>NC_056059.1:72390483-72693514 GCF_016772045.2 Ovis aries | reverse complement strand
TACCAAGAAAAGGTGAAACTAACTTACAGTGATATGAATAAAATTACAGGCCACTTCTGGGTGAGGAGAGAGGGCTAATGAGCTGGAGGGAGTATGAGAGAATTTTCTGGGAAGTTGGAAATGTTCTAAGTATTGATTTTGCTGGTGGTTTTATAGGTGTATATATGTAAAAATTCATAGAGCTAAATATTTAAGACTTGAGCATTCTACTTCATTTAATAGAAATATGGCTGGTTTCTACTACCTTCTAGGGGCAAATCCACATGCCTCTATCTGCAACCTTCCTGTCCTTTCTTTTCTGGGTTTCCTCCACTCCAGAGGCCTCTGCAGTTTCATTTGTTCTTACTGAAAGTTTTTGGCAGTTGCCAGTCTCTGTTCAATCTCCCTTTTAGAGTTTTCTCTTGTTGCTGCAAGTGGTGCCAGAGCTGATCCTGTGTACAATTGTCCCATGTACACTTGATCCTGAGTCCAATTGTCCTGTGAACACCTGATCCTGTGTACACTTGATCCTTTGTACAATTGTCCCTTGGGGTCCTTGGGTGATTGGTTCCAGGATATTCAACAGATACCAGATGCTTGGCTGCTTAAATCCCTCATATTAAATAGCATAGTATTTTCAAACAGTCAGTGTACTTCCTCCTATAGACTTTACATCATCTCTAGATTACTTATGGTGCTGGTATGTGTGTGTGCTCAGTCGCTCAGTAGTGTCCAACTGTTTGCAATCCCATGGACTGTAGCCTACCAGGCTTCTCTGTCTTTGAAATTTTCCAGGCAAGAATACTGGAGTAGGTTGCCATGCCCTCCTCCAGGGGATCTTCCTGACCCAGGGATAGAACCCATGTCTCTCACATCTCCTGCATTGGTGGGAAAGTTCTTTACCTCTAGTGCCACCTGGGAAGCCCCATAAATACTGTATAGATTGTTGCAAATACAATGTAAATGATACATAGATAGGTGCTTATAAAGGGCAAGTTCAAGTTTTGCTTTTTGGAACTCTGGAATTTTTTCTCAAATATCTTTTGATCCATGGTTTGTTGTTTCTGTGGTTTATTGATTCAGTGGATGTGGAACCCTGGGGTTCAGAGGTCTGACTATATTTACCCCCATCACCTACCACCAGGTGGATTACTAGCTAAAACCTCATTGCCCTTTTGTAGCCAAATGTAGCTGTTGCTGATCCTTTCTTTATGGCTCTTTGAGATCTTCTAATTTCTTTTTTGCCCATTTCCATCTTTTTCACAAATTGGCTTCAGCTTCTAGTACCTTGACTGGTGGATTTAACCAGGACCACTTGTGGTTTGAGACACAAGTCCACATAGGTTTGCCAAACAGAATGAATGCTATACAAAAGCAGCTTGGCAAGCTGCTGGCAACAGAGGGTTTAGGACGCTAACAGCTAAGGCTCTGGGAAGCCAAGATGAAGATGGTTAAATAAACCATCACAGTTAGATAAGAAATACAAAACAGAGCACACAGGCCCATGAAAGTCCTCACATTTCTAGCTCCTTTCATCTTAGCTGTTTGCTCGGAACTTCACTAACTATAAAATTCAGGTTTTTCAGGGCAAAAGTGCCAACCCATTTGGACAGAATTCAACTTTTCTTCCAAAGGGAACAAATGAATCTCTGCCCACAGTTGAGTCATACCAAGCTAATCCAAACTAAGAAAAAACTTCGAAGCATCAAATATCCCTCTTTAAATTACTGAGCATTCTGAGTCATCCGCAGAAAGGAAAATAATGGTGAATTAGGAGAAACCAAATGACCTTCTTGACTTGGAGGAGGTCTGTCCTTGAGGACAAGCAGCTTTCTTTGCTGATTACTGTTAATGGAAAGAAGATAGGGCACGAGAGTGGTCACTTCTCGAAGGAACCCAACTTGCTAAGAAGTCACAATGCTCTGGGCTTCTTAAGTGGCTCAGTGGTAAAGAGTCTGCCTTCCAATGCAGGAGACATTGGAGACATTGGTTTGATCTCTGGGTCGGGAAGATCCCCTGGAGGAGGACATGGCAACCTACTCCAGTATTCTTGCCTAGGAAATCCCATGGACAGAGGAGCCTGACTGGCTACAGTCCATGGGGTCACAAAGAGTCGGATACGACTCAGTGACAGAACATGCGTGCGTGTTTGATGCTCTAGGCTGGTGGTTCTCAACCTTGGCTGCACGTTGGGATTTCATATGGTGCCCTAAAAACCACTGAGGCCTGGATTCTACCCTAGAGATTCTGATTGACTTAGTCTGGGCCGTGGCCTGGGCATCAAGATTTTTAAAATCTCGCATGTGATTTCAATGTGCCACCAAGGTTGAAAACCACTGACCCAAGCTCCAGAACCCAGCAGGAACTTAGCAGGCTACCAAACATTCAGTAAATACTTGTTACCGTTGGTCATCGTAATTTTAAGAAAGAATTTTTGTTGAGATAAAATTCATATAACATAAAATTCACCATTTAAAAAAATTTATTTATTTTTATTTGGAGGATAATGCTTTACAATATTGTGTTGGTTTCTGCCATATATCAACAGTCACCATTTTAAAGTATATAATTCACTGGATTTTAGTATACTCACAGAGTTTTGTGACCAGCACTATTATATAATTTTAGAACATTTTCATCACTGTAGACCCTGTATCTATTAACAGACAGCTCCTATTCCCCCTTCCTCCAAGCCCCTGGCAACCATTTAATCTGTTTTTTCTCTTTGTAGATCTACCTATTCTGGACATTCCATATAAATGGAATCACACAGTATGTGGCCTTGGTGTCAGGCTTTTGCAGTTAGTATAATGTCGTCAAGGTTCTTTCATGTTGTGGCATGTATCGGTGCTTCATTGCTTTTTTTGACTGAATAACATTCCATGGGTATACATTCACCAGCTGATGGACATGTACATTATTTCCAATTATTATGAATGTTGCTGCTACGATCATCGGTGCTTCATTGCTTTTTTTGACTGAATAACATTCCATGGGTATATATTCATCAGTTGATGGACATGTACATTATTTCCAATTATTATGAATGTTGCTGCTACGATCATTCATGTACAAGTTTTGTGTGAGTGTGTGTGAATGTATATTTTCATTTCTCATGGGTGAATGCGCACCTAGACATGGCATGACTGAGTCATACGGTGATTCTGTGTTCACCTTTTGGAGGAACTGCCAAACTGTGTCCGCAGTGGCTGCACCATTTTATACTTCAGCATGTGAGGATTCCAGTTTCTCCATATTGCTGTCAACATTTATTGTTCTCCATTTAAAAGAACATATAGTGCCTATGAAGTGGTACTCATTGTGATTTGATTTGCGTTTTCCTGGTGAATAACTTGCTGAGCATTTTTCATACACTTATGGGTCATTTGAATACCTTCTTTAGAGAAATGTCTATCTAAATCCTTTGCCTGTTTTTAAAATGGGTTATTTGGTTTTGTTTTTTAATTGTTGAGCTGTAAGAGCTTTTTATTTATTTTGGCTATTGGATCTTTATTCCATACATGGTTTTAGAAATATTTTCTCCCACTCTATGGATTGTCTTTTCACTTTCTCAACAGTGTCCTCTGATGCATAAAAGTTTTTCAATAAAGTCCAATTTATCTATTTTTCTTTGATTACTTGTGTGTTTCATATCATATCTAAATGACACTAATTTTGATAAATACAGTCATTTTTTTTTCTCTTTAGCTGAGGCAGGCAGCATCTGAGATGGCTCCAAATCCCTACACCTGAGATTCATGCTCTTGTGGAATCCCCTACCCCTGACTGGGTTAGACCTCACAACAAAAGTGATGGGGTGTCACTTCCAAGATTGGGTGACAGAGAGACTGCTGCTTGTTCTCTTTTGCTCATTCGCACTCACTCTGAGTGATCCTGTTGCCTTGTGGAGAGGCCCACATGCCAAGAACTGAGGGAAGTTTCCAGTAAACAGCCAGCCTGGAGCTACAGCACCCACCTAAGCTGCACCCAGATTCCAGACCCACAGAAACTGAGATAATAAACACTTACTATTTGAAGGCACTGAGTTGTAGGGTAGTTTATTACACAGCAATAGATAACTCATAATTTGACTTTCTGCAAAGGCAAAACCAGGAAAAATGATCAACTAAACTAAAGCCCTGGCAGCAAAGTACTCCTGCCTCCGAAGGGCTCAGTTGCTCCAGTCACATTCTTTGTGACCCTATGGGCTGCAGCTCACCAGGCTCCTCTGTCCATGGGATTCTCCAGGCAAAAACGCCAGAGTGGGTTGCCATTTCCTACTCTGGGGCATCTTCCCAACCCTGGGGTGGAAACCACTTCTGCTGTATCTCCTGCATTGGCAGGAGGGTTCTTTACCACTAGCACAACCTGGCAACTAGAATTCCGGTGCTTAAGCAAATGGTAGTCATTGAGCCATCACAGCACAAGTTGTTTTATTTACTAAAGGGTTTTTCAGCCAAATATATACACACACATATATATATAATTTATATTTAATGTAACATGCTCAGTCACTCAGTCATGTCTAGCTCTTTGTGACCCACATGGACTGTAGCCTGCCAGGCAAGAATACTTGAGTGGGTTGCCATTTCCTCCTCCAGGGGATCTTCCCAACCCAGGGATCGAACCTGTGCTTTCCGTATTGGCACATAGATTCCTTACCACTGAGCCACCTGGGAAGCCCTGAATATGACATTCATGATATGTTATATTATATATTAATATAGTCAATGTAAAGTAATGTATTTGTTAATAAATTAAGCATATGTTCACAATATATTAACATACTCTATATTAATATATTAAATTTAATACATGTAAATATATTTACATATTAATATATGCTATGTAATAAAAGTAAAATAAAAATAACTAATTTTAGATCAATAGTACCCATATTTCTGAAACACTCATTCAAAGCACTCAACCAGTTTATCTCTTCCCTCTTCCTCTTACCCACAACTGTTTGCAGTACCTTCAAATTGGTATGAGGTTACAGAATACAAGTAGTTATAGTATCTGTCTAAACAAAATAAGGTTAGGCAAATAACTTCATTATCCAAGCAATATGCAATATAAATAAAGTGACCATACAATGCATTCCCAAGACAGTCTTGATTTCAAATCTCCTTTATCACATTAATCACTTTAAGAAAACAGTTTGCCACATATATACCACAAGGTCAAACAGCAACCATTTAAAATCTATTGCAAGTTTAAATAATTCCATTGCATCTCAACTAAGTTACTCCGTTTGCACCGATAGTTGGGAGCTATGAGGGCTGAGTTAATGAAACAAGAACAGAGGTTTGGTAATTAATAAATCAGTCATAGACCATCTGATTTTTTTTTTTCCAATTTGGCTTTCCCTAGTCTAAGTTGCGGCATGCAGAGTCTTTAGTTGCTGCACATGGGATCTAGTTCCCTGACTAGGGATTGAACCCCAGCACCCTACAGAGGGAGCACAAAGTTTTAGCCACTGGACCACCAGGGAAGTCCCATTAATAGATCATCTTCAAAAGCCCAGAAAGTTTCAAAATAGCAGCAACCTAAGAGTTCCTGTTTATGAATTTAACTGAGTCTAAACAAAGATATTAAGCAGAGAACTGGCCTTACACACAGGGAGAAAAGCCACGGCAGGGTCAGGTCTAACACAAATCCCAGACAGAAGGGCTGTTTTGCTTCCAGGAGCTGAGCAGCTGGCCAGAGGAAAGAGAGCCTTTGGTATTCCTGCCCTGGCCAACTCGGTCATTCCTTTCATCTTTTCTCATCAGGAGTCCACTTTGGTGTCCAGTCTTGGTATAAAATACTTATTCCATAAAAGCGCATGACTGTCTGGTCTGAAGATAATAAGGGGTCTTTTCCTTCACTTTCTGCTCCTTTGTCCATTGCACTCCTTGATGCTTGAGGAGCATGGAGAGCAATTAGCAAAGCAAAGACAAGAAATTAGAACTTGTCACTCAGTAAAATTAATTTATCTTTTTTAGAATCTGTGACTTATTAGGATATTAAAAGGCTTGGTGAGGTACACCCAAATTCCACAAACAAGGGCTAAATGCAGCTCATTTCAATACAGTAAATATTGAGGGGATGGCCCCCAGGCGGCAGACACAGGGCTGGGCATGCGGGTGTAGGGATAAATGAGGCCTGGACCACTCTCACTAGACAGGCTGCTCAGCACCCAGCCTCCATGTTTCATACAAATAATGAATCATCATTTTGTACAACTGAAACTAATAGAACTTTAGATGTCAGTTACATCTCAATAAAAAATTCTTAAATTGATATAGTTGAAAAAAAAGTTAATGGCCTTGACAAGTTTCAGGGTTTCGAGAGGCAGTGGGACATGGAGAATTCCATCAGCCCTAGGTGGTGGAACCAGGAGAGGAGAAGTGATTGGAGCAGACAAGAGCTTTTTCCCCTTTCTCTATCTTCACGGTACCTCCCAGAGGGAGCCACCCAGGGGCATGAGACTCCAGCCCACACAGCCAAAACCCTGGGGAGCTAAATACCACTCAATATGCACAGCAGCAGGGGCTTCCCTGGTGACTCAGATGGTAGAGAATCTGCCTGCAATGTAAGAGACCAGGGTTCAATTCCTGGGTCAGGAAGATCCCCTGGAGAAGGGAATGGCAACCCACTCAAGTATTCTTGCCTGGAGAATTACATGGACAGAGGGGCCTGGTGGGCTACAGTCCATGGGATTGCAAAGAGTCAGATATGACTGAGTGACTTTCACTTTCACACATAGCAGTAGGCTCCCTAAGGAGTTGATCAGAAAATGAATAAAGCTGTCATTGGACAACTCACAGAAAAGAAAGCTGATGGATTCACACGATGCCCTTTCCGCAGATGCAGGGCCTACCAATCCTGGACAAAGTTACAAACCTCTGGGCTGGTTTCTGAGACCCTTTCCCATTCCATTTCTTGTCCTAGTTACCCATGGTGGGGACAGGGATGGGGTGGGGTGCTGTGGCCTTTTCCTTCCTCCTTCTCACTTTCTTCCATCAAAACTTACTTGTCCAGTGTCTCATTCCTTCAGGGTTTCCTCTCTGCCGAGTATCAGACAGACGTCATCTAAGAGCATCAACAAAGAGCACATTTACGTTTTAAGACAGGCCTCTGATGCCTCAGCTTAGAAGAGTATTCGATGTGAGGTTGCTGGGGAAGCACTGTGGCATTTAGGGGTAGGAAACGCAATGTAGTAAGGTTTCCACCCCTTCCCTCCCCTTGCCGCCATAGTAATATGGTTGTTACATTCACCATTCTCTTGATGATTTGGACTCAATCCTTTCCATTTGCTGAAAAACAGTTTTAAAAATCCGCCTGATATGGTGAACTGTGTTCAGAGGTATCCTGTGTCTCCAAAGGTGGCCAAAAATGTAATTGTTGGCAACGACTAGGAAGGGAAATCCTAGGATTTAGGGGCCAGGATGTGACCGTGACTGCCCCATAGAAGCACTTTAGAGCTCACTTCAAAGCTGGGCAAGGTCAAAGGAAGAGCAACCAGAGGTCGTCAGGAGTACACCTTCTCACTCCACAGGCGCTGGGGAGGGCATAGGAAAACCAGTCACACTATCAGACAGCCTAAAACAGACTAACAGAGATGAGCCTCCATGCAAACAAAATATGTGGCCAAATAATATTTTCAAATACGGATTTCTTCCTTTTCTCTCTGTAGGGCTCCTTTCCCTTCCTTCCATCACAGTGGGCTCTGGCCTCATTACCTTGAGGAAGGGTTGTTCATGGGAGAAAACATATAGTTAGAAAGTATTTTTGCTTCTTGTTCCAAAAATGTAATCGTTTAGGGAATCCTGGGGGCTGGGTGGAGGCGGGGGTGGGGGTTGCAGAAAAAATTAAAGAAAGAGAATCCATGTCATCCCCAGACTGGAAGGTGTTTTTAACAGGTAGGAGTCAAGAGGGAAAAATGAGAGGTGGTGGATTCCAGGAGCAGAAAAGATCTGTGCCTGCCTTTGCAGCAGGCTTCCCAGGTGGTGCTAGTGGTAAAGAATCTGCCTGCCACTGCAGGAGACACGGCTTCCATCCCCAAGTCAGGAAGATCCCCTGGAGGAAATGCTTGGAGAATCCCATGGGTAGAGGAGACTAGTGGGCTACAATCTATAGGGTCGCAAAGAGTCGGACACGACTGAAGCTACTTCGCACACAGCACTACTGTGTGTTAGTCATGACTTTGCAGCCCAGTCACTACTCACGCAAACAATCCCAGAGAGAAGATGGCTGTGTCGAGACAGATAGGATCAGAGGTAGCCCTGCCAAAGACTCCCACACGCCAGTCACAAGGGAAACCAGCAGAAAGCGGGAAGACCTGTAAGGAACTTGTGGAGAGAGATGACATGTCTAAGCAGTAACCTGCATGGGCCAAGGCCCAGAGGATCCTCCCCACCTCACCCCATCCCCATCACTCAGCGTTTTGGCATTCAGAGGTTCCTGGAACCCTAGAAAGATGGGAGGCTGTTTTTCCACCAGCTCAGCTTAGTAAGGCTTGAGGTCAGAAAGCAAGCTGAGTTGAATAAAGACCTGGGGTTTTGTTTGTTTCATAGACCTGAGTTTATGCCCAGGATTCAAGGCAGAGAAGGTGGTGAGTGGCCAGAGCGGGGAGTGGGTAAGTGGCTCCAGGGCTGGAGGAGACTGAGGTCTCATTGTAAGAATGAGTTTGAATTCTCCAACATTATGGAGTTTGCACTACAGAGAGATTACAGAACTGGTTCTCCCCTGAGCAAAAGCTGTGTTCTGATGAAGTGAGATTGCTGATCAACAAGATACTAACAGAAAAACACTTTGTTAAACACCTTCAAATATGTTTGCTGATATGGTGAATCCTGTAGTGAGAGTTGCCAAGATACAGTGTTTTCTTACCAAATCAACTGAAGAAGATTTGGAACTTATCCTATAAAGGGTAAAATTTGTTCCTCTGAATAGATTGATTCAATGTTCATAATAGTCACTCAAATGAGAAAACTTCTTTTGGCAATGGGAGCAAGACATTCTATTGCTCTCATTTTGTTCTTAATCCTTATGCCCTTGCAAAATAATGCACCTTTAGGCAAAGTAAACAAAGAACTGAAAGCATGTTTTAGCCTTGATGATTCAAGATTTCCCCAAGACTCAGCAATCTCTTTATCCACCAATTTACCTCTTTTCTTTAATTAGTATACTGTAACAGGGGGTCAGTTTTGCATTTTTCAGATGAATTGAGCAGAAAGTGCAGAGTTCCCATATACCTCCTCACTGCTGCTCCCCACCCCACAGTTTCTTCTGCTAAGCTCAGTCATGTCCAACTCTTTGCAACCCCAAGCACTGTAGCCTGCCAGGCTCCTCCGTTTATGGAATTCTCTAGGCAAGAATACAGGCGCGGGTAGCCATTCCCTTCTCCAGGGGATCTTCCTGACCCAGGGATCGAACCCAGGTCTCCTGCATTGCAGGCAGATTTTTTACTGTCTGAGTCACCAGGGAAGCCCAGTATCTTGTATTAATGTGGTACAATTGTTGCAATTGATGAGCCAATACTGATACATTATTATTAAGTAAAGTCCATTGTTTAAATTAGGGTTCTCTCTTTGTGTTGTGTAGCCTATGGATTCTGACAAATATATAATAACACACATCCACTGTTACAATATCATGCAGAATAGTTTCATTGCCCTAAAAATCCCCTGTGCTCCATCAGTTCATCCTTCCTCTCTTCCCCTCCCAAAACTGTCTGCCTCTCCAATTGACTTTTATCATTAACACAACTCTGGAGAAAATAAGGACCTTGTAAATATAAGCACTATTTACATAGGTTTAAATTAAGTCCCCATCTTTGCCAGTAGTCAAGCTTGTATTTTGTCCATAGTTGAAATAACTGTACTATTTTGAATTCTAATTTTTTTCAGTCAACATTATTTCAGAGGTCTATTTCCATGTATAACTAGAGTTCACATACTTATCATCTCTAATCTTGCCATAATTTTAAAGATGAATTACTTCATCGTTGCCGTGATTTCACAGGATTAACTGCCCTACAGTTTTTAGATGTTTGTTCAATTTCTAGCTCTTCTACATAAACACTTGCCATTGAATCACAGTTTGATTCTTTACTCATGAACTAAATGATGTCTTAGTTTTTGTCCCTATTTTACTCAAGGAACAAGCTTTTGTAGTTCTCTCATAGGTCATGAGGAGTTCATTCCTAGAGTATAAAAATCTGTACCTATTGCAGCACATTTTTACCTTAATGCTCCTTTTAATTTTTAAGCAATATTTAAAAAATTTCCCACAGGGCTATCTCTTAATGTGTGCTAAGTCGTTTCAGTCATGTCTGACTCTTTGCAACCCTATCGACTGTAGCCCGCCAAGCTCCCCTGTCCATGGGATTCTCCAGTCAAGGATACTGGAGTGGGTTCCCATGCCCTCCTCTAGGGGATCTTTCTGACCCAGGGATCAAACCCACGTCTCTTATGTCTCCTGCATTGGCAGGAGGGTTCTTTGCCACTAGCGCTGCCTGGGAAGCCTTAATAGCATAGTATTAATTTGGTTGATGGCCTTGTAAACACCATTTTATCATATATAACTTTTATTCTGTAGTTTTTGACTTATAGCTGTGTTTTTCAAGGCTTAGTTTTAGCAATATCCTGACGTGAATAGTATTTTATAGGATTTATAAACCTTTCAAATTACAGAAATAGTGTATGTCAGAATAGTCTCAAAGAGTCAGACACAACTGAGCAACTGAGCACGCAGGCATGTCAGAATAACAATGTAATTCATGCTAAAATTACAACTAGAATTCCAGATGTCTTCAGATAACCATAGTTCTGCTGACGCTGAGCATGAAGAGGACTACAGCTTGCCAGCTGAAAGGACTCTGCCAGGTGCCAGGCAGCAAGAGAGAACAGTTTACAAGTCACTTCCTCAGGCAGCAAGACAGTATTTGTATCGTACTACCATTGTTGGGACCTAGAGTTGATACGAAGATTTTTTTTTTAAACTGAAGACCTTTGAGATTCAGCAGATGTGGAAAGAAACCTTCTCAGAGTTTCCCTTATCTGACTAAAAGCAGTAGCTTCTGGGAAATGAGGCTGCCATAAATCCTCTTTGAGGCTCTGAAGGCAGAAAGACTGCTGCACCTGTATAAACAAACATTACAAACGTCTTATCCCATTTGTTCTCCTAAAAATCCACGTCTTTCCTAAAGAAACCTATTTGTCTTCTCATAAGGCCTTTTTCCTCCCTCCTTTTTCCCCTGCTAAGTCTATAAACCTCTAGCTTAAACCGTTTAAAGAACCGACTGCTTCTTTCGTTGGTTTTTATATGCATACAAATAAACCTTTTTCTCTTGTTAATCTCTCTTGTGTCACGTAATTCACAGGCTCACAGACACCTAACCTCACAGAATAGAGAAGTTTTTCCTTCCTAACATTTTAGATTCACAAGAATCAAATTTGCTTACCATGCATTTCCACAGCTGAATGCAGCCCTCAGCCTTCCGCACTGAATTTCATATATGCCTTAAAAACATTAGAAGTTTGTTTTGTTCCCTTCAAGCTGCAACTCATTTTATCTGATCATCAAAAAGCCACTTTTTTGTGCGTGTGGAATGTAATCTTTTTAATGTTTTTAAGAAAATTGAGTTTGTTTGTTTGTTTTTTTAAGAAAGTTCACATCATACTAGTTTCAAGTTGTTCATTAAGTTCTGTCCCATTGTTTCTGACTTCATGGACTGCAACACACCAGGCACCTCTGTCCTCCACTGCCTCCCGGAGTTTGCTCAAATTCATGTCCATTGAGTTGATGATGTTATCTAACCATCTCATCCTCTGCTGCCCTCTTCTCCTTTTGCCTTCAGTCTTTCCCACCATCAGGGTCTTTTCCAGTGAGTCAGCTCTTCGCACCAGGTAGCCAAAGTTTTGGAGCTTCAGCTTCAGCAACAATCCTTCCAGTGAATATTCAGGATTGATTTGCCTTTGGATTGACTGGTTTGATCTCCTTGCAGTCCAAGGGACTCTCAAGAGTTTTCTCCAACATCGCAGCTCAAAAGCATTAATTCTTTGGCGTTCAGCCTTCTTTGTGGTCCGGCTCTCACATCCGTACATGACTGCTGGAAAAACCATAGCTTTGACTAAGCCTATTAGTTTCAAGAGCACATATAATTATTTGATATTTGTATATACTGCAAAATGATCACCACAATATGTCTACTTAACGTCCAAGGATTTTCTTCTTTTCAACATGAAAAACTTCCATGGAGCTAAACAACAGCAACTGATTTAAAGAAGCTTTGTTCTGGCTATGCAAAAATCAGTCTGATTCCTGGGCTATGATTTTCTTTTCCTTAAGAGTTACTTTGCAGAAATAGGAGGCAAGCCGCAGCTGTGGTCTGCCATTTCCCATGCAGTTCTTACAACTTGCTGCTGCAGGAAGAGGCTTTGAAACAGCCTTTTTTCAGCTAACTTCTTACATTTGTTTCAGTAATGTAGATGCTGAAGAACCCCAGCCTGCCAGCCTTATCTGTGACCCTGAGGTGCTGCCTAAAACCATAACAATATTGTTAATCAGCTATACCCCAATACAGAGTAAAAAGTTGGGGAAAAAAAAAAAAAGAACCACTCCATGTGTATCAAACCTATGGAGACGAGTTTTTTTTTTTTTAAAGCAATGAAGTTGTAGGAGTTTTTAAACATATTTTAGAGATTAACCCCTTACCAGATTAACCCCTTTTCAGATACACAGTTTACAAATATTTTCTTCCATTCTCTAGATTGCCTTTTTACACAGCTGATTATTTCTTTTGCTGCGCAGAAGCATTTGAGGCTGAGCTAGTCCCACTTGTTTATTTTTGTTTTATCTTTCTGGAATGAAAATTCATGCCTGGAAGGCTACAGTCCATGGGGTCACAAAGAGTTGGACATGACTGAGCTACTAACACTTATACCTTATATTACCTGGTGAACCCATACTATTTCTGTGATTTTAATTTAGAGCCTTGCTACTGAAAGTGGTGGGGTTCACACACTCAGTAGATAGCATGTGAGGGGCTAAATTGTGTCTACCCCCTGCCAAGACCTTAGAATGTGACCAAATTTGGAGGTAGGGTCTTTAAAGAGATACATTAAAATGAGGTCATTAGTGTAGGCCCTAATCCTATATGACTGGTGTCCTTTTAAGAAGGAGTTTGGACACACGTGCACAGAGGGGAGACTTGTGAAGGTACAGGGAGAAAGAAGGCTGCTGTCTGTAAGGCAAGGAGTGAGGCCTCAGAAGAAACCAACCCTGTTGATACCTTGATCTTGGACTTCTAGACTCCAGAACTGTGAGAAAATAAATTTCTGTTGTTTAGGTCTCCAGGTCTGTGATCCTTTGTTATGGCAGCCCTCAGAAACTAATACGTAGCAGTAACATCACCTGGGAGCATTTTAGAAGTACTCATTTTCAAGCCCCAACTCAGACATGCTGAATCAGGATCTCTGGGGAGTGAAACCCTGAATCTGTGTTTTAGTAAGTCCTCCGAGTGATACCGGTGCAACTGAAGTTTAAGTAGCACGGATCTGGAGTCGTGTTTCTCAAGTTGTGCGTTAGCCATCACCTGGGCAACTTTGGTAAAAGAGCAGTGCCTGGGCCTCACCATAACATTCTGGTTCAGCTGGTTGAGGGTCGAATGGGCAGCAGCTGCAAGGGCAGACCCAGTTTAGATATTTTCTAAAGCTGCCCTGTTGACTCTAAGGGACTGCCTGGGCTGAGCTCCCCAGGTCTAGAGCCTGTTGTCATGGTTTGGAAACCTGCAGAAGAGACGACTGAGTGTAGGTACTTTGGGTAAACTGAGGCAGCTTACTAACCTCCTAACATAAGAGGCCTCATCAGTAGTGTGATTTCAAGAGCAAGACTAGAAATGATGACCCATCCCTCTTCTACCTGCAAATCCTCAGTTCCTCTCTATGACTTGGTGAGATGGTTAGTTTAATGTATCAACTTGATGGAGGTGTCCAGACCAAACATTATTTCTAGGTGTGTCTGTGAGGATGTTTCCAGATGAGATTAACCTTTAAATTGGTGGACTCAGTAGATGGCCCTCCTCCACGTGGTTGAGCTTCATCCGATCCATTGGGTGTCTGAGTAGAAAAAAAGCAGAAACGGGTGGAATTTGCCCCTTTTCCCCTTGCCTAGTTGCTAGAGCTCAGACATCTCAACTCATCATCTCAAGTCCCCAGACTGAGATTTATATCCTCAGCTCCCCTGGATCTCAGGCCTTCAGACTCCAACTGAATTACTTCACCAACTTGGCTGGGTCTCCAGCTTGCAGATAGCAGATCGTGGGTCTTCTCAGCCTCCATAACCTTGTGAGCCAATTCCTCATGATAAACTCCATTTAGATAGATAGATATGAAGAAAGAAGAAGGAAGGAAGGAACAAAGAAAGGAAGAAAGAAAGATTTCTTTCTGTTTCTGTTTCCCTGGAGAAATTTGAACAAGCACAAACACCAAGGAGGTAACAGCATCTTACTAGATGGGACCAGCCTGACACCAGATTGAAAGGGGGAAATTCAGGGGTTCTGGACCTAGCGTTATTGTCCTTAGTCTTACATGGACTGGGGATGTGCAAGGGTCCTTCAGAACAGCTTAAGGATGTACGGGGCCATTTCTCTGAGGGCTTAGTAAAGCTTATATTCTAAGCTTCCAGGATTCCTGCTTAGGATTTTATAAACTCCAAGGTGTAAATACCTGATTAGATTTGGTGAGCCCTTTCTTCCTGTGTTTGCATTTTAAAAAGGGATAAAGTCTTTAGGTCATGAGAAACAATTCTGGAGGTGAAATCACTTTATGTACTAGCAAACTGGCAGGAGAAATGCGGGCTGGAGTGGAAAATAATGCTACTAATGGTAACTAATTACTGAGTATTTCTGCCAGCCAATGCAGGAGATGTAAAAGATGTGAGTTCAATCCCTGGGTTAGGAAGATTCCCTGGGGACGGGCTTGGCAACTCACTCCAGTGTTCTTGCCTGGAGAATCCCATGGACAGAGAAGCCTGGTGGGCTATAGTCCATGGGGTCGTAAAGAGTTGGACACGACTGAAACGACTTAGCACTCTCAAGACTATACGTCGAGCACCTCATCCATTGTCTCATTTAATCCTCATAACAATACTGGAAGTAAATCGGGAGAACTTGAACCTAAACCATCTGTACCCACACAGTTCACTGTCTATATTAACATTACTTTCACCACTGCCTCCAGTAATATGCTTTAGGAAACTCTTGCCCAGGCAGATGAAGTTACACACAATTTTTGCTACTGTCCTGAAAGTACACTGCGGGTCTCATCAATTCTCAAAGTTTCCTTTAGAAACCCTCGCCCTGCTGTGTCTGTTAAGCCCTTGCTCAATCCTAAACAAGCCCCAAACCTATAAATATCCCACCACTGCCCTCTCTTCAAGAGATGCTGCTAAGACTCTGTCGAGGAAGGGATCGCCCTGATCTCAGTGAGTTATAAACTCAGCTTTGCTTTGCCCACCAGTTCCTTGGTGGTGCCCTGTGGAGCAGCATTTGACAGCACCATGCGCAGGCTCTTCTGTCCATGGGATTTCCCAGGCAAGAATACTGGAGTAGGTTGCCATTTCCTTCTCCAGCAGATCTTCCTGATCAGGCATCAAACCCACGTCTCCTGCATCTCCTGCATTGGCAGGAGGATTCTTTACCACTGTGCCATCTGGGAAGCTCCAACTTGCCAATCATGGGTCACTTAAAAATCACAGAGGAGCCAGAAATTAAAATGGATGGCTGTCTGATGTACGCCATGCTTTAAGCTCTGCTGAAGCCAAGACTGTGGTGCTTTTAAACTATACAAGCCCCAGGACACTCCTGCCTGCTGAGACATTACAGAAAAGGCAGTGTGTTACCTAGAGTCTATTACTGCTTTCCTTTGATGCCTATCTGCCCAAGCCTCAGCCACCCTTGCCCATTCACAGAGCACTGCCCGCCCACCGCCATCGTGTCCCTGGCATCCTAGGGTGAACTCACTTCCCACTTCACACTGAAGACCAGTAGCTTCTTTCTCCACCCCCCTCACCCCCCCCACCCCCCCACAGTCCAGTTTCTCTGTCTCCAGTCTGCTGCCAGCCCTGTCTTGCAATGCAAACTAGGAAGTCTAACGTCCTGGAAATTCCAGCAGACCACGCCTTGGCAACAGACAGCAGGCAGGAGATGCCTGCAGCAATGGGTGGGGAAGCTTTCCGATCTGGCAGCACCTCCCAGATGGAGATGAAAACCCAACACAAACTGTGGAAGAACATGTACCTTCGGGCTCCCTCTCCTTACTACCTGGGCCGCGTCTCTGCTGTTAAGAGTGGTCACAGGCCAGGACCTCCTCAGATAGGTCCTTAGGAAGCAAAATCCTCTGGGGGAAATTAGGTAAGGTGGAGGGCTCAGCTTTGTCAGTGACCAGTACACTCCTCTGCCTCAATTCATGCAGCTTTTTACCGACCCACCAGGAGCCACTTAAGTTCAGGTCTGCTACAGGTTAGATCACACATGTCAGCGAAGGGACTTACAACAGCTAGTTGAGGGAGAAGTGTGTGCTCACTCATTTAGCAGACCCGAACCAAGGACTTGCTCACAAACTGGAAATCAGCCCACTGCAATCAGCAACCCCTGCGGCCCTCCCTACCCACCGCAGCTTCAGTCTCTTGCTCCACCGGCTTACTAGCTGTTTGCTCACTATTGCTGAATAACAAATCAACCCCAAACAGGAACTTTAAACAATAACCATTTTGTTTTCTGACAATTCTGTGAATTGGCTGAGCAGTCTTTCTGTTTGTCTTGCAGGATCGATCATGTGAATGCATTCAGCAGAGGGTGAGCTGGCTGCCGGGATGGGACCTCTCTTTCCAGGAGGTCTCTCAAGGGTTTCTCTTCACGCTGTTCCAGAGCAGTGATCTAAGAAAGCAAGAGCAGAAGCTACAAGGTTTCCTGGGGCCTTGGAAGTCCTTCAGTGTCACTTCTGCCACCTTCTGTCAGTCTAAGCAAGTCACAGGGACCCTAGACTCAAGGCATGGGGGGGTGAGGGGGGGTGGACTACACTTCTTGATAGGGGTATTGTGTTTTCACTGGGGGTACAACGAGGAAGTGACTCCATTATCCACAAAGATGTGGGAAGCTTCTTAATATTCACTATTAATAATGACTAAGCAGACAAAGCCTACTTACCATGTACTGGATACTGTGCTAAGCACTTCACAACAACCCAGTGATAAACATTATCTCCCAATGCTCCTGTTTCCATGTGGAGAAGGAGAATTCCCCAGAGAAGAATTCCCTCACTTTTGCCCTCACCCATCGCTATTTCCTCCTTCCTATGGGAGCAGTGACTCCTCTGCTGGTGAACCTAGAAGAAGGAGTGCATTTCTTCTTCCTTGAGATCTCAGAGCCGTAAGCAGAGTGTGGTCTGTCTGCTCTGGGGGCAGGTGTGCCTGGAGGAGGGGTATTTAGAAATCCAATTGGTTCACTAAAATCACATTCTCCAAACAGCTTTATCAGCTGTAAAGGAGTTATATTGAACTCCATTTGTCTGGATTTCTCAATTGTTTCTGAACTAAGGCAAGGAAAGGACAGGTATAATTTATTGGAGACTGTCAAATCTCAACAGCACACACTATTAGCTGCTTTTCATTGAGAAGTAATTTGTACAAGGTTGCACAGTTAATACTCTGTGAAGCCTCACTCCGGAGCCAACAACCTTGAACAGAAACAGCACTGCCTTCAACCCCTCTCTCCTAGATTGCAGGAAGCCATGTAACATTAATGCTCCAATTTTCCTTCCTTCAACCAAATCCAGGTTAACAAACAAAAGTCAACTTCTTCTCTGTTCCCACTTGTTCGTCACTTCTTCAGAGTCAAGCCGTTGCAACCCAGGGGTCAACAGAGGCATCCTGACCTTGGAAAATTCAATTAGAGTTGACTCGAAACCCTTTCCCACCAGAAGTGTTGTGAAAGTTCTAAGTCTCGCTCGTTCCCCTGGATTTGGGGTAGGAACACCAGTTTATCTCGTTTATTTCTAGTGGGTTGTTACTCTGCCATCCTATTTCCACTAAATTATAAAATATTTTACCATCTTGTGTGTGCTATTTCTCCCCTACACCAGCCATGGAATACGGACAAATTATCTTGACTTCCCCACTTAAATAGCCCTAACACCAACTGTGTGGGAGGCAAGCAGATCAGGCTGGTGGCGTGCAGTGTTGGGGGAGTTTTATGCTGCTCAGGCCTCTCAAGCCTCTGTTGAGACCTGCTGAGACCTGTCCATCCCTGCTCCCCTTGGACTTTCCACTTTATTATGTAAAACTTCAAGCATGTCTAATAGAAGAGAGACTATTACAATGAACCCTATGCTTCCATCTCCTAATTTCAACAATCACCAACTCACAACCAAGAGTTGTTTCATCTATACTCTCATCCACTCCCATTGGGATTATTGCAAAGCAAACTCTAGACAGGGCTTCCCAAGTGGCACTAGTGGTAAAGAACTCGCCTGCCAGTGCAGGAGACATAAGAGGTGCGGGTTTGATCCCTGGTTCGGGAAGATCCCCTGGAGAAGGGCATGGAAACTCACTCCAGTACTCTTGCCTGGAGAATCCCATGGACAGAGGAGCCTAGCGGGCTACAGTCCATAGGGTTGCAAGGAATTGAACACGACTGAATCAACCTAGCACACACACACAAACTCTAGATATCACTTTGTTCACAAATGTCTCAGCTTCCATCTCTAAAAGAACTGCTTTTAAAAGCGTGACCAGAACTGCCCTGGTGGCCTAGTGATTAAGAATCTGCCTGCCAATGCAGGGCACACAGGTTCAAGCCCTGGTTCGGGGAAATTCCATCTGCCTCAGAGCAACTAAAGTTTATGCACTGTAACTACTGGAGCCCACGGGCCCTAGAGCCCATG
This sequence comes from Ovis aries, assembly GCF_016772045.2. Taxonomy (NCBI): domain Eukaryota; kingdom Metazoa; phylum Chordata; class Mammalia; order Artiodactyla; family Bovidae; genus Ovis; species Ovis aries. The sequence continues at coordinate 72,674,603 of NC_056059.1, read as the reverse complement.
CTCCGCAACAAGAGAAGCCACCACAGTGAGAAGCCTGCACACCACAACTCGAGAGTAGCCCCTGCTCACCACAACTAGAGAAAGACCACAAGCAGCAACAAAGACCCAGCACAGCTAAAAAATAATATTTTTTAAAAAGCTTTTAAAAGCATAATCACCATATCAATACCCTCCTAAACATAATCAACAGCACTTCTGCAATACCAGCAAGTACCAAAGCAGGATTCCTCATTTCCTGGTCCTACCTCTCACCAACCCCCAGTCCCAACCACAGCTAACTGAGATGACCTGCACGTGTGTATCTCTGGGAGCTGTCAGGTCTCTACGCTGCCACACAGACCCAAGGACTACCTACCTGAACACAGTGCACTGCCCCACCCGGCACAGCAGGCTCAGTACCTACAGCCCCCAATACTTTTAGGAACTTACGAAGATGGTTTAGCCCTTTTTTTTGACCACGTGGCATGAGGTATCTTAGTTCCCCGACCAGAGATGGAACCCATTCCCCCTGCAGTGGAAGTACAGGGTCCTAACCACTGGACTGCCAGGGAATTCCCTATTGAGATATTTCATTTTATTTAAAATTTTTATTTTTTACTTTATTTTACTTTACAATACTGTATTGGTTTTGCCATACATTGACATGAATCCACCACGGGTGGGTTTAGCCCTTTTTATATGAAAAGGAAAAAAAATGAACTTTTAGTTTAAAAAAAAGTCTTAATATAAAATACTGATATATTCATCTTTATTTTAATACAGTCATAAAATATAATTTTAATATGGTTTAACTAAGTTTACCTAATGAGAACTTTCAATTAAGCTTTCATCTTAAAACCAGAGGAGTGAAAGACGGACTATCATCAGAGGTAGAATAAAACAGTTTTAACCTTTATCCTGTGTCCTGAGAAATTTCAGAACTTTCTGAACTAGTGGCTTAAAAAAAAAAAGTTATTTGATAGTTTTGGTAGACTATGAATAGTCTCATTGATGCCATTTTCCAAAATGGACGATATTAACTTACCCAAATTTCACAAATCTAATAATTATATTATCTACCTTTCTGCTAATAAGGAGCTGAAAATCACTCCAAGGCTTAACAGAGACAGTTAATACACCCAGCTGGGAATAAAAGCTGCAGAAAGGTGACCATTTGCAGCTATTACACTTGACAGCTGAAAGGGGTGAGAAGACATTTGAGCTTCTTAGCAAAATTATTATAACTTTTGGTAGTTAATCATAAGCCTCTGTATAATTCCTCAATGATCTTATTTAATAACTGCTTCTTTAAAGGATTTAGGAAACTTTCAGTTTATACACAAACACATAATAAAGACAGGCACACATACATATGAACATACACACACATCCACTCCAGGGAGCAAGTAAAAACAAATTCAGATTAAAGTACTGATATCAGAAACCAAGCAGAAGAGCGCACAGACAAGCTGTCAATCTCCTGGGGTAGTGGTGGAGGTGATGACGGTAGCAGCTGTTATTTTTTGGTTTCCTGCTATGATTAGGCATGATGCCAGAAATTTTATTTGCTGAGGGGGCTCGCCACATTTGAACATTACATTCATTAAGCTCTAAGATTCTTGTGCGCAAGTCAAAGGAGGAAACAGGTAAAAAGTGAAAACTTAGGGATTTAAAGACAGAACTGGAATTTGTGGCAAGATACAATCTGCCAAAAAGGAGTTTGAATGTCACAGACTTTCACCTTTCTTACTGAATTTTCATAGATATCCTTGAATAGATGTTTCTTTATTTGCTGTTTGTCTTAAGGGTCATTTCCAGAAACCTTAATTTTTGTTTTATTTGGCTATGCCCGGTCTTAGTTGTGGCATGCAGGATCTTCCATCTTCACTGAGACATTCAAACTCTTTAGTTGCAGCATGTGGGATCTAGTTCCCTGACCAGGGATGGAACCCAGTCCCCTTGCATTGGGAGCATGAAGTCTTGGCCACTGAACCACCAGGGAATTCCCCATATTTCATTTAAACCAATAAACCTAGCTTTCTTTTCCTTCTATCTAAAAAAAAAAAAACAAAAACAAACAAACAAAAACCCCCAAAATCAAACCAAAACAAAAAACAACCAAAACTACTACATGGTATTACCTCTCCATGACACTAGTTATTAGCTTAACATAAAGGCTTTAGAGATAGAGCTCAATCATCTGTAAAACTGGTTTCCAAACAAGCTAATTTTCATGCAAATCTAGATAAGCCATGAAAGTTAGTTTACTCCATAAAATACTAATCCACGGAGATAATAAAACAAATTAAATTAAAAAAATTCTGGGTGGATGCAATTTGACAAAGCATTATAGCAATTACCAAATGCCTACTTTCTGTCACTCATGATAAATGACATTGAGCATGAGAAAAGGAAGAGGCTGGTGGAGACGGAATCATTTAAAGTAACCCATTTCCTATGGAAACATGAGGCAGCACTATTTTTGGGGGGCAGCACTGCCTTCACCATTGGCTGCATGACATTTGCTGCTGCTGCTGCTAAGTCGCTTCAGTCCTGTCTGACTCTGTGTGACTCCATAGACGGAAGCCCACCAGGCTCCCCCTGGGATTCTCCCTGGGATTCTCCAGGCAAGAACACTGGAATGGGTTGCCATTTCCTTCTCCAATGCATGAAAGTGAAAAGTGAAAGTGAAGTCACTCAGTCGTGTCCGACTAGTAGCGACCCCATGGACTGCAGCCTGCCAGGCTCCTCTGTCCATGGGGTTTTCCAGCCAAGAGTACTGCAGTGGGCTGGCATCGCCTTCTCCGGCATGACATTTATGCTTCTGCAAAATGGAGACCAAAACACTCCACTGCAGCAACTCCAAGAAGAACCAAAAGACTCCATTACCTTATTCCCCAAGACTCAGTCCTCTTTTGAGCTACAAAAGCTACCCAAGGCTCCCTTCTGCTTCCAGTTGTGGTGATAAATATATAGTAGTAAGACATAAAGTCTACTGGTTTAATCAAATATTTTGAGAAATGAAAAGCTATCATCTAGAACACTGCTTCATAACATTTTTCAGGGCATGAATTATTTTCAGACTATGATAAGAACCATGGATGTGGACTTCACTGGTGGTCTGGTGATAAAGAGTCCAATGACCAGTGCAGGTGACATGGTTCATTCCCTAGTCTGAGAAGATTTCACATGCTGCCAGAGAAACTAAGCCCACACAGCACAATTACAGAGCCGGAGCGCTGCAGCTAGAGAAAGACCACAAGCAGCAAGAAGACCCAGCACAGCCAAAGAAAGAAGCATGGGTGCTATTCCCAGCAAACTGACATGCATGCAATTGTACATGAACTCATAGAAGATTTATGGACCCTGCAAAGGCTGTCTTCAGACTCTAGGTTAAAAAATTCTGATCCAGAGTAAGCAGAAATTACCAAGTTTATCAATAATTTGATTTTAATATATAACTATATTTTTAATAAAATTATACTTCAATTTGGAGCTGAAAGTTGCAATTTGATTTATAACTCTATGGCAATATAATCTAGGCATATAAACTCTGGATCTCAATGTTCTTGCTTGTAAACTGAAGATGATAATAATTATCTCATAAGGTTACTGTATTTCCTTTGATACGTATCTAGTGTAGCACTTATCACAAAAATATTTAATACATGTTCATTTACTCATTCAAAAAAATATAGTAACCTGTTTCCTAAATTTCATCTACAGATTATAGAAAGCATTTTGACTTATCCACAAAGGCTTCACCGTTTTTCAGTGTTACTTCTCAGTAATGAGGGGGCAATGGAAAAGTAACACGGAGAATGATTTCAGTCTTCAGGATTTATTTGAGAAGACAGTGAGATGCGATCAGCTACTGGAGAACATAGATTGCACTGGGAAAAGAAAAGCAAAACCAGCAAATATATGGAGGTTTTGATTTTTCAGGTCCGCCAGAGCAATGAGACCGCTGAGATATGCATGGGGAGAGAAATAAGGATAGTAAGGCGGGCATTCGTTTTCTCTTTAAAGCATGCTAGAATCCCCGGACCTGCTGAAGACATGATTGCAGGTAACAGCAGCAGTGGTGTTCCCTAGAGGTCCAGGGTGTATTGAGGGGGTGGAGGCTGCAAACTGACAGCAAGAGACTAGGGAACTGTGGCTTTCTGTTTTTAATGAGTAATAGGTTCTGCCAACTCCTGGATCCTCGGAGAACACTGTGTTTTCAAGGCAGCTGGCTTGACTTTAAAGACTTCTGGATCATAATAGACAATATGCATAGGAGTCCTGAAATGGAAAAAAAGATTCAACTTGAAATAGGATGAAAGGGAAAGAGAACTAACACTCCTCAGGCATCCACTATATGTTGGGCACTGTGATATTATCCCATTTTGATTTTCATAAGCATCTCATAAAACAGGTATCATTGACTTCCACTATACAGATAAGGAGATGAAGGTTCAGGCAAGTCGTAAGAATGACCTGTGGTCAAATCTAGATGTGTGTCAGATTCCAAAGCCTTTCCTCTTTCCATAGAAAACAAATGCTGGAAATTCCTCAATAATTTGGCAGTGTTAAAACAAAGCCAGACAGTTCACTAGTGAACTTCAAGAAATTATGTTTTTTTGAAGTTTCCATCCTTAACCACCAAATAAGAATTTTGCTACCAGGACAGAATCTTGAGTACCTGATCTTACTCTTCCCTTTCCTCGGTCAGTGTACAGAGAATGACTGTCATTTCATTTGATGTTTAACTTTTTTTTTTAAGAAAAACTTATTGCAAAATTTTAAAATATTTTATTATGTAAGATTGAATATATTTCCTATTCCCTGAGCTCAAGACTACTACAACTTTTTCAATTATGTTTTCTTGATGGTGCTAGAAAAAGGGGATCAAGTATTATCCCTTGAAGGTAACAAAATGAATTGAGGTTCAGGCAAGTTGAGAAGTCTTCTGAAAAATGAACAGGAATTAGAGGCAAGTTTTTCTTTGTTGAATATTTTTTCTGATTTATTTGAAATAGTTCATACATGCACATGATGCAAAAACATTGAAAAATTACAAAAGTCTATTTAGGGAAAAATAAGTCTTCTTCCCATCCTAGCTCCCTAGGCCTCCAAAGTAACCATTGTTACCAGCTTATTATGTACTCTGAGATAATATAAGTGGGGCTTCTCCCACGGCTCAGCCCTTAAAGAATCTGCCTGCAATGTAGGAAACTGTAACAATTATGTTTCTGTTCTATAATTTGTTTTCCTTAACAATATAAGTATAGATGTGTGTTAGTCGCTCAGTCCTGTCCCATTCATTGCCACCCCATGGACTGTAGCCCAACAGGCTCCTCTGTCCATGGAATTCTCCAGGCAAGAATACTGGAGTAGGTAACTATTCCCTTCTCCAGGAGATCCTCCTGACCCAGGGATGAACCCCAGGTCTCCTGCATTGCAGGCACATTCTTTATCACCTGAGCCACTAGGGAAGTCCCAACAATAGAGATAGATTATTCCCTTAATAATATAGATGAATAATCCCATATCCATAATAACAGAGTTGTATCCTAGGTCTAAAGCTCAAAGCTAGTTGTATCCTAGGTCTAAAGCTAGTCCACTATTTAATTGTAGTCTTATCAACAATTCATGGTAAGAAGACCATAGATTTGCCACAATAAATGTAACAAGTGAGATGATTTTAAAAATGTATTGTTTTCCTGCAATTCATTTCACTGACCTTACCAGATCACCTTTTCCCTCTCCTTAGTATCCCCAGGCTTTCCTGTCCCATCTTAGCCTTTAATTGACATACCTTGTATTTGGGTTAGCTAGTTCTTGAATTCTGGGAGATATCTTGGAATGGATAGCAGCATAAGATACTGGCCAGAGGGCATCGCGGGGAGGTAAATAATCTTTATGAAGAGGCTTGGCCTTAGCTAGAGCTACTATTCGAGGGCTAGGGTGGGCCAGCAAGGCAGCGTGGGAGATCTATAGTGGAAACAAAATGACACAAAAATTTCACATCTCTCTTTCCAGGTATAGCATTTATCCAGTCACCATTATCTCTCTCCTGATTACTCTCTAACTGGCCTCTCTGCTTCCCTTCTTGCCCCATACAATCCAGCCTTCATACAGCAGTTACTGAGGGCGAGAAGGTGCATTTTAACAAGTGTATTCCATGAGCCAGAGAGTGTTCTCAGGGATTTGCCTGTATCATTCCCATGCAATCACCATAATAACTTGACGAGGAATGTACTTTCCAAGGCCCAAGTCAAATCATGTCACTCTCAGGGTTTAAACCTTCCAGCAGCTTTCCATTTTGCTAAGAATTAGGCTCCTTACTGTGGTCAAGAAGGCCCTACATGATCTGCCTGCTATCCTCCATGACCTCACCTTCCTTCCATCTCTCCCTTGATCACTAAGACCCCAGCCACACAGGCCCCTCTGGCCCAGCTCTTTCCATCTCAAGACCTTTGCACCTGCCAGTTCTGCTTGAAACTCTCTTTCCCCATTCTTGTCATGCCTCCTCTTCATCATTCAAGTCTCTAGACTCAAACATCACATCCTCAAGAAGCTCTTCCCTGACCATCCAAGGTATACCAGCCATTCTAATTACCCTATTTTATCTTCTTCACAGAACTCACCAACACCTGCCTTAGCTCATTTATTTTATTATTGGGGTGTTTATTGTCTGCTTCTCCCCACCAGAATATAAGCTGCTTGAGAGATGTACCTGTTTGCCCAAAGCTAGACTAGATTCTGGTGCATAATTATTGCTGAATTAAGATATGCTGACTGACAGACTCATTGACTCATTTTGGTCTTTCTTTGGAAACCACATCTGCCAGGAGGCCTTTCTATTATGTTGCTTTGTTGGTAAAATAGGAAAGATGACATGTAGCTACTATTCTCTCCCTCTGAAGAGTAGGATTATCTGCAGTAGTGCATGTTCAGTTGCTCAGTCATGTCTGTCTCTTTGTGACCCCATGGACTACAGCCCACCAGGCTACTCTGTCCATAGAACTTTCCAGGCAAGAATACTGGAGTAGGTTGCCATTTCCTTCTCCAGGGGATCTTCCTGACCCAGGGATTGAACCCTCATCTCCTACATTGGCAAGTGGATTCTTTACTACTGAGCCACCTGGGAAGCCTCATCTACAGTGGAATCATTTTTTTAAAAGATTTTTTTAGACCCCCAGACAATTCTAGCAATTAAAGATGGCTATAATCGGGATTTCCCTGGTGGTCCAGTGGTTGAGACTTCACCTTCCAATGCAGGGGGTGCAGGTTCGATCCCTGATTGGGAAGCTAGGATCCCACATGCCTCATGGCCAAAAACCAAAGCATAAAACAGAAGAAATATTGTAACAGTTTCAATAAAAAAACTTAAAAAAAAAAAAAAAGATGGCTATAATCACATACCAAGAAAACCAAGAATCAAGTTTTGATTTGCCCAAAGGTCACAATTCATTTTAGCAAACTCAAGTCACTCTCCCAAGGTTTTATTGATTCCCTAGGGAATTTCCTAACAGAATTCCACATCTAATCCTCAGATTCCTATAATGATGAAATTGGTGTGACTTCCTTTGGCAACATGATCATTAGGTATTTATTGAAAACTCAGTTGGGATTAGAAGTCAAGTAGCCACTAAAATGAATGGAGGGAAGTGTCAGGGAGGAAGAGTGAGGGAAACCACCGAAGGTGCTGGGCTCTGGGCTAAACACTTGCCTTATTGACACCACAAGTCACAACAGTCCTGAAACTTGGAACTATTATCTTGACAATCCCCTTGCTCACAATGCCATCACAACTTTAGGACTTTGGCATGTGCTCTTCCCTTTACTAGAACATTCCCTTCTCTTCTCATTCACTTAGCTGACCCCTTCTCATTCAGCTCAAATAGTCTTTCCTTTGAGAGTCTTTCCCTGATTACTATACACAATAAGCATATTCTCTACCCTCAGCCATAGTCACTCCTTTCCCATTTTCATCATAGCACTTACCACTACTTGACATCATCTTATCTGTTTAATTTTTTTTTTTTTTTTTGGTTTCCCTCCATTGTGTTCACTGGGCATGGTATCTGGCACACAGTAGAGATTCAAATCCTTATTGAATGAATAAGGCTCAAGAAGGTTATCACAACATCATAGAACTAGCAGTAGTGAGGCAGGAACCTGAACCCAGCTCTTATTGACTCCCAAATCCATGATGTTCTTCACCCTCAACCTCTCTCCGTATCTTGCAGCTAGAACTTCCTTCCTGCTACAGACTACTCTTTCAAGGTTTTCTTATCCAATGACTTCGGTCTATGCCCTACAGAGGCAAAGTAACACCTTGGAATGAGCAGAAAGTGAGCTGAAGGATGCCAAGGTAGTGATGGCTTACAGGACGAATGGGCTTTTCACTTCTTTCTCTTTCAAAGCACAGACCCTCTATCTTAATCCGTGGATGGGCAAGGTCTACAATTCTAGGAGGTGCAATAGCAGTCAGGGTAGACGACAAAATCTTGGTTTCAATCTAGGGGAGAAAAAGAAAATAGTAATTATAAGCATCAAACACTACTATCTAGATCATAGTTAAAAAGTAGTATCTGATTGCTAGACCAGACTTCTCAGTAAATTCAACAGAAGAGATGAGAATATTGCAGTAACCCATGATTATAGCCAAAAGGATAAATTTCCATCCTTCTGAAACTAGGTTGTATAGATTCAAACTCAGCTGTTTTGGAACTTACTTTTAAACTAAAGATAGGGAAGAACTGAACCACAACAGTCCTAACAGTTACTATTAAAAGAGACTTAGTATGACATTCATAGAGGTAAAAGGCCTTCCTACAGTGTATCCATCAGAAGTCTCTGGTGGCAAGTAACCTCAGGCACTTGTAATAGTAACTTGACTTCTTTTGTGGGTGTGTGTTATTTTTAAACTCTTAGAAGATTTAGAATTAACTGTCAAATAGCTAAGAACATAAAACTCATAGAAATAACACTTTGTCTTCAGTATGCTGCTGCTAAGTCGCTTCAGTCATGTCTGACTCTGCGCGACCCCATAGACGGCAGCCCACCAGGCTCCACCGTCCCTGGGATTCTCCAGGCAAGAACACTGGAGTGGGTTGCCACTGCCTTCTCCAATGCATGAAAGTGAAAAATGAAAGTGAAGTCTCTCAGTCGTGTCCAACTCTTAGCGACCCCATGGACTGCAGCCTACCAGGCTCCTCCGTCCATGGGACTTTTAAGGCAAGAGTACTGGAGTGGGTTGCCATTGCCTTCTCCATGTCTTCAGTATAAGTATGTGCAAAAATTGATGAAATTTGAACAGGGACCGTAGAATAGATGTGGTACTATATCAATGTTAAATTTCCTGATCTTGGTAACAGTACTGTAGTTCTAAAAGATAATAGCCTATTGTTAGGAAACACAATAAAGCACTGAGTGAAAGGGGTATACGATGTCTGTAACTAACTTTCAAAAATGATTCAGGGAGGGAGTTCTCTGATGATCTAGTTAGGACCTGGCACCTTCAGTGCCGTGGCCCAGGTATGATCCCTGGTCAGGGAACTGAGATCCCAAAAGCTGTGCAGGGTGGCCGAGAAAGAGAAACATATGAAAAAAAAAAAAAAAAGAAAAACGTATGAACTGAAAAGTGATTCAGGGAAAAAATTAAATATACACACACACACCCTACACAGAGGAGAGAGAATGACAAAGCCAATGGACTTTAATTTTTGCAGATTGTCAGTAAATTTGAAATTACTAAAAAACAAAAAATAAGTGTATATTAAAATAAAAGTAGGCACACGTTTTAGGAGAATTTGGCCTGTAAGAATGATAACATTACAACTGCAGTTTGCAGTGTATCAGGGAGTAAACTGACTTGGAAGGATGACATTCAGCTGAAATCTTCACTTTATGTCATTCTGAAACAAGCTGGGACCTGGGGCCTTTTATTGCAGTGCCTGCACCTTGACAAGTGCCTCCTGGAGCAACAGAATACAAAGAAACTATAAGGGGACTAAAAAGAACTGCTTATGTGCACAGCCGGGGCAAATTATGAATAAGTAGAAGATACAAAAAGGTCAAAACTCAGCTACCACTTTGAGATAACAGGAGCAAAAGCATGATCCCTGCACACAGCACCACCAAGGGAGCTGGCAGACCACCTAAGCCACCCTTCAGTGGCTCAGTTGAGTCCAACTCTTTGCAGTCCCATGGTCTGTAGCCCACCAGGCTCCTCTGTCCATGGGATTCTTCAGGCAAGGATACTGGAGTGGGTTGCCGTTTCCTCCTCCAGGGGATCTTCCCAACCCAGGGATCAAACCTGCCTCTCCCACACTGGCAGGCAGATTCTTTACCACCAAGCCACCTAGCCATCTGTCCCTACCCTCCCCCTGTTTGAGGGAGCAGCTCACCCCCTTCTCAGGAAGCAAGCAAGGGCACCTCTTACTTGTTTTCCCTCCCCCCTGCTGCAGCATGAATCCCAATGAAGCCTTGCCTGAATTTTTCATCTGGCCTCTTATCAATCTGTTGATTAAAGAGTCCAAGAACCTGGGCCAGTATCAATTCTTACAACATTAAAAAACTTCAGAAAAAAAAAAAAAAACTTCAGGCTCACTATATTTATAAGTTTAATGTATTATATTTTTAAATAACTATTTAATACTTGAGGTTTTATTAATGTAGATGGTTGACATAAAGTAACCTAAAAAGAAATCAAATTTAATATATTTAGGCTTCCCAGGTGGTGAAGTGGTAAAGAATCTGCCTGCCAATGCAGGAGACACAAGAGATGCAAATTCAATCCCTGGGCCAGGAAGATCCCCTGGAGAAGGAAATGGCAACCCATTTCAGTATTCTTACCTGGAAAATTCCATGGACAGAGGAGCCTGGTGGGCTGCAGTCCATGGGGTTGCAAAGAGTCAGATACGACTGAGCAAGTAAGCATGTATAAATATAGTTTAAACTATTTAAATGAATTTAATTAAGTTTGTATATCAAATATTACTTAGGACTCTTAAAAGTTGCTGTCAAAAACTGCTAGAATTATAAATAGAATAATAAAACTACCAAACTAAACTTAAAAGTCTAATAAATAGATTTTCTAATTTGAAATTTAAAAAATTGGCTATTAATTACTCAAGAGCATACCTTTGCACGGTTTTTTCTTCATACAAAAATCATGCTCAAGGATACCAAAAGACTCACATCACTGGGTGTGGAAGTTTTTTCTTAAGTGCCTATAAATTCTTTGCCACTTCTCTCATGGAGAGGTGGGGTTTGCGGCCCTGCCCCCTTGAATTTGGCCAGACTTGTACCTTTATCAATCAACAGAGTATGCCTGCAGAGACATAATGTGACTTCCAAGGCCAAATCATAAGAAAAACATGGAGCTTCTACCTGATTCTTCTGGAAGGCTCACCCTTGGAACATTATAATTTAGGATATTCCTTCTCAGAATACAGCTGTCATGCTGAGAGAGGTCTAAGCCACATAGACCATACAAAGGTGACCCTGTAAATAGTCCCAGCTAAGTTTAACCTTCAAGTCATTCCAGCTGGGGACACTACAAATAGTTTTTGTAATGGACTGAATCAGAGATCAAATTGCGAGCTATCATTTCATGGAGAAAGCAAGGGAGTTCCAGAAAAACATCTGCTTTATTGACTACACTAAAGCCTTTGACTGTGTGCATCACATTAAACTGTGGAAAATTCTTCAAGAGATAGGAATACCAGACCACCTTAGCTGCCCCTGAGAAACCTGTATGTGGGTCAAGAACTGGACATGGAACAACTATCTGGTTCAAAATTGGGAAAGGAGTATGACAAGGCTGTATATTGTTACCCTGCTTATTTAACTTCTGTACAGGGTATATCATGTGAAATGCCTGGCTGGATGAATCCCAAGCTGGAATCAAGATTGCTAGGAGAAATATCAACACCCTTAGATATGCAGATGAGACCACTCTAATGGGAGAAAGTGAAGGAGAACTAAAGAGCTTCTTGATGAAGGTAAAAGAGGACAGTGAAAGAAATAGCTTAAAGGCTAACATTTCAAAAATGAAGATCATGGCATCTGGTCCTATCACTTCATGGCAAACAGATGGAGAAAAAGTGGAAACAATGTCACATTTCATTTTCTTGGGTTCCACAATAACTGCAGATGGTGACTGTAGCCATGAAATTAAAAGGCACTTGCTCCTTGGAAGAAAAGTTACAACAAACCTAGACAGCATATCAAAAAGCAGAGATGTTACTTTGCCAACAAAGGTCCATCTAGTCAAAGCTATGGTTTTTCCGGCTGTGAGAGCTGGACCATAAACAAGGCTGAGTGCTGAAGCATTGATGTTTTCAAATTGTGATGCTGGAGAAGACTCGAGAGTCCCTTGGACTTCAAGGAGATCAAACCAGTCAACCCTAAAGGAAATCAACTCTGAATATTCATTGAAAGGACTGATGCTAAGGTTCTAAATACTTTGGCCACCTCATGCAAAGAGCCGACTCATTGGAAAAGATCCTGATGCTGGGAAAGACTGAAGGCAAAAGGAGAAGGGGGCAGCAAAGGATGGGATGGTCAGATAGCATCACTGACTCAATGGACATGAATCTGAGCAAACTCCAGGAGATAGCGGAGGACAGAGGTGCCTGTTTTACTGCAGTCCATGGGGTTGCAAAGAGTTGGACATGACCTAGCAACTGAATAACCACAATGGACTGAATGTTTATATCCACTCCCTCAGCATCCCTCCAACCTCCAGCCAAAATCCTATGTTAAAATCCTAACCCCCAATGCAATGGCACTAGAGGTGAGGGCTTTGATAATTAGGTTTGATGAGGTCGTGAGGGTGGAACCTCCATAAAGAGATTAGTGTGCTTATGAGAAAAGGGAGAGAGATCAGAACTCTCTCTGCTTACATACAAAGCATAGGTCATGGGACACATATCGGGAGGATGGCTGTTACAACCCAGAAGAGGGTCCTCATTAAGAAAAGAATCTAAGGGCACCTTGACTTGGATTACTCAGCTTCCAGAATTGTAAGAAATGTCTGTTGTTTAAGCCACCCAGTCTACGGTATTGTGTTAACAGCAGGCCAAGCAAGGCAGGTATGGAGCTTTCAGTTGATTTCAGCTCCCTACCATGTGAGACACCCAAGCCATTAGAAATCTCCTAGTTGAGGCTCCAGACATCATGGAGCAGAAACAAGTCATACCTGCTTCCCTGTCAGAGCTGCTGACTCATAAAATCCTTGAGCAGAGTGGGCTTCCCTGGTGACTCAGGGGTAAAGAATCCGCCTGCCAACATAGGACACAACTCTGCAACTAGAAAAAGCATGAGCAGCAACAAAGACCCAGCACAGCCAAAAATAAACAAATTTAAAAAAATTTATTTTAAATCCTTGAGCATAACAAAATAACTGCTATTTTACATCACTATGTTTGGGTGTGGTTTGGTATAAAGCAACAGATAACCAGATCAGAACTTCGGGATGCGTCCTCTGTTCAGGCATACTGTGTTTTGTGGCACTTTGCAAATGCTGTCTTTTTTTTTTTTTTTAATTAAAAGTTTGTGGCAACTCTGCATCAAGCAAGTTTATAGGCACCATTCCCCCAACAGCATCTACTCACTTTGAATCTGCGTGTCATATTTGGGTAATTCTCATAACATTTCAAATTTTTTAATTACTGTTATATTATGCTGATCTGTGATCAGTGATCTTTGACTTTACTATTGCAAAAAGATTATGACTCACTGAAGGCTCAGATTATGGTCAAGAATTTTTAGCAGTAAAATATTTTTTAATGAAAGTATATACATTGGGTTTTTAGACATAATGCTATTGCATACTTAATAGACTACAGTAGTATAAACATAACTTTTATATGCTCTGGGAAAAAAAATATTCATGTGACTTGACTTATTGCAATATTTGCATTATTGGCGTGGTCTAGAACTGAACCCAAAATATCTCTGAAGTATACCTATATTCGGAGAAGGCAATGGCACCCCACTCCAGTACTCGCCTGGAAAATCCCATGGATGGAGGAGCCTGGTGGGCTGCAGTCCATGGAGTCACTAAGAGTCAGACACAACTGAGCGACTTCACTTTCACTTTTCACTTTCATGCATTGGAGAAGGAAATGGCAACCCACTCCAGTGTTTTTGCCTGGAGAATCCCAGGGATGGTGAATCCCTGGTGGGCTGCCATCTATGGGGTCGCACGGAGTCGGACATGACTGAAGTGACTTAGCAGCAGCAGCAGCATACCTATCTATATTAGTTCTAGACTACCTGGAATTTGTTCTCTGAGCAGATTAGATTTAAAGCTATTAATGATTCTATTGCCAGGGGTCAAAAAAAAAAAAAAAAAAAAAGACACTGGTAGTCCATGGCATCCATTGACAAAACAGAACGCAACATTTGGGTAACCAAATGAAATAAAGAAGTATATGGGGTTGGTTTATTGCCTCTAAGTGCACTGGAGAAATTGAGAAAAGAATTATCAGCTCAGGGCTTTAAATTCCCACTTGAAGGTGTAGTTAAGAGACTGGAAAAGTTTTTGTGACTTCATAAATCCTTATCTCCTATGGTCACAGGACTGAAAATACTGAAAACCAAACTCAAAATCTACTTCTGTGAATAGGTGTGCTGCTGCTGCTGCTAAGTCGCCTCAGTCGTGTCCGACTATGTGCAACCCCAGAGACGGCAGCCCACCAGGCTCCCCCGTCCCTGGGATTCTCCAGGCAAGAACACGGGAGTGGGTTGCCATTTCCTTTTCCAATGCATGAAAGTGAAAGTGAAAGTGAAGTCGCTCAGTACTGTCCAACTCCTAGCGACCTCATGGACTGCAGCCTACCAGGCTCCTCCGTCCATGGGATTTTCCAGGCGAGAGTACTGGAGTGGGGTGCTGTTGCCTTCTCCGGTGAATAGGTGTAGTTCAGTGCAAATTGAATTCCCAAACTTATATCGTTTCCTATATTAAAGTTAAGGAATTAAAGTTAAGGTTGAGAAGGAATTGGACCTTGAAAATTGGAATTGAAACATAAGGGCGCATTCCAGTGAAGCTGGGTACCCTTGAGTATCCTGAGCCTTCCTCCCTTGTCTGAAGAGGTGAGACTCTCCTGGACTGAAGAACCTGAAATGGCCACTGAAGCATTTTCCAGGGAACTTCTGATTTGCCCCTACTCTCTCTCATTTCTCCTAGGTCTATGACCAGACCCAAGTCCCAGCTGCTATGACAGTCTTCCACAGACTTCTCATCAGCTCCCATAATTTCTTAAGGTTAATTTAACATAATACTCATCATGAATCTGCTTCTCACATCAAATCCTGACTGATACATTAGGCACAGTGGAGACAGAAAAGTTCATTTGATGAGAGGGGAAAATAAACAGGAAGAAAAGAAAAATACCCACCTAGAAATAAGAGGGAAGACATTACAGTTACAGTCAGGTTACAAAGTCTATAGGACTGTCTCTTTCACATATAGACCCACTTACACTTTTTGGAGGAACATAGTTTGGATTTGTGGCTTTGGCTACTGAGAGTCGTAATATCCGAGGAGAAGGATCAGAGAACTGAAGAGAATCTCTTATTAAGTAATCACTGAAGGGTCTATAGGCAAATGGAACATGAAATAGAATCACTGGAAGAACCATAACTCCATTCTTCATTGCTATAATTAACCTCCAATCAATTATATATATATTGTTTCTATCTCAGGAGCATCTTTTCCCCAAATCATTCATGCTCTTTCTATTAGATTGGTGTTTCTCAAAGTTGTTTTACTATGACCCACAGTACTAAGTAAGTGAAGTCACTCAGTCGTGTCTGACTCTTTGTGACCCCGTGGACTGTAGCCTACCAGGCTTCTCCGTCCATGGGATTCTCCAGGCAAGAATACTGGAGTGGGTTACCATTTCCTTCTCCAGGGGATCTTCCCGACCCAGGGATCGAACCTGGGTCTCCCACATTGGAGGCAGATGCTTTAACCTCTGAGCCACCAGGGAAGATTTTATGACATAGTATATGTAAATTTGCATATCTGAAACTAAATGATTATGAAATGATGCTTTCCCTAGGCAATATATTCTGATTTTTAAAATTTCATTTGATTTCATTAAAAAAATAATTGGAATTGATTTCATGATCCACTGATGGGTTGAGACTTGCAGTTTAAAAAACACTTCACTGTCTACCAAAACATCATATTAAAACCCTGAGATAAAAATTCCAGTCACTATCAAGAACCTTCTGTGGTCCGCTCCTCTGCAGTGCAGTCTGAGAGTACTGGCCATAACTCCCAGCAACCTGGTCGATTATCACAGTGGCTTCCCTATGTATGCCTTTTCCAGAACAGATCTGTCAAGCAACAAACCTACAAACACAGTATGGAAAAAGTTTTTCTCAAATAAATACGATTATCCTCTAGGATTGGTCTGTTAGATTTAAAAGCTGAAATATTGTTAGCATATCATAGAATTTACCCTTTGAAATGTACAATTCAGTGCTTTCTGGAACATTCACAAAATTGTGCAATCATCACCACTACCTAAATCCAGGATGTTTTCAATGCTCTAAAGAGAAATCCCACAGCTACTAACAGTCCTTCCCCATTACTCCATTGATCATCCCTAGAACTAGTAATCTACTTTCTGTCTCTATGGATTTGCCTATTCTAGAAATTTCGAATAAATGAAATCATACAAATATGTTGCTTATTGTGTGTGGCTTACTCTACTCGGCATATTTTCAAAAATCATGTATCAATTGTTGTTTCTTTTAGGGCTGAATAATATCACATTATATGGACTTGTCATATTTTGTTTATTCATGCATCCACTGATGAACATTTGAGTTGCTTCCACTTTTTGGCTATTTTGGAATGCTGCTGTGAATAACCATGTACAAGTTTTTGTGTGACCATGTTTTCAATTCTCTTCGGTGCATGCCTAAGAGTAGCTGATCATATGATAATTCTATGTTTAACATTTTGAGGACCTGGAAAACTATTTTCCACCCAAGCTTCACCATTTCACATTCCCACCAGCAATGTATGAGGGTTTCAATTTCTCCAATACAAGTTATTTTATGTATATTTATTATTGACACTCTAGGGTGTGAAGTAGAATCTCATGGTTTTCATGTGCATTTCCAAGATGATTAATGATATTTAGCATTTCTCATATGCATTTTGGTTTATTGTATATTTTCTCTGGAGAAATGTCTATTCAAGTCCCTTGCCTATTTTTAAAATTGGGTTGTCTTTTTCGTACAATTTTAAGAATTATTTATATATATATTCTGAATACTAGTCCCTTATACAATCTGCAAATATTTTCTCCCAATGTATGAGTTGTCTTCTCATTCCCTTGAGAGTGCCCTTTGATGCAAAGAAAGTTTTTACTTTTGATGAAGTCCAATTTATTGTACTTTTTTTGTCACGTGTGTTTCTGGGGTCATATCTAAGAAGCCACTGCTTAGTTACAGAGATATATGCCTATGTTTTCTTCTAAGAGTTTTACAATTTTTGCTCTTATATTTAGGTCTGTGATTCATTTTGAATTAATTTTTATGCTTGGTGTGAAGTAGGGGTCATTTGCAAAAGAATGCATTTGGACCCCTACTTCACACCAAACATACAAGGAATGAAAAGCCCAGTTATCATGGGCCTCCCTGATAGCTCAGTTGGTAAAGAATCCTGCAATGAAGGAGACCCCAGTTCAATTCCTGGGTTGTGAAGATCCCCTGGAGAAGGGATAGGCTACCCACTCCGATATTCCTGGACTTCCCTTGTGGCTTAGCTAATAAAGAATCCACCTGCAATGTGGGAGACCTGGGTTCAATCCCTGGGTTGGGAAGATCCCCTGGAGAAGGGAAAGGCTACTCACTCCAGTATTATGGCCTAGAAAATTCCAGACTGTATAGTCCATGGTGTTGCAAAGAGTCAGACACGACTGAGCGACTTAAAAAAAAATCAGTTATCATAGCACCATTTGTTTAAACGACTATTGTTCTTCAATTAAATTTTCCTGGCATCCTTGTCAAAAATCAATTGATATAAACATAAAGGTTTATTTCTGGACTTTCAATTCTTTTCCATTGATCTGTATGTCTTTTGATCTTTTCATTGATCTATATCTTTATGCCAGTAACACAATGTTTTGAGTATTGCAGATTTTTAGCAAGTTTTCAAATCAGAAGCTGTAAGTCTTACAACTTTGCTCTTCTTTTTCAAGACTATTTATTTGCTACTCTAGGTTTCTTGCATTTGTATATGAATTTTACAATCACCTTGTCAATTTCTAGGACTTCCCTGGTGGCTCAGATGGTAAAGCATCTGCCTAGAATGTGGGAGACCCAGGTTCAATCCATTGGTTGGGAAGATCGTCTGGAGAAGGAAATGGCAACCCACTCCAGTACTCTTGCCTGGAAAATCCCATGAGGAGCATGGTAGGCTCCTACAGTCCATGGGGTCGAAAAAGATAGCTAGAATTTTAATAGGTATGAGAAGAGAGAGTTTTACTTCTTCCTTTCCAACCTGAATACCTTTTATTTCTTTTTCTTGCCTCATTGCTCTGACTTCAATCTGTAGTATGATGTTGAACGGCAGCTTTCCTGGTGGCTCAGTGGTAAAGAACCCACGTGCCAATGCAAGAGTCACAGGTTCAATCCCTAGATTGGGAAGATACCCTGGAGTAGGAAATGGCAACCCACTCCAGTATTCTTGCCTGGTAAATCCCAGGGCCAGATGAGTCCTAGCAGGCTACAGTCCATGGCGTTGCAAAAGAGTCAGACACAACTTAGTGACTGAGCGTGTGCACGTGATGTTGAATAAAAATGGTAAGAGCTGATGTTCTTGTCTTACTCCTGATCTCAGGGTAAAAGCATTCAGTCTTTCACCATTAATTATGATGTTAGCTGTGGGTTTTTGTAGATGCCCTTTATCAAATTGAAGAAATTCACTTTGATACCTAGTTTGTTGAGTATGATGTGTGTTAAATTTTAAGTTCTTTTTTTTGAGTCTATTCAGGTAATCATGCTCAGTTCAATTCAGTTCAGTTCAGTCACTCAGTCATGTCCAACTCTGCAATTCCATGGACTGCAGCATGCCAGGCTCCTTGTACATTACCGGAGCTTGCTCAAACTCATGTCCATCAAGTCGGTGATGCCATCCAATCATCTCATCTTCTGTCGTCCCCTTCTCCTCCTGCCTTTAATCTTTCCTAGCATCAGGATCTTTTCCAATGAGTCAGTTCCTCCCATCAGGTGGCCAAAGTATTGGAATTTCAGCTTCAATATCAGTCCTTCCAATGAATATTCAGGACTGATTTCCTTTAGGATTGACTGGTTTGATCTCCATGTAGTCCAAGGGACTCTCAAGGGTCTTCTCCAACACCACAGTTCAAAAACATCAGTTCTTCGGCATTCAGCTTTCTTTATAGTCTAGTTCTCACATCCATACATGACTACTGGAAAAACCATAGCTTTGACTAGATGGACCTTTGTTGGCAAAGTAAGGTCTCTGCTTTTTGATATGCTGTCTAGGTTGGTCATAGCTTTTCTTCCAAGGAGCAAGCGTCTTTAAATTTCAAGGCTGCAGTCACCATCTGTGGTGATTTTGGAGCCCAAGAAAAGAAAGTGTCAGTTTCCATTGTTTCTCCATCTATTTGCCATGAAGTGATGGGACTAGATGCCATGATCTTAGTTTTTTGAATGTTGAGTTTTAAGCCAGCTTTTTCACTCTCCTCTTTCACTTTCATCAGGAGGCTCTTTAGATCCTCTTCACTTTGTGCCATTAGGGTGGTATCATCTGTATATTTGAAATTATTGATATTTCTCCCAGCAATCTTGATTCCAGCTTGTGCTTCATCCAGCCCAGCGTTTCTCATGATGTATTCTGCATATAAGTTAAATAAGCAGGGTGACAATATGCAACCTTGATGTACTCCTTTCACAATTTGGAACCAGTCTGTTCCATGTCTGGTTCTTGGCCTGCATACAGATTTCTTAGGAGGCAGATAAGTGGTCTGGTATTCCCATCTCCGGAAGAAGGTTTTTTGTTCTATTTGGTGTACTACATTGATTTCAGAATGCTGAACTCAATATATTCTTGTATTCCTGGAATAAATCCAACTTTGTCATGGTGTATAATTGTTTTTATATGTTAGATTTGTTTTCTCAGTATTCTGGTATGGACTGCTGCATGTATATTTTGACTTGGTTTGGTAGTATTTTGGTATGAACTGTTACATATATACTCATAAGAGATATCGTCTGTCATTTTGTTCTCTTGTAATGACCTTTCCTGGTTTCGGTGTCAGGAATAATATGGATCTCATGACCTAGTTTTTGGAGGAAACTGAAGGATTGGTGTTAGTTCTTCTCTACACATATCACTAAGTTTATCACTGAAGGCATCTGTTCCTGAGCTGTTCATAGGAAGTTTTTAAAAATTATTAATTAAATCTCTTTATTTATTATGAGTCTTTTGAGATTTTCTATTATTCAATAAGTTTCAGTAGTTTGTCTTCCTAGGAATTTGTCCATTTCATTTATGTTATCTAATCTGTTGACCTTATAATTGCTCAGAGTAATCCCTTATAATCCTTTTTTATCTCTATAAGGTCAATAGTAGTAACTCTTCTTTTGCATATTATTCCTTAGAAAGGTCCTTTCTTTCTCTCATGGTGGTTTAGTTGCTAAGTTGTGTCTGACTCTTTGCAACCCCGTGGACCACAGCCCACCAGGCTCCTCTGTCCTTAGGATTTTTCAAGCAAGAATACTGGAGTGGGTTGCCATTTCCTTCTCCAGGGGATCTTCCCCACCCAGGGATTGAACTCAGGTCTCCTGCATTGCAGGTGGATTCTTTGCCAACTGAGCCACCAGGGAAGCTCCTATCTTTCATGATTTTAGTAACTTGAATCTTTTTGTCTTGTTAAGTCTAGCCAAAGTGTTTTTTTGTCATTGTTGATGATCTTTTCAAAGAGCCAATGTTCGACTTTGTTGATTTTTCTCCATTTCCCTAGTTCCTATTTGTTTCTACTCTGATCTTTATTATTTCCTTCTATCTGCTACTTTTGAATTAGCTTGATTTTCATTTGTAATTTCTTAAGATGGAAGGTTAAATTATGGTTTTCAATCTTTTATTTTTTAATGTAGGCATTTATAGCTAAAATTTCCCGCTAATCACTATTTTAGCTATAAGTAGTGGTATATTGAGTTTTCATTTTTATTAATATCAAAGTGATTCATTCTTTGACCCATTGTTTTTGTTTAGGAAGGTATTTAATTTCACATATTTAAAATTTCCCTTCTGCTATTGGTTCCTAATTTCATTTTACTGTGGTCAGAGAACTGATTTTATATGAATTCAACTCTTCTCAAATTATTGACATTTGTTTCACGACCTAATATATGATCTATCCTAAAGAATATTTCATCTACAATTGAGAAGAATGTGTGTTCTGCTGTTATTGGGTATACTGTCTTATAAATGTCAGTTAGGTATTGTAGGTTAATATGAAACATCAAAAATGTCTCAAAAATTGGTGACAAACAAGCAGTCTTTTAGTTTATACATTGAAATCTATACCAAATTTACATGTATATTTTAACTAAATTAATGGATTTTATTGAATAAATTGACAAATAAGCATATTTTGTGGACGAACTGGGCCACTTTTGCTGGATTTTATGATGGAAAAAGACTCAAGTTTTCCAGTTCAACCACTCCCTGAATGCAGGAATATTTTTTAAAATCCACATAGTAATGCTCAAAATTCTCCAAGCCAGGCTTCAGCAATATGTGAACCATGAACTTCCATATGTTCAAGCTGGTTTTAGAAAAAGCAGAGGAACCAGAGATCAAATTGCCAAGATCCACTGGATCATGTAAAAAGCAAGAGAGTTCCAGAAAAATATCTATTTCTGCTTTATTGACTATGCCAAAGCCTTTGACTGTGTGGATCACAATAAACTGGAAAATTCAAGAGATGGGAATACAGACCACCTGACCTGCCTCTTGAGAAACCTATATGCAGGTCAGGAAGCAACAGTTAGAACTGGACATGGAACCACAGACTGGTTCCAAATAGGAAAAGGAGTGCGTCAAGGCTGTATATTGTCACCCTGCTTATTTAACTTATATGCAGAGTACATGATGAGAAACGCTGGACTGGAAGAAACACCAGCTGGAATCAAGATTGCCGGAAGAAATATCAATAACCTCAGATATGCAGATGACACCACCCTCATGGCAGAAAGTGAAGAGGAACTCAAAAGCCTCTTGATGAGAGTAAAAGAGGAGAGTGAAAAAGTTGGCCGAAAGCTCAACATTCAGAAAACGAAGATCATGGCATCTGGTCCCATCACTTCATGGGAAATAGATGGGGAAACAGTGGAAACAGTGGCAGACTTTTATTTTTTGGGGATCCAAAATCACTGCAGATGGTGACTGCAGCCAAGAAATTAGAAGATGCTTATTCCTTGGAAGGAAAGTTATGACCAACCTAGATAGCATATTGAAAAGCAGAACATTACTTTGCCAACAAAGGTCCGTCTAGTCAAGGCTATGGTTTTTCCAGTGGTCATGTATGGATGTGAGAGTTGGACTGTGAAGAAAGCTGAGTGCTGAAGAATTGATGCTTTTGAACTGTGGTGTTGGAGAAGACTCTTGAGAGTCCCTTGGACTGCAAGGAGATCCAACCAGTCCATTCTAAAGGAGATCAGCCCTGGGTGTTCTTTGGAAGGAATGATGCTAAAGCTGAAGCTCCAGTACTTTGGCCACTTCATGCGAAGAGCTGACTCATTGGAAAAGACTCTGATGCTGGGAGGGTTTGGGGGCAGGAGGAAAAGGGGATGACAGAGGATGAGATGGCTGGATGGCATCACCGACTTGATGGACGTGAGTTTGAGTGAACTCTGGGAGTTGGTGATGGACAGGGAGGCCTGGCGTGCTGTGATTCATGGGGTCGCAAAGAGTCAGACATGACTGAGCGACTGAACTGAACTGAACTGAAAGTCATCATCTCTGTTTGTGCTTGAACATTTTCAGGGAATTAGGTGGAGATAGCAGTTGATTTCTCCAGATAAACACTTTCCGTACTGAATAGCTATCAGAAAGATTTCTGTACACTTAGGTGACTCTATAAATTCCTTGCTCTATAAATTCCTTGTTCTACTTCAAGTTCTAGAATCAACATTAAGTAACTTTAATTTGATATTCCCTTCCCCTTTCAGATGCTGACCTTTTAAACACAGCTATCACCTTTTAAACACAGTTATCACTGTTTCTTTGGTGTCTTCTCTAAGTTAAACATATTATTTCTCCTAACTATTATTCATATAACACTTTCCAGAAGACTCAACATCTTATTCATTCCCATCTGAATAGTCTCAAATTTATTATCAGTTTCTTAAGGTATAACATCCATGAGTGGACATACACACCTAATGTGCGCTGACTAAAGTAGTGCACAGTAGTAGTATCACACTCCTGTATGTGAACCTTGTACATATTCCACTAATACAACCTAACATTTTCCCCAATAACCTCACTGCAATCATAGTTCTCATGTGGAAGGTATCACCTAAGCTGTCTTTTAAAGTGAAAGTCGCTCAGTTGTGACTGACTTTTTGTGACCCCATGGACCGTAGCCTGCCAGGGTCCTCTGTCTATGGGATTCTCCAGGCCACAATACCAGAGTGGGTAGCTGTTCCCTTCTCCAGGGGATCTTCCCAACCCAGAGATCTTTTAAAGACAAGTAGAAATCCAGCATTTAAAGCAAAAGGAAGAGTATTTATAGTCACAGGGGCATAAGAGAACATGAATTGCAAAAACCTGTAATGTTTCATTTGAATATTTTTGAACTGGCTGACAATGGTGAGTATGGTGTGAATTTTAGCTTCACTACAGTTTGAGTCAAATATAATTATTGATGATGATCTTCTGATTACCTAAAATTCCTGCAAACTTTTGATTTTTCACTCTGATCCTTTGAAAACCAAGTGGACTTCTATTTTGTGAAATTGCATATACTCAAATAAGAACAACAATATTGTGACAGTCACCAAATCAGATGAGAATTTATAGAGATTCTCAAGGTACTCTACCTGTCTGTTAGGTACCCTCTCTTGAATCTGTTGGGCTGTGCCAGCTTCTGGATCCTTTTGGAAGGGTGGCAAAACAGTGCAGGAGAGGGGATCTCCCAGATTACAGACTCTCTACCGCAGCTATAATAATATTGAACCCTGCAAGTTGTAGAAGAGAAAGTGAGTGAAACAGGCATGAATTTGAATGATCAAATCCAAGCAGTCTAATAGTGTAATAGGAGCCCACAAAGAAGTAATAAATTCTATACATTTTCCAACTGATTCTATGAAGACAGCATTACCATAAACAAAGACACTACAAAAAAAAAGACATTAGAAGAAAACTACAGATTAATATCTTACGAATATAGATGCAAAGATTCTAAGGTTTTATTGGAACACAGGCACAATTGTTTACATATGTCTATAGGTACTTTCTCGGAGTTGCAGCAGACAATTTATGGCCAACTTTACATCTGGCCCCTTTCAGAAAAAGTTTGCTGACTTTTAACTAAATTGTATATTGAAGGAGGTAGAAAAGTGGCTACCTCAGTTATCATATAAACCAAACTTCACATAATGGTTATCTTCCCTTTTTTCTTTACTTTAACTTCCCTCATGCCTGTACCCATCCTCCCCACACCTTATCATCTTTCCTCAAAGCGCCAACTAGGAAAGTCCAGTCATTCAACAAACATCCAATGAAAACAAATTTGCAAAGGGCATCAAAAGTCTTAACAACATTATTACTTTTAGATGCCCTAATTAACTCATTATAACCAAGCCCATAGGTGCTATACAAAATTCATAGTTTCATGAATAAGTTAAGTGTTATATATTGTACTATATGTAGTATATAGTATATAACACAATAGTGTTATATATTGTACTTGCGTGTGTGCTGTCGCTTCCGTCATGCCCAGCTCTTTGCGACTTTATGAACTGTAGCCCATCAGGCTGCTCTGTCCAAGAGATTCTCCAGGCAAGAATACTGGAGTGGGTTGCCATGCCCTTCAGGAGATCTTCTCGACCCAGGGATCGAACCCTCATCTGTCTCCTGCACTGGCACCTGGGTTCTTTACCACTAGCACCACCTGGGAAGCCCATCTATGGTACATATCCTTGCATAACACCCTCATTTTATCAAAAAATCAAAATCATGATAAGCCAAGAAACTGTAAGATATAATATAAGTCTGCAGTAGCTAAATATTAGATGTTGCTCTGGAAAAGTTTTACTGTAGCATCAGATTGGAAATGGATATAGAATCCCTAATCTTTAGTAAATTTTGTGTTTCTGAAAATATACAACCTGGTAATACACAAATACTAACCTGTTAGGTACATATCTGTGGGAGACTTCCTTAGGCTGGGCAAGGCTCTCTAATCTTTGGGTCATTTGAGCCTTCATAGCACTCCGGGAAACAGGGCGAATAGGATCTTGATTTCCCCAAAACAGTTTTCTGTTAAAAAGCAGAAAAAAAAATGGTAAGAAAATTCACTGATAATTGACATCTTAGAAATGGTTCTTGGTGGCTTCTCTATTGATTTTACTTCACTTCAAGAACTATCTCTATTATAAAATTTTACAATTTCCAGGCATCAGGAGCTGATAAACTACTTATGGAAGTTAAAACAAGAACAAGGCTGTTTTATCTACTGTCTTAAAAGGTGATGACCAAAAACGAATCTATTAGAGACAGTTCTGTTTCTGCCATCATGTAATGGATGCTGTAATTACAGTAAGATCATCATAAAATGGGCACACCACTTATCCACACTGTGACCTCACCTTGGTGAAGCACTGTGCCAGGTGGTCAGATCTAATTAACTCCCATAGACCCCACCTCCAGATACCATCCCACTGGGGCTCGGGATTTCAACATGTAAAATTTGAGGGGACACAAGCATTCAGTCTGTATCATCTGATAAAGTACTGACATTCAAAAATACAAAGAACTCTTAAAAATTCAACCATAAAAAACAAACAATCCAATTAAAAAGTGGACAAAATATGTGAATACATATTTTAAAGAAGATGATACACAGATGGCAAATAAGCATATGTAATATGCTCAACATCATGTCCTTAGGGAACTGCAAATTAAAATAATGGGGTACCTCTGCACATTTATTAAAAGGGCTAAAATACAAAGCACTGATAACACCAATGCTGGTGAAGATGTGAAGCAGCAGGAACTTTCATTCGTTGGTGGTAGGAAGGGTACAGATACTTTGGAAGACAGTTTTGCAGTTTCTCACAAAGCCAAGATCATAGTCTTACCATATGATCCAGTCATCTTACTCCAAGGTCTTTACCCAAATGAGCTGAAAACCTTTATCTACACAAAACCTGCATATGACTATTTACAGCAGGTTTATTCATAATTGCACCAAGTCAGAGGCATCCAACATGTCCTTCAGTAAGTGAATACACTATGGTACATCCAGACTATGGAATATTACTCAATGCTAAAAAGAAATGTACTATTAATGAAAAGCCATGGAAGAACACTAAAGGCATTTTGCTAAGTGAAAGGAGGCTGTCTGAAAATTTACATATTGTATCATTCTGACACTATGTAACATTCCAGAAAAGGTAAACCTGTAGATACAGTTAAAAGATCAGTGGTTGCAAGGGGTTTGGAGAGAAGGGAAAGAGGGAGAGTGATCAATAGGTGTCACACAGGTAATTTTTAGGGTAGTGAAACTATTCTGTAAAATAATATGGGTTGGGAAGATCCTCTAGAGAAGGAAATGGCAACCCACTCCAGTATTCTTCCTGGAAAATCCTGTGGACAGAGGAGCCTGGTAGCCTACAATCCATGGGGTCGCAAAAAGTCAGACACGACTAAGTGACTAAACTGTCACTTTTCAATGCAAGTTAATACTGTTAATAATAAGGTGAACTAGGGGAGGGGTGGTAATACAGAAACCTTCTCTGTACTTTAGTTTCTCTGTAAGTCTAAAACTGCTTTAAAAAATAAAATCCATTAATTTAGAAAATAAAAGAGCAATGGATTAGTGAAAAAAATCAGGCTTTGTTCACGAACCAAAAGAGAAAAGGGGACATCCTGTGATCAGGAATGGAAAGCCAGTGGGTCCAGCCTGCTGGAGACCCCAGAGAACAGATATGCTCTCGGCAGAGGCTTAGAGACACAGGACCAGATGTTAGAAGTGGCAAACCCGAACTCGGAGGATGGACGCACGTGTGTCACGTGCGTGTAGAATAATGCCCTGAGACAGTGATTCTCAAACCTGTCTGCCTGTTAGGATCATCTGGGACGTCTTTAACACTCCTAAAGTCTAGACTGTGCCCCAGGCCAAGTGAGTCAAGATTTCTGGGGATGGAACACAAGAATCAGTCAGCTTTTAAATTTTCCAGATGACTCCAGTGTGCAGACAAATTTGAGAACTACTGACCTAAGGTTTGCTTTCCATGTGCTGACTCAGCTGAGGTGACAATACTGATTCAGTGGCTCCAGCCGAGCACAGAGGTGCTAGGATGCGGAGTAAGCGGACAGGTAAAAATAATACTCATTGAATGTAAGGAATAATCATCACAAACAAGACTACATAATATCACCTTACCTATCTGGGGCTCCCCATTGTTTCTTAGGCCTAGAAAGATCTTGAATTCTCTTCCTAGAAAAAGAACTAACAAATACCAGCAGATTAATGCAATGAGGATGCTTAACAAATATGTTTACATTAGATATAATCAAACAAATCTCATCTGAGGGAGAAATAAAAACCAAGGTTCTATTATATAGGATTTGAAGAGTACTAAAAAAGCTGAAAGTATTCAAAAATATTGTGAACCCCAAATTCTCACTTTTAAAATCATTAAAAATATACTATACAATAAAACAAAGACAATAAATACACAATATAACCAAGACTGTACTGTCTCCAGCAGAATCCAAGTAAAATGTACACTTAATGGCAAAACCCCTCAATTTTCATAGAAAGTAAGTTTGTAAATGCTTGAAAGCACTGGATGTTGAAGAGACTGTACAGGAAAATTTCAGACAGAATTTGTGGCTTCAGGTGAACTATGAAATAGGCAAAATATACTTTGGGTACCACTCAACTTCCATCCTGCTCTATTCTGCTCCCTTGGACTTCCCTGACTATCCTGAATCCACCTATAGCAGACAGTTTGTGGTCCCCACATATCCACGTGTTCCTTTACAGTTTCCAGACTCCTTTGCAGCTGTTTGAAGCTATGTGACTAATTATGTCTATCCTCAGCCGAAGTTACTGAACAATAATAACAAATCTTTTCAGACATGAGATTGTGATGGTGATTTGAGATAACCAAAAGATTCTTTAGCAGTTAAATGTTTGAGGTCTGATATGTAATTGATGGACTTCCTAGGTGGCTCAGTGGTAAAGAGTCCATCTGCCAAGGCAGGAGATGCTGGAGACACAGGTTCAATCCCTCCGTGGGGAAGATCTCCCTCTGGAGAAGGAAAAGGCAATCCACTCCAGTATCCCTGCCTGAAAAATCTCATGGACAGAGGAGTCTGGTGGGCTACAGTCCATGGTGTCACAAAGAGTTGGACACGACTGAGTCACTGAACACGACTGAGTGACTGAACACACACATACGTAATTGATAAAATGCACCCTGCCCCAAGCCATGTCTGCTATTGTCTAGAAACAATGAAGATACTGTCCACTGCCAGGGAGAAAATAACTACAACCTTACTCAATTAAAAAAAAAAAAGATTTTGCTATGCAAGTACTGTTCGAACCCTGCTATGATGGCCCGAACCAACTTTCCAGAGAGGGTAGCTAGGCGGAGGAAAAAGCAAACTATAGTGCTGACAAAACATCTTCTTATATATGAATCTTTGCAGGCAATTTAGCTCCTGGCTTCATCATCACCTCTAAGCCAGGTTTTCCCTTTCTATCTTTCCTTCACCACCTAAATAATATTATTTTAATGCATCACTTTATACATAAGACTACTGACAGTTTCTCCATTTATTTATATAGATGGTTAAACTGTATTGTTACTTTAATTGGAAATGATCTCATTAACACCTGCTAATCCTGTGTGAAGGTCTGACTAATCTCTCCTTTTCATTTACTTATTGTGCATTGTGTCACCATAGCTACGATTTCAACCTACATCTCTTCATCTTAACGAAGGCTTGCCTTCTCTCTCAAATATTACATTACCTTACAACATCTACTCGTGATCCTGTGCAGAAACAAAAGAATGTGGTGGAAGGATCTGAACTCCTGAAGGCAGATTTCTTTTTTAATGAGGATTACTTTGCTGTTCCATATTTTCATTGATAATTAATCTCCTGTAGTTTGCCAATAGCTAACAAAAATTTTGGAAATTCTTACCTTAGGAGCAGACCAATAAATATATGTTTATATAGCAACAATTAGGAAACAATTTCATGTCTGAATTGATGGGGTAATTCAAATAATTCTTTCTTTCGGTCAGAATGCTCTTTTACACTTGACAATTTTCCTTATCCTAGAGTAGGAAATGGCAGCCCACTCCAGTATTCTTGCCTGGAAAATTCCATGGATAGAGGTGCCAGGCAGGCTACAGTCCATGGGGTTGCAAAGAGCTGGACATGACTGAGTGACTGAACACCCACGTATATTTTGCTTATACTAAATATTTCTTTTAAAACCATTAGGTACAGCACATTTGTTTAACAAGATTACTTAGAGAACTGGGACAGGCACAAAACAGAATTTTCTCACAGAGTCAAACCAAATTAACCAATCAAATGAAAGCAAGAAACAATATAACCACAAAAACAAAAACACTGAAAGAAACACTCTTCATAGTCTTTTTTTAAGTATAAAAACTTTCCAGATGTAAATGATTTCACTGTCTATTTAGTAATAGGAGAGTCTGCTCACTTGGCATGCATTTATTTGAAGTAACTTGGTATTTTAAGTGGATATTTAGGAATATGCAGTAAAGGTTAGTTCTACCAGATTTGCTGCCTGCTACTGCTACTGCTGCTAAGTCACTTCAGTCATGTCTGACTCTGTGTGACCCCAGAGACGGCAGCCCACCAGGCTCCGCCGTCCCTGGGATTCTTGAGGCAAGAACACTGGAGTGGGTTGCCATTTCCTTCTCCAATGCATGAAAGTGAAAAGTGAAAGGGAAGTCGCTCAGTCGTGTCCGACTCCTAGCGACCCCATGGACTGCAGCCGACCAGGCTCCTCCATCCATGGGATTTTCCAGGCAAGAGTACTGGAGTGGGGTGCCATCGCCTTCTTCGGATTTGCAGCCTAGTCATCTTACAAAAGTGACATGATTACTCTGAATTTCACTTTCTCTCAGAAAATCTAGTTGATTATATCCACACTATCAACTTCTCAGGATTCCTGTGAGAAAATAAACTTTAAACAGCAAAGTAGTGCATAAAAATAAGGCAGCAGTATTTAATGCCTAAAAGAGGTGAGAAAAAAAACAACTAGAAAATATAGCACTTAGAAAACGCAAACTAAGTCCAACCAATGACAATAAATGCAGATGGTAAACAATAACAATATGAATAATTTCAACTCACTTATTAAAAGAGTGAAAAAATAAAATCTGGTATTATTTACTTCTCATCTATAGGAGCCATTGACATGAACCTTTGGTATTTTCTCTTGAATGATTTTATCCTATTACCTTTTCTAAATATATCTTAACCAAATCAAGAATGAGCATCTATTTTCAGGAGATATCTAGTTTATACATTGCAGATACACACACACACACATTTCTTCCGCCCCCCCCCCAAGATTGCTTTATCACGCTTTATTTTACTTTCGTTCTCTTTTTTATTTATTTTTCAACTGAGGAATCAATTTTATTATAGAGACATATGAAAAGAATAGGTTATTTTATTAAAGTTTAAGGTTTTTTTTAATTTTTATTTTTTTTACTTTTTTTTTTAAACATTTTTCACACATTTCTTTTTCTTCATAGAGGGCACTTTCTTGAAATTTCATTAGCTACTGAATTTTGAATTAGAGGCAAGAGGAGACTGAGATACACTAACATGGAGCTTCACAAAATCTGTGACATGAGATGGTCAGTGCAGAATCCCAAGTGCCTTTAGGGACTTTACCTTTAGTTTCAGCCCTATTAAGTGACACACACAGCACTGAGTGACAAGTAAACAGTGAGCAAGAATTCTCCTACATCTCTATCTTAACCACTTTATCTCTCTTCTTTCCTTTCCCAAGGGAATTACCCCTAGAAAAGGGCCTTATGACAAAGGGAAAGAACAGGAATCTTCTCAAAACCCCCAAGATAGGCTTTCACTTCAAATGCCCCAGACTGAGTGCCCCTTTCAGCTGGTAAAGTCTGAGAAAATAGTGCTATATCTATACTCTTACCGTTTCCTTACAAAGTCACAAGGACCAGGATCTGCAAAAGGAAAAGTAAAAGCAAAAATAAGATTCAATAAGAATCAAAGATATTCCCGCACACCACAACTAAAAGATTCCACATGCCACAGCTAAAAAAGACCAGCATGCTGCAAAGACTGAAGATTCCCAAGCTGCAACTAAGACCCATGGCAGCCAAATAAATAAGTTTTTTAAAAATAAAAGATATGATAAAAATAGCCATTACAAATCAATAAACAAAGGGACTAGGAAAAATAACTATTTGGGAGAAAGGCCAAAGTGGCTCAGACAGTAAAGAATCCATCTGCAATGCAGGAGACCTGGGTTCGATTCCTGGGTTGGGAAGATCCCTGGAGAAGGGCATGGCAACCACTCCAGTCTTCTTGCCTGGAGAATCCCCGTGGACAGAGCAGCCTGGCAGGCTGCAGTCCATGGGGTCGCAAGCGTCAGGCATGACTGAGAGACTACGCACGGCACATCTTGCCAAAGTAAACCATAAATAGTTAAATTTTTTAAAAAAATTGAATTAGAGTAAAAATAAGAGAATATCTACTTAATGACTGGATTTTAATCTGCATTAAAGGTAATGAAAGATAGAGAGGAAACATACGGATTAAAATATTTAAAACTTAAAATGTGTGTCAAAAAATAAACTTTAGAAAACAAATTGGGAGAAATATGTAGTAACAAAATGATAAAGTCTTAATATCTGAAGAGTATAAAAGTACAGATGAATAAGAAAAACACTAAAAAAGTTTCAAAAGTTAAATAGACGAAGAGGAGTTCAAAGAAGAGGAAGACATATGAAGGGCTAATAAACATAAAAAGTTCAAACTTGCTTATAATCAAAACAATACAAATACAGAATGAGGTTTTTTAAAAACTATCACATTAGCAAAAAGTTTTTACAAAGAATAACAACGCTGGAAGGATCAGATGAAGTACTTCCATGCTGCTGGTGGATATTTAAATTAGTTCATTTTGTGAAAAATAATTTGGTGTATGAGTCAGCAATACTTATCTTCCTTAACCTAATTCTACTTCTAAAATAGAAGTACTTCAGAGTACTTTAGAAGTAATTCAGAGTACTTTCTTTAGTCCTCTAAAGAAGTAACTACAAGTGTGGGCAAAGACTTATGCACAAAAATGTTAATGGTGGTACCTTCAGCAGTAAAAAGCTGGATACACCTGTATTATCCAAAACAGACGAAATGGAAGCAAATTAATTCATGTTTAGAAGTTCTTTTTTATGTGGGTAAATATACGCCTTATCCTAAGGCCTATTACAGTAGGCTTCTTTAGGACAAATTGTTCCAGTTTCTCCTGGGGAGTTTCTAACCATATCTGGGAGCTCTGAAATAACATTTTGTACTGTCTGGAGTGTTCAGGGTAAATGAAAGTGGGTGTGCTCTGACATCAGACAGACATGGCTCAAACCCCAGTTTTATTATTTACTCAACTGTTCAATCTTGGGCAAATTAAATAATTAATGCTAAAAAATTTTCTTTTCTTTTTTAAAATATAAATTTATTTATTTTAATTAGATGCTAATTACTTTACAATATTGTATTGGTTTTGCCATATATCAACATGAATCTGCCACGGGTGCACACGTGTTCCCCATCCTGAACCCCTCTCCTACCTCCCTCCCCATTCCATCCCTCTGTTGAAACATGTATAATATCATATGTGAAACGAATGGCCAGTCTGGATTCGATGCATGATACAGGATGCTCGGGGCTGGTACACTGGGATGACCCAGAGGAATGCTAAAAATTTTTAAATTAGGATTCTGCTTAACTTTCTATAAGTAAAGAAAAAGTTTAAGTAACTATTAAGTTTGAGTAATTGTAAAGTTTAACTAATTTACTGTTAAGGGTTCCAACTATGAAAAGCAATATTAATACAATGAGAACCTAATTGTGAACATGTATTCACGTGTGTTTTCACTGATTTCTTTATGCCTGTATACCCTCCCCTTCATTTCTAAAAGGACTTGAAATTGCTTACATAAACACATAACAGGATATTACTAAGATGAAAAATTCAGGAAAACAGGTAGAAAAAAAAGGTGGACGGAGAAGGGAAATAAAAATACAAAATGAAGAATGTAAAATAAAGTCATGTACCATTATATCTGAACATTTTACCACTGAGAGCAAAAGCCATAAACTTTTCCTAATATGAAATCTGAAACTCCTCTCTTGAGGTCTCTCAATGGTTTTATACACACACACATTAAATAAATTATAAGACTTGATAATGAAAAGATGAAGAAAATCTTATTTTCTTAGATTTTTCCTTCTTCAAATTTTATTTTTGATATATGTATTACATGAAACCAAGATAAATTTTAAAAAATAAGAAGTTTTCAGTAAAGTATCATAATAACTGAATATAAGGCTAGATTTTATTCCCAAAAATTATTTCTCAGAAAAGAGGTTACCTTACATGCAAGTCCTTGTAAGAACTCATCTTAGGAAGCACTTCCTCAATTACTTTCCCAACAAAGAAATGGCAAACAAAAACACAGCAGCCTGAAATAATTTCAGTTAATGCTAGAATGGAATAATTATAGAGCTCTCCATACAATTAAGTTTAAATCTGTATTTTACAAAAAAGGGAAGAGGTAAAGAAATTGAAAACAGATTTAATAATATTTTGGTGATATAATTTTATAATCTTAAGCATTGGATGTTGCTTTAAACAAACATCATTTTAAAAAGCAAAAAGAGAGACAAAACACAAAGAATGAGGTGATTGTATTGTGAAGTTAAAAGTACAGCTACAGAATGAATTTTTTAAGAGTTCTGTTATATTACATGAATGGGTTCCTAACAATAGCCAGGAATAACATCAAACACAGATCCCTAATGCTATGATGGAATCTAGGCAAAAACTGAAACTGGCTGCTGAAATGTGGATAGGAGCTTTATCAAAGAGGGATGGAGCCAACCTCATCTGAACTCACTTGTCAACCTGAGAGTCACCACAAATGGGAGAGCCTGACACTGTGTGTCCCCAAGTATAGCACCACCTATGAAAAATTCTTGCTCAAAACAATTTAATTTCAGTCTAAGCAAGTCTCTTAATCTATATGTTTTGCAAGAAACAGAGGAGCTAAAAGAACAAGTTAAAGACGTCACAAAAAACAAATTAAATTCAGAATATGGGATATTTTACCCAATTTTTCTAACAAGTGTGTTTTAAAAAGAGAGAGAGGATTAGAGTTAGTGTTAAAGAGTGACAGAGAAGAGCCATGTGACCCTTGTTTGAGGCCTAATTAGAATGAACCAGCTGTAAAAATAGTTTTGAGACAACTAAAACTGAAAATTAGTTGTTCAGTTGTTCCAACTCTCTGTGACCCCCTGGACTGTAGCCCACCAGGATCCTCTGTCCATGGGACTCTCCAGGCAACTCTACTGGAGTGGGTTGCCATTTCCTTCTCCAGGGGATCTTCCCCACCTAGGGATCAAACCTAGGTCTCCTGCATTGCAGGCAGAGACAATTAAGGAAGTTTAAATATTTAACAGGTATTAGATGGTAATAAATGATAATTGTAGATCTGAAGTGCAAATAATGACACGATACTTATATAGTGGATACAGTGAAGTCTCTCAGTCGTGTCCGACTCTTTGCGACCCCGTGGACTGTAGCCTACCAGGCTCCTCTGTCCATGGGATTTTCCAGGCAATAGCCCTGAAGTGGATTGCCATTTCCTTCTCCAGGGGATCTTCCCAACCCAGGGATCAAACCCAGGTCTCCCGCATTGTACACAGATGTTTTACCATCTGCGCCACCAGGGAAGTCTGACATGATATGTTTCTTTAAAAAGTCCTTAGTAATTAGAAAGGCATACAAGATATAACAGGCAAAATGACATACCGTCTAGTATTTTCTTTAAAATAATTTGTCCTACAGGAGGCTCCAAAATGTGTGTGTGTGTGTGCATATGCTCATGCATGTAGGTATAGTAGGAAGGGTTGGCAGGAGAACGCCTAGATGAAACAGTTAGCAAAATGATATATATTAAAACTAGATGGGGGTGTATTATAACATTCTCTATTTTGGGTGCATTTGAATATTTCTATAATAAAGCTGTAGAGATAAAAATGATTTTTCTGGAAAAACTGTTACATTAGTCAAGAGGTAACCATAGTGGTATTAAGCATGCAAGTGAAAAAGTTGAATAAAACTGTTTTTTTATGAAATATGACATTAGAAATAACTATTTCTAAATTATATCATTGATTTTAATGTTATTTTAATTTTATAGATATAGCGAAGTTAACACAATTCTAAACAAACATTTGCCTATTCTGTCTTTCTCCCTAAAAGATTATCTATTCAAATTGGCCAGAATTTTTTCTTTCCTTATATTCAAGAATCTATAGTAATCTCACTTTGGCAACACCTTGCTGTATCAAATTAAGCAGTTGTATTAACATCCAGATTCTCAGCATTTACAAGTGTCTGTAGAGAGTGCTTAGTTCACGCATCTCAATTTCACTAGAGAGGAAACACGCATCTATGACAAGACCAACAGTAACTTCCAAGTCTCTTACCTCCTAGTTTAGTGCTCTTTCCAATAGCATCAAGCTCCCTCTTCTACTAAGTATGTGCTTGCATTGAAATCCCCAGAATGTGGTTGGAGCCATGATTCGGGCATAGCAGGGTTCAAGCAGCCATATTTCTTTGGGGGCGAGGGCAGGACTGTACACATCCAATCCATCCTTGGGGCAGACCTTCCTGAGCATGACTCTAGTAACACTCCCTAAAATATTTCCCAGCTCCTTTTTCCTAGAGATTAACAACAGTACTTTTTTTCCCCATTCTTCTCTCCCAGTGATTCCCACTCTCACTCCAGTCTAGCCACTGAGATATTCCAGGCTTTGGATCAAACCAACAGAGCTTTGAACACTGGTCCTACCACTATACACCCGCAGACAAACTACCTAGTCTCAGATTCCTCATCTTACAGAATACTTTGCAGAGCCTTTTTTCAAGTGGCCAGGAAGATGGCAGACATTCAGACTGGGCATGCCTACGAAACAGAACCGATCATTTTCCAAAATAAGAAGAGGGCCCTGCTTAGAGAAACTGGCAAGGAGATGGTCCCATGATACCACAAGAACATTGGTCTGGTCTTCAACACACCAAAGGAGGCCCGGGGGGCACTTACATGGAGAAGAAATGCCCTTTCTTTTCCAATGATATCATCTCCATCCAGGCGTGGATCCTGTTTAGTGGCTAAGATGAAGTTGCAGAGGACCACTGGCATCACTGAGACTACCTCCACTACCCAAAAGCACTGCTTTGTACCATGAGAATATGTCCATGCACCTTTCCTCCTGCTTTAGGGATGTCAAGATCCTCAACACTACCCACAATGGGTAAGTACTGGCCTCTGAGCAAGACAGTGTGCTTCAACATGGAGGTCGCCAAGGCTGCTGGCACCAAGATGCAATTTCAGAAGTTCTAAGACTGGACCCCTGCCTACTACTCCAAACAAAATAAAGTTATTTTCCCAATCAGGAAGAAAAAAAAAAAAAAGTACTTTGCAGAGTGATACAAGGACTTTCCTGGTGGCCCAGTAGCTAAGACTCCGTGCTCTCAATGCAAGGGGCCAGGGTTCGATCCCTGGTCAGGGAACCAGATTCCACATGCGGCAACTAAAGAGCTTGCATGCAGCAATGTTAGCTCAGCAGGTTAAGAATCTGCCTGCAATGCAGGAGACACAGGAGGTGTGGGTTTGATCTCTGGATTGGGAGGATCCCCTGGAGAAGGAAATGGCAACCCACTCCAGTACGCTTGCCTGGAAAACTCCATGGACAGAGGACCCTGGTGGGTTACAGTCTAAAGACTTGCAAAGAGTTGGACACGACTCAGCGACTACCTTTCACTGTCAGATCACGGTGGGCCCTGGAGGAACCTCTTATTCTAAGGCTGACAGGAAGAAGCCCCGAAGGATTCTGAGCAGGATGGTGAAAAGCATCTCCCTTTAAGAGATAATCAGAATGTATTGCTGTACTATGCCCTTAAGATATCTGTATTTTATTCCACAGCACACAAACTACACTGCTCACGTTGCCACCAAGCCAGCAAGTGGAACAAGCCGGCTTGTGCTCCAAACTATCTTCTGGGGAAGGCTGCCATCTGCTGGGAGGAAACACGATCAAGGCTGTTCCCTGATGGGGGCTGGGGCACTCCTTACACCGGATTCCTTCCGCGTGTAGCAGCAAGCGTTTCTAACATGAAAAGGATGAGGTACCAAAGTATAACTATTCTCCACCTTGCCCTCTACCCCGTTTTCTTAAGGAGCCCATGTTTGAGCTGCTCAGCTTTCAGGTGTGACCGGGACACCGCTGATCTATCAAGGAAAGTCAGGCAGCACCTCTCAGAACAGATCTAGGGGGCAAGAGAGAGGCAAGCTGGTGCTTGAGAGGAAGAGGAAAGGTGTCTGTGGGGAAGCGCTGTCATGGTGGCAGGGACTTGGGAAGAGGTGTGTCTCAAGAACATTTTAGCCTGCTTTGCTCTGTATGAGATGGTATAATTCCCTGGAAGATACTCCAGTAAAACCTACGTTACTTCTCAGAGCTTTCTGAACTAAAATTTGTGCTTATTTTAGGTCTTAAAGTAGTCGAGTTCTATGCTGGGTATGACCATGTAAACAGACATTGGGATGTTCTTTGACATGACAGGTTAAGCCGTATAATTGTTACTACTATTCATTCTTCTTTGATCTTCTCTCAGGCACAGCTCCCTCGCACTGTTCTCCCCGCTGCCTTAGCTCTGGGTCATGTGGGCAAGAAATGGGAGAGTATGGGAAAGGCTTTTGCTTGCCAGTGAGAAGGCAGAAGAAGAGGCCAAGCTCTTCTGTCTGATGTAACAACAACAAAAACTGGGACCTCCATGCAAACTAGAGCTCAAAAATATCACCTCCCCAAGCTACCTATGAAGCTATGTCTCCTCTCATATCCTTCAGTCTGTACTTTCGTGGCTTTCTCTATTTTCAAATATATGCTTCATTTCACCTGATTTTATCTATGTTAAGATAGCATTAGCAACTGAGTAAGCACTGAGACAGCTGGATTTATAGAATTTAAAAAGACACATGTATCCCAATATTCATTGCAGCACTATTTATAATAGACAGGACATGGAAGCAACCTAAATGTCCACTGACAGCTGAACGGCTAAGGAAGATGTGGTACATACATACAATGCATTATTACTCAGCCATAAAAAGGAACGAAACTGGGTCACTCGTAGTGATTCAAGGAGAACATTTTTGACAGCGTGATCTGGTACGTATTTATAAGGAGGTGACAAATACCTAAGAGAAGAGCAAACTGACAGAGGAAAAAGCAAGTGAAACGACTGAGTTAGGAGCAAGGAGGCCCATGTGGCTGGAGAGCAGAGACAGTGGGGAGAGTGGTGGGACAGGAGGCTGGAGAGACAGTCAGATCAGGCCTTGTAGGCCTGCTTAGGACTTTCAACTACAAACTCTGTGACATGAGAACCTCTCTGGAGAGCTGAGAGCAGAAAATCTGCGTATAATTTATGTTCTTAGGGATCCCTGTGACTGCTACATGAAGCATGAATTGGTGGGAATAGAGCGGGGGATGAGTGAATGGGGCAAGAGTGGAAGCTGCTGCAGCAGATCAAGCAAGAGATGACAGTGGTTTACAAAGGTGGTGAAGGTCTGGATGTTAAGAATGGATATTGTCATGACATATTTCAAAATCAGGGTTTGCTAATGGCTTGGAGGCAACGTGTAAAGGAATCAGGTGTCGAGAATGACTCCAGGTTTTTGACCTGAGCACCTGGATGAATGGATGGTGGTGTCATTTGCTGAAATGGAGGAAGATCAAGTTTGGGGGTAAAAGTAAGAGTTCAGTTATGGATATGTTAAATTTTACATTCCTACTAGATATTCAAGTAGGAATGTTAAAAGACAACTGGTTATAAAATTCTGGAAAGAAAGAAATTGAGGCTGGAGATAATTTGGGAAGTCATCAGCATACAATTAAAGCTAGAACAGATGACACTGCCCAGGGAACAAGGGAAATCTAAAGAATCTGAGACCACCGAGCCATCACCCACTTCAACTGAGAGGCTGGGAAGAGACAGATGATCCAGCAAACGAAACTGAGTCAGGAACAACCGATGAGGTAGGATAATGATGAAGGCCGGAGTATCCAGCAGTCAAATAAAGAAAGATCTCCAAGAAAAAAGGAAGATATCAAACAAGTAAGCTGAGGATGAAGAATCAGTGGTTGAATTTGGCAAGCAGGGGTCATTGTGACCTCAACTAGAGCAACTTCAGCTAAATAGAGGGGATAAAAGCTTAAGTAGGTTCTTCAGAGAATGGGAAGAGAGAACATGGAAATAATGACTCATAAACAACTATTTTGAGGATCTTTTTTCTCTAAAAAAGAGTAGAGAATAGGAGTGGTACCAGGAAGGATACACAAGGCTAAGGGGAGGTTTGGTTTCTTCAAGCTAGGAGTTATTGCTGCAAGTTCATGTGCTGATAGGAATGATCCAGTTGAGAGTGAAATAAAATGATACAGGAAAGAGAGGAGCAAAGAGCTTAGAGTTAGACGGGATAGGATCTAACATAAAGGTTGAGAGAATGGCCTCTGGTAAGAACAAAGACAGTTTGTCTATCATTAATAAACGAAAAGCTAGAGTATATACATGGAACCTGGTAGTTTGATAGGTTCCATGTTAGATAATGAATTGATTAGGGAAATGTAGTATGATTGCCAAGCAGCACTGAAAGCACACTTGAAGTTTACAGTCATGGATTTAAAGATCAGTCAACATAGTTGTTTGTTTTCTCTCTCTCTTTTTTTTTTTTTCCATCTTTTCAAGTGCAGACCAGAACTGGATTTCAACAAGCAAGAAAGAAGGAGAGACAATGAAGCCAATACTTGCAAGGAAGTGATTTCATTGGTAGATCATGGACTACAAAGTGAGAAAGGAGAGACAAAAAGACATAAGGTAGTGAGTGATATATAATGAACAGTTGATAGCATCAGTGGATTAGAGGTCCCTTTGAAGCTGAAGAATTGAGAGCGTACAAGGAAGAGTAAGTGAACTGGAAAAATGGGAAGTGATTAGAGTGCTTGAAATAGATATTTTGGAAATGGTACAGCAATTGACATTATCAAAGGCCAGTGCAGTGGATGTCTAAAATGGGGTGAAAGATCCCGTCATTCAAGGTGAAGAGGTCAAAGAACTATGAAGCCAAGTGGATCACCTATATGGATACTGAAATCTCCATGCATGACGACAGGGTTGGCAGTGGACAGAAAGGCAGTCAACTAGAGCAGTTTCAGTGGAGTGGGTAAGAAAGATGCCTGACTACGTGGGTTGAGTAAAGAATTACAGGCAAGAAAAAAGAGTCAGTGAGTATAGACAACTCTTTCGACAAGCTCTGCAATGACTTGCAGAAAAATGCAGCTGATTGAAGGAGGAAGGTCTGAAGAAAACCTGAGGTTAACGGTTACTTCAAGACAGAAGATTCTAGAGTGTATGTGTATGCTCATGGGTCTGATTCATTAGAAAGGGAGAAACTGATCCTGTAGGAGAGAAGGGAATAACTGCTGGAACAAAGTTCTTCAGGAGACAAGAGTGGACTCCAAAGCACATGTGGAAGATTTGCTTCTCATAGAAAGAGGTGTGGCTCTTCCCTGCAGTATGAGAAGAGACAGAATCCACGGATGCAGATTCAAGTAAGGCAATAGATTAGTGGTAAGAAAATAAGGGAGTTAATAACATTGCTTCTGTTTTCTCAAGTGCGAGGCAAAGTCTTCAGCTGTTTGGAGTCAAAGATGTGAAGGCTGGAGATGTAAAGAAGACATTTAGACTTCTCACAGATTAGGGGAACTAATTTGCTGGGTGAATAAAATGGGCTTGCTAGGCGGTGCCAAGTGACCAGCTGAGATCTGCGGTCATGAAACTGAAATAAAAGCAGTCAGTAGGGCTGTGTGATTTTCTACAGGAAGAGTCAGCTGCTCAGGTGTAGGTGGAGGGTGGTTGGTTGGGCTTAACCAAGGTTGAGGTTTTCCCAGGAGAAGTACGGTAAATGGCCAGTGAGCCAGTGGGGTGGTGGAAGATGTTGTAAGCAACTGAAATGACAGACCATAGAATCAAGACTGATAAAGAAAAGTCAAGGAGAACATGAGATGAAACATGGTCAGCCAAGGGACTGGAAGCCCAGCAGGGATAAGGAATTGTTCTGGGTAGAGTCATCAATGAGAGGCCGTAAGTGAGCTGGATGTTTATACCCCAAAATCCCACCAGCCCTGTTATTTTGTGAACTTGGTAAAGACTGAGCATATAGTAAACACTTAGTGAATGTACCCTTTGCTAAGAAGTCACCAGGTGGAGAGAGGGCAGAAAGAAGAGATTGTTTCATTAACAAGAGTCTCAATTTCCTATCAGGGCTTCTTTAGGTCCAAAGACAGGGCACTGAAAAGCAGTAGGTAAATGACATAAGTATCACTTTCCTTTACATCAAAATGGGCCCTTGCAGACAAACCTTCTCATTAGAGCCCCCAGGTCTAGATGGGGTTGGGTTGCTCAGTGCCCCGAGAGACCGAAACACCTACCGCTCAGGGAAGACGGTGCAAACTGTGGCGGGAGTCTCATCAGCAGAGATGGGGAGACCATCACGCTGGCTCTAGGAAGCAACTCGATTTCTTGAGACTTGTGGGGCTTGCGGGGAACAGGGGGCCCCTGGGGCTTTCGGGGCTCGCGGGGCTTGCGGACCTCATGGGGCGCATGGGGCTCGTAGGGTGCATGGGGTTTGAGAGGCTTGTGGGACTCATAGGATTGGTAGAGCTCATAGGGCTTGGAGTGATTGGGGATCTCATCGGACTCTGCATACTCCTCGGACTCGCCTCGCTGGTCTTGCTCGTCGGTCTCCTCGGAAAACCCCGCCTCCTCAGACTCCTCTAGCTGCTTGTTCCTGTCGAATATCCTGACAAGGGGCTTCTGGAGGGCTTCGGAGCGAGCGGATGTTTCTGCCGTGTGGTGCCCAGCGGACAGCCCAGAAGGACCCGAAAACTCTTGGCTCTCCATTGGGGGCCCAGAAGCTCCCGCTGGTTGACTGCCGGACGCCAGTCTCCTTCCAGAAGATAGAAGAGGATGCAGGCGGCCCGCGCCCGGCCCCAGCGAGCCCAACCCGCTTGCGGCGGTCGCCCGACAAGCCCCGCCCCCTGGGCCCCTCTCTGCGCGTTCTCCGGTTACCAAGGGGACACTCCAAGCTGCTGGAGCCCACCTGGGCTCCTCCCGGGAGAAATGAGAAGCAGTTGAAAAGGAGAAGGGGGCGGGCTCCTAATCTGCTGTTTTTGCCTCCTTGAAGTCTGTTTCTGTGGTGTTAAGTCAGAACTGTGGTGTTGAAAGACTCTTGAGAGTCCCTTGGACCACAAGAAGATCAAACCAGTCAATTCTAGAGGAAATCAGTTTTGACTATTCATTGGA
The DNA here is from genome assembly GCF_016772045.2 of Ovis aries. NCBI lineage: Eukaryota > Metazoa > Chordata > Mammalia > Artiodactyla > Bovidae > Ovis > Ovis aries. The sequence goes on along the minus strand of NC_056059.1, from coordinate 72,631,662 downwards.
AGGACTGATGCTGAAGCTGAAGCTCCAATACTTTGGCCACCTGACGCGAAGAACTGACTCATTGGAAAAGACCCTGATGCTGGGAAAGATTGAAGGCAAGAGGAGAAGGGGACGAGAGAGGATAAGATGGTTGAATGGCATCACCGACTGGATGGACATGAGTTTGAGCAAGCTCTGGGAGTTTGTGATGGACAGGAAGCCTGGCGTGCTGCAGTCCATGGGGTCGCAGATACGACTGAGCGACTGAACTGAACTGAAGTCTGTTTCAGAGCACATACACTTGCGTTTAGGATCATTATATCTGCTTAGAGAGTTAACCTCTTTATCATGTAATCCCCCTCTTTAAAAAAAACCCTATATTTTATTTATTATTATTAACTATTATTTTTCCAGTTTTACTGAGAAATAATTGGCAAACATCCCTGTATAAATTTAAAGTGTACAGCATGATGGTTTGATTTGCACTTATCATGAAATGATTACAATAGATTTAGTTAACATCCATCATCTCATATTGATAAAATAAATAGAAAAAAATTTTCCTTGTGTTGAAAATTTTGTACCAATTTACAATCCCACCAACAGTACCAAAGATTCCCTTTGCTCTATATCCAAAGCAGTATTTGTTATCTCATCTTTTTGATGATGGCCATTCTACTAGACTTAAGGGGATCTACTCACTTAACAAGTTTTCTGTATATTATTGTTGTTCAGTTGCCAAGTTGTATCCAACTCTTTACCACCCCATGGACTGCAACATGCCAGGCCTCCCTGTTCTCTGTATATCATACAGCAGTGTAAACTATATAATCATCATATTGTGCGTTCTATCCCTGGTACTAACTTATAACTGGAAGTTTGTATCTTTTGTCCACTTTCCTTGACCCACCCTGCCCTGGGCCACACCCCTCCATCCATTTAACCACAAATCTGATTTCTTTTTAGGAATCTGTGTTTGTTTTGTTTAAATTCCACATATCAGTGAAATCATATAATATTTGCTTTTCTCTGCTTATTTCGTTTAGCATAATGCTTCGTGGTCCATCTGTTGCAAATGATAGAATTTCCTTTTTTACGTCTAAATAATACTCCACCATATGTATGTATGTATAATACATACATATACACTATAGATTCTTTTATCCATTTGCCCATCAGCAGACACTTAGGTTGTTTCTATGTCTTTGCTATTGTAAATAATGCTGCTAGGAACAATGTGGTGCAGTTATCTTTTTGAGTTAGTATTTTCATTTCCTTTGGTTATAGTCTCAGAAGTGGTGTTGCTGAATTATATGGTCAGTTCAGTTCAATTCAGTCACTCAGTCGTGTCCGACTCTTTGCGACCCCATGAATCGCAGCACGCCAGGCCTCCCTGTCCATCACCAACTCCCAGAGTTCGCTCAGACTCATGTCCATCGAGTCCGTGATGCCATCCAGCCATCTCATCCTCTGTTGTTCCCTTCTCCTCCTGCCCCCAATCCCTCCCAGCATCAGAGTCTTTTCCAGTGAGTCAACTCTTCGCATGAGGTGGCCAAAGTACTGGAGCTTCAGCTTTAGCATCATTCCTTCCAAAGAAATCCCAGGGCTGATCTTCAGAAAGGACTGGTTGGATCTCCTGGCAGTCCAACGGACTCTCAAGAGTCTTCTGCAACACCACCGTTCAAAAGCATCAATTCTTCGGCACTCAGCCTTCTTTACAGTCCAACTCTCACATCCATACATGACCACTGGAAAAACCATAGCCTTGACTAGAAGGAGCTTAGTCAGCAAAGTAATGTCTCTGCTTTTGAATATGCTATCTAGGTTGGTCATAACTTTCCTTCCAAGGAGTAAGCATCTTTTAATTTCATGGCTGCAGTCACCATCTGCAGTGATTTTGGAGCCCCAAAAAATAAAGTCTGACACGGTTTCCACTGTTTCCCCAGCTATTTCCCTTGTCTATTTTAACTTTTTGAGAAGCCTCCATACTGTTTTTCACAGTGGCTGTACCAATTTACAGTCCCACCAACAATACCAAAGATTCCCTTTGCTCTACATCCAAGGCAGCACTCGTTATCTCATCTTTTTGATGATGGCCATTCTACTAGGCTTGAGGGGATATCTCATTGCTTAATTGATATTTCCCTAATGATGAGTGATGTTGAGTATATTTTCATGTACTTGTTATTTATAAAAGAACTTCTTTGGGGGGAAGAAACTCTGTTCAGGTCCTTTGTCCTTTATATTTTTCTGTAATGGAGTGTATGAGTTCTTTATATATTTTTAATATTAACCCTTTATCAGATATGTGGTTTACAAATATTTTCCCCAGTCCATTGGCTGTTATTTTGTTGATGGTTTCTTTTGCTATGTAGAGGCTTTTTAGTTTGCTGTTCTTTGTGCTTTACATATAATTGCCCTCTTTATCCCTGGTAACTTTCATTACTCTTAATTCTTCTCTGTCTGAAATTAATATAGCTATTACTGCTTTCTTTTGATTAGTGTTATATCTTTCTCCATTCATTTAATTTTAATCCATATGTCTCTTTATACTTTAAGTTTCTCGTAGGCAACATATGGCTGGATCTTGTTTTTAAATCCACCCTGACAATTTCTGTCTTTCAATTGGTGCATTTAGACCCTAGACCTACAAAGTAATTATTGATTTAGTTGAATTAATAGATACCATATTTTTTATTGTTTTCTATTTGTCCTTGTTCATTGTTTCTCTTTTTGCCTTCCACTTTTTTTCTTTTTGTGGTTTTGAGCATTTTACTTGATATCATTTTCTCTCTTTTTTTGGCATATCAGTTATAACTTTATTTTTTCAGTGGCTGTCTTAGTTTGCGATATATATTAACAACAAATCCAAGTCTACTTTAAATAACACTATACCATTTCACAAGTAGTGTGAAAACCTTATGATGACTAAATCCTAATTCCTTCCTCTCTTTCCTTCTATCACTGCTGTCATAACATTTATACACACACATAGACATACATGGTCAAATATAGTGGTTGCTGTGATTATTTTGGAGAAACTGTAATCTCTTAGATCAATTAAGAATAAGAAAAATAAGTTTTAATTTCATCCTCACTTATTCTTTTTCCAGTGTTCTTCTTTCATATAGATTCAAATTTCTGAACTCTATTATTTTTCTTCTCTTTTAATCATTCTTGCAATGCAGAAGTACTGGCCACAAATTCCCTCAATTTTTGTCTCAGAGATTCTTTTTTCTTCACTTAGAATTTTTTTTAATTAATTAATTTTTATTTTTGGCTACACTGGCTCTTTGTGGCTGTGTGGGCTTTTATCCAGTTGCAGTGAGTGGGGGCTACACTATGGTTGCATTGTGCAGGCTTCTCATTGTGGTGGCTTCTCTAGTTGCGGGCTCGAGGGCACCCAGGCTTCAGCAGTTGCGGCTCCTGGGGAGCACAGGCTCAGTAGTTGTGGCACACGGGTTTAGCTGCTCCATGGCCTGTGGGATCTTCCTCGATCAGGAATAGAACCCATGTCTCCTACGTTAGGAGAGTTCTTTACCACTGAGCCACCAGGGAAGCCCTTTCACCTTTGAAGGATTTCACAGGGTACAAAATTCTAGGCTGATTGTTCTTTCTCTCTCAATGCTATATTTATTCCACTCTCCCTGTTTCCATAGTTTCTAAGAAGTCTAATGTATTTCTTATCTTTGATCCTTCATGGTAAGTTGTTTTTCCCTCTGACTCTTTTCTGGGTTTTTAAATTTTTTTCATCTTTGATTTTCTGCAGCTTAAAAGTGATATGCCTATGTATTGTTTTTTGGGGGTATTTATCCTACTTGATGTTCTGTGCACTTCTGAGATCTCTGGTTTGGTGTCTGACATTAATTTGGAGAAATTCTCAGTCACTGTTTCAAATATTTATTGTTCCTTTCTTTCCTCTTTCTGGTTTCCCATTAAACATATTGCAACTTTTATAGTTGTCCCACAGTCCTTACATATTCTGTTCTGTTTTTCTAGTCCTTGCTCTCTTAGATTTTCAGTTTTGGAAGTTTCTATTGAGATATCCTCAAGCTCAAAGATTCTTTCCTTAGCTGTGTCCAGTCTTTTAACAATCCCATCAAACATTCTTCATTTCTGTACGGTGCATGCTGTGTCTTTTCTGTGTTTTTTTCCTTTTAGTATGTCTTCTGGCTTTTCCTGATAGCCAGGCATGATGTATTGGGTAAAAGGAACTTCTGTAAACAGGCCTTTAGTAATGTGTTGGTGAGGTGGGGGTAGGGGAAGGGAGAATATTCTATAGTCTTATGATGAGGTCTCAGCCTTTTAGAGACTCTGTGCCTCTGGACTACAGACTTAAGTCTTAGTTTTCTGCCCTCTTAGGTGGAACAGAATGACTGGAGTGGACTAGAGTTGGGTATTTCCTTTCCTCCAGGTCAGTTAGGCTCTGGTTATTCTCTGGTAATACCAGAGTGGGATTCCCAGCTGGCTCAGTGGTAAAGAATCTGCATGCCAATGCAGAAGGAGCAGGTTCGATCCCTCCGTTAGGAAAATCCCCTGGAGAAGGAACTGGCAACCCACTCCAGTACTCTTGCCTGGGAAATCCCATGGACAGAGGAGCCAGCTGGGCTACAGTCCATGGGGCTGCAAGGACACGAGCAAGCACACATGGACACAGCAATACTCCAGCAGGCTGCTGCAGCTGCTAAGTCGCTTCAGTGTCCGACTCCAGGCTAGGCACTGGTTAACTAGTTTCCCCTGAGGGCAGACCTCGTTAAGAACAACCGAATGCTCTGGCATATTTCAAAAGGGTTTTTTCCCCTCCCTTGGAAGCACCAGGGGATTTTTCTCTAATATTTATTGGGGGAATCTGGTCAAGGTCTTAGAGGTAAATCTCAAAAAATTGGAGGCCTTCCTATGACTGGGTTCCCCTAGAATTTTTTAATTTTCAGAGTAGTCTGAGCAACCAGCAATTCATCAGTTATAGTTCTGGTTTTTCTATGCTGGCACTGGTTCCCAGTGGGCTTCCCTGGTACCTCAGTGGTAAAGAATCTGCCTGCAATGCAGAAGACTCAGGTTTAATCCCGGGTTGGGAAGATCCCCTGTAGAAGGGAATGGTAACTCACTTTAGTATCCTTGCCTGGAGAATCCCATGGACAGAGGAGCCTGGCGGGCTACAGCCCATGGGTGGCCAAGAGTTGGACACAATCGAGTGACTAACAGGCAGGCACTGGTTCCCATGGGGAGTTTCCCATTATGAGCCTCTGCTCTGGTAAACTGTTATTCTCTGTGTTCCGTTAGTCTCTCCAATGCTGACCTTTCAGTCTGTTCAGCTTTTTACTTGTTAGAACGGGCTCATGGCTTCCAAGCTTCTTACATGCTGGACTGGAAGCTGGAAGTCTTTTTAAAAAAAGAAATCAGAAGACACTAAGGTTAAAAGTTGGATTTGTATCATATCTGTAGGTAAGCAGAGTTATCACTCTTAAATATTTCTAGGAAAGATAAAGCTTATCTATATAAAAAAAATAAAATATCAAGAAATTGAAACACAAATCCCTACGGTGTTCTGTTAGTGGTAGTTTCTTAGAAAGAAGCCGTTCCTAAATCTTTCTGAATGCTGTTAATTTGTATTTCTATGTGACTTTGATAGTGTTTACTTTTCTTATTGCCCTATCCTGATTTCTTTTCCCACATTGTTAAATGGATCCACCTAAAGGAAAGACACCTGGATTTACTCGAAAAGAGGAAAGTTATTAGAATATTTTAATGTAAATCTCATTTCACCAAGAAACTACAAACGGGATGAATGCTTACTAATTTTCACTTTAATTTTGTTGATTAAAAATCCAAATCCCTCCAAACACATTGTTTACCAATACTTTTAAAGTTCAAAATCTAAATAGAGATCCTTTTAATCAATTAACATTATCTTATATGTGTATATGTGTCGTGCATTGAGAAAATAGGAAATGGCTTATTTTTTATTTGAAAGTGGAAATTTTGGCTTCCAGCCTGCCACGTCACGTTCCCTGGTGACATCCAAATTGAGTCTCGCAGTGGGCTATGCCTGATCACTCATGTCTGCAGCCAGGTGTGCAATTAGGTCTCTGGCATCTTGTATGATGGAAGGTATCTCTGAGCCATTCTCAGTCACCTGGGTTCCGAACAGGAACATCTTCCTGTCATTTCCCACCTCAGATAATGCCAAAGCTTCATGGATATCTGTAATGTGATAGGCTGCTTCAAGATCCTTCACAAGAATGGAAAAAGAATTGAGAAAAAGTTGGTTATTTTGCAACATTTTTGGATAGATACCTTTATTACTCTCAATGACTGCACCTCCATTATAATATCGAGGATATTGAAATCCCATTACTAGGATCCTAAAGGCCGTTTGAATATAAAGATTTTCATCGGAATTATATCAGCATTTATGAGTTATTATCAAAAGAGTATTTTCTGGAACAAAGTTAAGCCAATATAATACCTTAATCAATTTCCTAACCAGTGCGATCTGCTTCTAGTTTTGTTTTTCCAATTTTGTCTGAATTTTCCCAAGACTTATTTTTTTAATTTTTAAAAATAACTTAATTAATGATTTATTTATTGTTGGCTGTGCTGGGTCTTTGTTGCTGCACAGGCTTTTATCTAGTTGTGAGCGGGGGCTTTTCTCTAGTTGTGGTGCTTGGGCTTCTCATCGTGGTGGCTTCTTTTATTGCAGAACACAGGCTGTAGAGCTTGGGCTTCAGTAGTTGCAGCACAAGGGCTCAGCAATTGCAGCTCCCTGGCTCTAGAGCCCAGGTTCAACACTTGTGGCTGAATGGCTCTGCGACATGTGGGATCTTGCCGGATCAGAGATCGAACCTGTGTCTTCTGCATTGGAAGGCAGATTCTTTTCCACTGAAGAATCAGGGAAGCCCTCCAAGATTATTTTTAATTTGTCTTTACAATAGAAGCTTGATTCATTAATTGGTTTTTGTCCATATAATATTTTATTGATTATAACATTTGCCAAATGTTAAGTTTTCTTTTGCAAAAATTATTTCTACTGAACAAAAAGTTTTACATCAAATTTGGGGGGATGGAGGGAGGTAGAGAAGGGATCAGGGACAGAATAAGTTTAGAAAATGGCATAGTAGGTGAAGAAGGCTGAGAGGCAAGGGACAGGTGGAGGGAAACAAGATGAGATGGAGAAGTGGGGAAGGCTTAAAGGAGGAAAACCCATCCGAAGAAGCAGAGAGGGGAGAGATTAAAATGAGGAGACAAAAAGCATGTGTTTATGCTGCATGCTAAGATCAAAACATATTTCTTTGCCTCTCACACATCAAGAATTATTTATGGCAAAAAATCTCTGATATACCCTCTCCTAAATACATATGCAGATTCAGTTACAGTTTTTAAGTCTTCTGCAAAAGTTTAAGCATTTTCACTCTTAACATTGAATTTGTAATTGGCTTTTTGTTTCACGGTGTTCTCCCAAAGTTTTAAAATAGTACAATATTGTCATTTTTTCTTGTACCAATATGAACCTATCAAATTCTTGTAAGTCTGTGAGGTTTTCTTCATGTGGTATCATTACCTTTTCTGGTTCTTCCACTTTATTGCCTGTCTGAAACCTGAATTCACTTAGTCTTAGAGCGTGTAGTGAATTTTGCAATTGTTTTAATGAATCTAGTAACATGTGGACGATGTCTCAAGTTAAAAGAAATGCCACCAATGGAATTGGAGAGGAAGAAAATAAAAGGGTGTTCGAAGGGAGGAGGGGCTCCTTGTAATGATAAAAGAACATCAGGGATAAATATCAGGTGTATTCCACACTCACATAATTGTGCCCTAATAGATGTCATCACTCAAAGAATAACGATAGTAAGATGACTTTTAAAAAATATTTATGTAATAACTTGAAACAATGAGTCATCTAAAAGCTTAAGTTACTTTGATCAAGGAGTAATAACCAACATGACCTTAAACTAGAATATGTGTTAGCTGCTTAGCTGAGTCCAAGTCTTTGTGACCCCAGGGACTGTGTTCCATCAGGTTCCTCTGTCTATGGAATTCTCCAGGCAAGAATACTGGAGTGGGTTGCTACTCCCTTCTCCAGGGGATCTTCCGGACTCAGGGATTGAACCCAGGTCTCCTGCATTGCAGGCAGATTCTTTACTGTCTGAGAATATCCAAACATTTTATTATTAAACTCCAGTAAAAGTTATAAATCTGACACCAAATGGTCCTATTTATTCAATTTGATGAAGAGGTATAAATCACAAAGGAAAGTATCGATAAATTGGACTATTAAAAATGAAAACCTGTGTATTAAAAAGAGAACCATAGCAAAGTAAAATGTTAACAATAGGTTGCTGCTGCTCCTGCTAAGTCCCTTCAGTCGTGTCCGACTTTGTGCGACCCCATAGATGGCAGCCTACCAGGCTCCCCCGACCCTAGAATTTTCCAAGCAAGGGTACTGGAGTCGGGTGCCATTGCCTTCTCTGCAACAGGTTGCTAGAGAAGATATTTGTATTGCATGTAACAGAAATAGGATGATTTTTCCAAAAGATATGAAAGACTCCTACAACTCAAATGTGAAAAGATAAACATCCCAATAGGAATTTGGGGAAAGATATTAAAAGTTAATTCACAGATATGGAAATTTGCTTCAAAGAATGAAACTAATTTGAAACTAATAACCAGTGAACATCTGAAAAAAATGTCCAGGCTCACTAGTAATTAAGGAAATGCAAATTAGAATAATAAGATAAAATTTCATTCTCATGAGACTGGCAAAAATGAAAGTTTGACAAACCAAGTATTGACAAGGGTATAGAGCTATAAAAACTGTCATATACTGCTGGTAGGAAGAATAAACCAGTTCAATATCTTTGGAAAGCAACTTGGTAATATCTAGTAAGACTGAATATGTGAAAGAAAAGTGAAAGGCGCTCAGTCGTGTCTGACTCTTTGCGACCCCAGGGACTATACAGTCCTTGGAATTCTTCAGGCCAGAGTACTGGAGTGGGTAGCCTTTCCCTTCTCCAGGGGCTCTTCCCAACCCAGGGATCGAACCCAGGTCTCCTGCATTACAGGCGGATTCTTTACCAGCTGAGCCATAAGGTACAAATCCCTAAACCCAGCAATTCCTCACGCACTAGAGAACTGTTGGTACACATCTATTAAAAGACACATACATGAAGATTCACTATAGAACTCTTTACAACAATGAAAAATTGGAAATAACCCAAATGCCCAACAAGAAAATGGTAAAGTGGTGGTATATTCATGCAATGCAATACTATACAGCTCACTTACATTTACCATGATCTTCTAAATCGTCATAGTTTGTGGTACTTAAGATGCTCACTAAAAAAAAAACCCAAAAAACTCCGGCCTTTAAAAAAAAATAATCTGCTGGAGAAGGCAATGGCACCCCACTCCAATACTCTTGCCTGGAAAATCCCATGGGCGGAGGAGCCTGGTAGGCTGTAGTCCATGGGGTCACACAGAGTCAGACGTGACTGACCGACTTCACTTTCACTTTTCACTTTCATACACTGGAGAAGGAAATGGTAACCCACTCCAGTGTTCTTGACTGGAGAATCCCAGGGACGGGGGAGCCTGGTGGGCTGCCGTCTATGGGGTCGCACAGAGTCGGACACAACTGAAGCGACTTAGCAGCTGCTGGACTAGCAGCTCCAGCTATGCTGGACTTTAATATAGGCTCCTACTTTTAGATCATCATTATAATGATTTATTTTACTTCCATTAACACTCACTCATAGGAGTGGGAGAAAGGGTAGGAACTGAGCTCTCTTATGACTGGTAAGCCTGGCAATTGAGAGAGAGGCTACAGCATTACAAGCACACTTCAGAGATACTGCAAATTTGGTTCCAGACTACTGTGATAAAGTGAATACTGCAATAAAACGAGTCACATGAATTTTTTTTTGTCTCCTGGTACATGGAAAAGTTACTTTAACACTACTGTAATCTATTAAGTGTGTGATAGCATTATGTCTAAAAATATGTACATACCTTAATTTAAAAATACCTTATTGCTAAAAAAAATGCTAACCATCATCTGAGCCTTCAGCAAGTCATAATCTTTTTATAATAGTAACATCAAAGGTTGCTGATCATCATAACAAATATAATAATATATAATAATTCTAAAAGTTGGAAATATTGCAAGAATCACCAAAGGGCAACACAGAGACATAAAGTGAGAAAAAGCAGTTGGGAAAATGGTGCTTATAGACTTGCTCCATGCAGGGATGCCACAAACCTTCACTTTGTAAAAATCACAATATCTGCAAAGCACAACAAAGTGAAGTGCGATAAAATTAGGTATGCCTGCACAATGCTATAGATGTTTAATGTTTTTTTAAATTTCTTTTACCATAGTAAGATACACATAACAAAATTTTCCATATTAGCCATTTTGAAGTGTACAGTTTGGTGTACAGTTAAATGAATTCACATTATTGTAAACCATCTTCAGAACTCTTCAACTTATAAAACTGACACTCTGTACCCATTAAACAATAGCTTCCCATTTCTCCCTCCCTCAGCCCTTGGCAACTACTATTTTTTTGTCTCTCTGATTTTAAGTGCTCTGTGCTTAGTCGCTCAGTCGTGTCCGACTCTGCGACCCCATGGACTGTAGCCTGCCAGGCTCCTCTGTCCATGGGGATTCTCCAGGCAAGAATATTGGACTGGGTTACCAAGCCCTCCTCCAGGGGATCTTCCCAACCCAGGGACTGAACCCAGGTCTCCCACATTGCAGGTGGATTCTTTAACCATCTGAGTCACCAGGGAAGCCCTTAACTGCTCTAGGGGACCTCATAAAAGTGTAATCATACATTATTTGTCCTTTTGTGACTGGCTTATTTCACTTAGCATACTGTCCTTAAAGTTCATCCATGGTGTAGCATGTGTCAGAATTTCCTGACACATTTAAGGCTGAATAATATCCACTGTACGTATACACCACATTTTGTTTATCCGTTCATGCGTGGATGGGCACTTGAGTTTCTTCTACCTTTTGGCTACTGGGAATAATTCTGCTATGAGCACGGGTGTGCAAACATCTGTTTGAGTTCCTGCTTTCAATTCTATTGGTAATATACCCAGAAGTGGAACTGCTGGACTATATGAAAATTCTATTTTTAATTTCGTAGGGAACTGCCATACTGTTTTTCATAGCGGCTGGACCATTTGACATCCCCACCAACACTGCACAAGGTTTCCATTTCTTCATGAGCGTTTAATACTTTAATGCATGTGTGTGAAATTCAGGTCAGGCCAGCTAATCTAAAACTACTTCTGTATACTGACACATAGTGTGTGTGTGTGTGTGTGTGTGTGTGTGTGTTAGTCGCTTAGTCATGTCTGACTCTTTGCGACCCCATGGACTGTAGCCTGCCAGGCTCCTCTATCCATGGGATTCTCCAGACAAGAGTACTGGAATGGGTTGCCATTCCCTTCTCCAGGGAATCTTCCTGATCCAGGGATCAAACCCAGGTCTCTCAGGTTCTTTACCATCTGAGCCACCAGGAAAGTCCATGATACATAGTAAGCACTTAAAGATTTTGTTGAAATCAATTCAACAGTCTGTAAATGTTTAATTAAACTTAACAGATATTTATTGAATTCCTACTATATACAACATGGTATACTAGGTTTTACATGGGACACAAAGGTGAATGACAGTCTCTGTTCTGAACGAATTTACAGCTGTGGGCTTTCCTGGTGGCTCGGACAGTAAAGAATCTGCCTATAATGCGGGAGACCTGGGTTCCATCCCTGGCTTGGGAAGATCCCCTGGAGAATGGAATGGCAATCCACTCCAGTGTTCTTGCCTGGAGAATTCCATGGACATAGGAGCTTGGCAGGCTACAGTCTATGGGGTTGAAAAGCGTTCAGACACGACTGAGCGACTAACACTTTCACTTTTACTTGGTATCTGTGGGGGGATTGGTTGCAGGACCCTAGAAGACATCAGAAGATGTCAGAATCTGCTCTAGCCCCTTATATAAAATGGTGTCATTTCTGCAAATAACCTATGCACATCCTCCCATATACTTTAATCATCTCTAGACTACTTATAATATCTAATACAAGGTAAACGCTATGAAAACAGTTGCTCACATGCGGCAAACACGAGTTTTACTTTTTGGAACTTTATGGAATTTTTTTTCCCCCTGATCCACGGCTGGTTGAATCACAGATAAGGAGGGCTGATTGTATAATACACTCCAGTAGACCTAATAGCATAAATTGAAATGAACATACAGCATATTATTGAATATTTAGCTCTTAAAAGCAGATGTTTCTTTGGGTCATCTGCAGAGATGTGGTTGGACCTAGAGTCTGTCATACAGAGTAAATAAGCCAGAAAGAGAAAAACATCGTATATTAACACATACATGTGGAATCTGGAAAAATGGTACAGATGAATCTATTTCCAAGGCAGGAATAGAGACTCAGAGGGAGAAAATGGACTTGTGGACATAGAGGGGAAAGGAGAGTGTGGGATGAATTGGGTGATTAGGACTAACATATATACATTACCAGGCTTCCCCAGTGGCTCACTGGTAAAGAATCTACCTGCCAATGCAGGAAACGCGGGTTCAATCCCTGGGTGGGTAAGATCCCCTGGAGAAGGAAATGGCAACCTGCTCCAGTACTCTTGCCTAGGAAATCCCTTCAGAGGAATCTGGCAGGCTGCAACAGTCCATGGCGTAGCACAAAAGTAAGACACGATTTAGTGACTAAAGAACAACAACAAATTTCCACTACTATGTGCAAAATAGATAGCTAATGGGAACCTGCTATAAAGCACAGGAAGCTCAACTCAGCGCTCTGTGATGACCTAGAGGGGTGGGGTAGGGATTGGGAGGGAGGTCCAGGAGAGGGAGGCGGTACCTGTGTATTAGGGCTGATTCACTTCTGTTAGCAGAAACTAACACACCATGGTAAAACAATTATACTCCAATTTTAAAGATAAATTTAAAAGATCAAATTCAAAAAGTAAACATTTCTGTTTACTGCATTAATAAAAAAAATATTGAGTACACTTTATATTTGCACAGATTTTTACCTGTTTGTTTGCAAACACAACCAGAGGAAGGCCTGGGTTTGTTCCAATTAGTTGATGAAGGTATTTCTTGGCTTCAGGTAATCTTTTGTGATCTGCTGAATCCACCACAAATACCAACAGCAAGCCCTTGGACAGGTACATTTCCCAATAGGAACGGAAAGGTTCGCTGCCGCCAACTACAAAGAAAAGCAAAGGAAGAACACACACACACACACACACACACACACACACACACAAATCTCAGAAGAGTCCATCGAGGCAGCCAGGTAAGGCACATTTTGATAATTTCTGAACACTGGCCGGTCTTCTGATAAAAGTCCACTGTGAGACTAGATCCAATTCTGAGAACAAGCAGAGTGATGTTTCTGGGGAAATGATTGGTGGGGATATTTACCCTCCACAAGTGGTTCATTAAGTTCTGGAACACAAAGGCCCAGCATGGTGGTAGTTTAGTCACTAAGTCGGGTCCAGCTCTTGCGACCCCACGGACTGCCAGGCTCCTCTGTCCATGGGATTTCCCAAGCAAGAATTCTGGAGTGGGTTGCCATTTCCTTCTCCAGGGGATCTTTCCAACCCAGGCAGGGATCAAACTCAGGTGTCCTACATTGCAAACTTGTACCACCGTGGATGCCTCTGCATCTGTTATACAGAGCAGTCATGCCAGCAGTGCCTGTCTATCAAGTATGGATCAGCAAACAGGAGTGGTCTGCTGAAAGAATTCAGGGTGGTGGGTTAAAACACGTTTCTCTAAAATGTCTTAGATGGACTGATTTAAATGTCATTGGCTAGCCTCTCTTGCACAACTTTTTTCCTTTGTCAAAACCCCAAATCTAATTTCCTTTCTTTAATCTTGCACTAAAAGTTAATATGGTCCTATGGGTATTCAAGAATACTTGCCTCAGACAAGAAATATCTTTGGGTTATTTCATTCTGCTGATGCTTCCCAGAAGAAAGCTTCCCAGACACAATGAATTCAGTTTTTATTTTTCTCCTGGGACAGAAATTGACAAACGATGGCCCACAGTCTAAACCTGGCTCACTGCCTGTTTTTGTATAGCCCGTGAACAAAAAATGGATTTTACATTTTTAAACATTTGGAGAAAAAAAAGAATACCATTTTGTAACACATGAACATTATATTTCAGTTGGATTTCAGTACAAGCAAAGTTGTGTGACAACACAGACGTGCAGGTTTGTTCACACACGGTCTCTGGGTTGCTTTCGCAGTATTGAGCAGCAGCACAGAGATCATGTAGCCACAAAGTCTATGTTATCTACTCTCGAGCCCTTTGCAGGAAAAGTATGCAGACCACTGTTATGGGCACTTAACAAAAACATTTCAAAAACTAATAGGAAAGGGTCTTTATTTGCCTTTCCTTTGTTTTCCTTTGTACAGAGAGCCAGGCTGGTCATTCTTTGAAGTATTTTGTGTTTTAATTTTTTAAAAGAATGTAATCTAAGTAATTCATATCCTTTAACATACAAGCTTAAACAGGCATTTCCATTTTTTTTTGCCAACACCACATTTCATCTATAATAGGAATTGTTATCTTTTAGTTATTAACTTCTTTTTTTAAAAAAATATTAGTTGGGGAGGGCGCAGGACTGGAAAAAAATTATCCGTTTACTTATTGTTGGCTGCATCAGGTCTTAGTTGTGGTGGGGGGATCACCATTGTGTCGTGCAGGCGACACTCCAGCGGTGGAGTGAGGGCCCCAGAGCCTGGGCTTAGTAGTCATGGCGCATGGGCTCTGTTGTCCCGTGGCATGTGGGATCTTACTTCCCCGACCGGGGATCAAACCCATATCTCCTGTATTGGAAGGTAGATTCTTAACCACTGGACCACCAGGGAAGTCCCTAGATACAAACTTCTAATTTAATGGTAAAATAGAGAACACAGTTTATATGATGCTTCTTTGAAAACGCCATTAAGACTTGCTGTATGGCCCAGGAAGTGGTCCGTGTTTGTTTACTGTTCCATGGGTATTTGAGAAGAATTAGACAATTTTATATTGTTCATTAGATCAGATTGGTTGACTGTGTTCAAACATTATATACTCTCTGCAGTTTTTTTCTCCTTGATTCCATTAATAATTGACAAACATATGTTGAAACTCCTCACTCCAACAGATCTGTCCATTTCGCCCCTTAATTGGAATCTTTTTTCTTCCTATCTTCCTTTCTTTTCTCTTTCCTTTCCTTCCCACCGCCCCCCACCCCCGTCCTTTTTCACTTTTTATATTCTGAGACTCTTTTCCTAGCCATCTATTTCATTAAAAATATTATTTCTTCTATAGCTTCTGAGAAAATTGAAATCTCTATTCCTAATAATACTTTTATCAGAAAGATTTGCCTACAGGTTTAACAGTTTCTCTGCCCACCATTTTCTCTTTACAACTGGATGAAAGCAAAAATTCATAGAATTTTCCTTGCATACTGGAGGTGGGGGTACAGAAAATGCGCGGTCCTCTGGCTTGAGCATCTTGATTGGTGAGGAGACATTTACTGATCAGTGGATTACAGGGACAGGAACAGATGTGGAGCTATATAAAGCATTTGCTTGGACAATGTTAGGTTTGAGAGGCCGATGAGACAGCCAAGTAGACATGTCAGGTGGCATTCGGGTATGTTTGGCTGGATAGATAAATTTGGGAGAGTGTAAAGAGAAGACAAGAGGATCTGATACAACTTTGGGAAACAGCAATATTCTGAGAGGCAGTGACTCCAGAATTACTATAGAGTAGGGGCTTCTGGGTTGTGATCTGATTACAAGAGTATATATGTTGTGATCTGGTCATAAGAGGTTTGTGAATATTTGCATTTTCGAGAAGGAAGCACACTATATTTACTTAGATTGGATTTTTATGGAGGGGTGGTAAGGAGGAGGGGGGCTGTTAAAGGAGAGGGTGCTAAAGCCTTCCTCTCAACTCCCTTTTATCACCACCACTGGAAAAAGGAGAAAATAAAAAGAACAGAGAGTGATTTTACCCACATTGCACCCTAGCATTCATCTACATAACGCATTTTAAAAGTCTAGGAAAATTTGACCCAGTGTTTCATTTCATAAAGACCTATCATCCATTTCGTATTCATTTTATCATTCATTTCACAAGGACCCATGTGATGTTGACAACATCGCATCTGGCTTAAGGTTTGACAATCATGTGGCTATATAAGCTATTAGCTACCCCCAGAACCACTGAGAAAGAGCGCTTACTCTCCAGGAACTCCATCTGGTGGTCCCCAGTGCTGATGCACACTGCATTGAAACCTTGGGTGGGGGCCACACTGCGCTGGACTCGGTTTAAAGCTAGAAAGTGGAGAATACTGGTCTTTCCTGCCCCATCCAGGCCCAGCACTAGGATCTGCTTATTTTTCTCCTGTGAAACAAAAGATAAGGCAATAATATGCTATCAGGGCCTTGTTTTCTTGGCTCTGGGAAGTGCGCTTGCCAATATTTGTAAAATTGTATAAAACTTTGCAAAAAAATTTAATAGGTCTAGAACAAACTGTACTTCTCAGTTTGTATTTTATATAATCAGTCATTACTTATGTGATATTAACTGCATACCCTCTCTCCATCTTCCAACTCCTGTGTCAATTTATCAAATAAATACTTTATATATATTAGGATTTATAGGAGGTGCCATATTTTCAGTGCCAGTTTTCACACTTCACTTGGCTTCCCTAGTTCATGTCCATTGGAGACTGCACGAGAATTCAGTTTGTTGTTTGGGGTCTTGGGACTTTCTTGGTCTATGTATTGACTCTGCCACTTGGCATGTAAGCATCTAAGGTCTCATATTATTAATCTGTCTTGTCTCCCCAAATTGAATCATAGATTAAAAGTTCTTAGGGCAAGGTTACTCTCTTCTGTACTTTTTAATATAAATATTATTAAATGAAAAGGCAAAGACTATAAAAATTGTTAAACTAGTTAAACTCTCATGCTAAAACCTGATGAACAAGAACTGTAAACTTTGGGAAGAAGTATTCTACCAGCATACCCGCCTTAGAAATTTTTATGACAAGTGTTTGAGGGACAAGAAGGGCAGACTGGTATGACGAGAGAAACAGAAAGTTCAGAGTGTTCAGAAAGGTGGCTTTTAGCATACAAACTTCAATGTAAACAGTAATAAATGAGCAACCCAGTTAGACTGTTCATAGGAATTCTATTTCTCAAACAGCTTACCAAAGAGGTTTCTCATATATGGGGGGAAAAAAAAAACCTGTACACATCTTCAAGGCCACTGGTTTAAAATAATAATCCTATACATTTCTGCTTGAACAGTAAATGTTGACATTGGACATACACTGCATGCTAAGTCGCTTCAGTCACGTCTGACTCTGTGACCCTATGGACTGTAGCCCACCAGGCTCCTCTGTCCATGAGATTCTCCAGACAAGCATACTGGAGTAGGTTGCCATTTCTTTCTCCAAGGGATCTTCCTGACCCAGGGATCGAACCCAGGTCTCCCACATTGGAGGTAGATTCTTTACCGTCTGAGCCACCAGGGAAGCCTTAGACTTAGACTAGATTTCTGTTAAAAAAAAAAAAGTGATCCTTAACAGCACTATACATCTATCCCTGTCCCTCCTGTCTGTAATATAGAAGATCTGCAAAAATAAGATATTTTAAGGTCTGCTGTAATAGAGACTTATGTATGGGGAATCATTTATGAAACCTGTCTAGTGACCAACAGAATTTTTTAAAGTAACTGTTTGTTACTGGAATGAATTCTTGATGGCTCTTAAAGCAAATGGTACTTCCATAGGTGTTTCCTATATCCATCCCTACTTCCTCCCCATTCTCTTACATCTGCATCTAAATGTTATAGTGTCATTCTCAGAGAGTCACGGTAAGGAAAAGGGACTAGATGCTGCTCTAAGGGGATGTCATTGGATGGTTTTAATTGAATGCTTTAAAGCAATGGTGACCAAGAAATGGCTGCAAGATGTAGACTGTGTCCCCTCTTTATCTCCACCAATGGCCCCACACTTGGGCTACTCCAACATATTTTATCAGTTTCAAGATTTCTTTTTCCACATTTTAACATCTCTGAAATGAGGGCATATTTTGGCTGGAAGCATTTTTTTTTTTCCTTTCTCTGTGGTACCTAAAATAATAGCATCTTGGATCTTATGAATTTTGTGAATAAAATCCATTCCCTACTCCCTTTCCAATCACATGGATGCCACTAACCTGACCCTATTTAGAAATTTTGTAGTCACTGATGCTTTACATTTAGCTTACTTTTTAGTCTAAAACTCAAGCTTCCTCACATTTATAATCTCTTAAGAAAAGCTGGGGTTACTGTAAACCAAGAGTTCAGACATGAAATATGATTCAACACCACTGTTCCTTGTTAAAAGTTATTCCTTTAACTATAAGTGAATCTATATAGCCTGTTTTGTGTGTTCAGTCTCAAAGTTGTGTCCAACTCTTTGCAATCCCATGGACTGTAGCACACCAGACTTCCCTGTCCTATCTCTGAGTCTGCTCTAACACTTCCATTGAGTTGGTGATGCTATATAACCATTTCATCCTCTGCTGACTTCTTTTGCCTTCAATCTTTTCCAGCATCAGGGTCTTTTCCAATGAGTCAGCTCTTCACATCAGGTGGCTAAAGTAATGGAGCTTCAGCTTCAGCATCAATCCTTCCAATGAATATTCACGGTTGATTTCCTTTAGGATTGACTGGTTTGATCTTGCAGTCCAAAGGACTCTTAATTAAAAGTTGTCTCCAACACCACAGTTTGAAAGCATCAGTTCTTTGGCTATTTTACCAGAGATCAAATCTCTGTTAATAATTCATATTGTTTAGAACCAGAAAGCAGCTCTGAGCTCAGGAACTCCAGGAGTACAGAGCTCACTAAGTTGAGCCAAATAATGCTTGTTTTTTTTCTCCTTCTCCCCCAATTTTTAAATTGTGGCAAAGTACACAACATAAAGGGCTTCCCAGGTGGCGCTAGTAATAACGGACCCACCTGCCAATGTAGGAGATATAAGAGATGTGGGTTCCATCCCTGGGTGGGGAAGATGCCCTGGTTTTGAAAAGCATGGCAATCCACTCCAGTATTCTTGCCTGGAGAATAGAGGAGCCTGGCGGAACACCATCCACGGGTCACATACAGTCATAACACAACACAAAATTTACCATCTTAACCATTTTCAAACCCAGAGTGATATCGACTCCATTCATAATACCGTGCAACCATCACCACTTCCCACAACTATTCATCTTGTAAAACAAACTGTACTCATTAAACTCCTCACCCCACCATCCCCCTACATTCTGCTCTTTGACTCCGAGTTTGAATACACTAGGTAAACCACCTTAGTAGAATCATAAGTATCTGTCCTTTTATGACTAAAAGTTTGATTTCTGAGGCCTCTCAGTTAAACCTTTGTGACCCTCCTGGGTGCTGGTGATCTGAAAACAATGTAAATAATAGTAACCAGAGCGCCCACAGAAAAGGTCCAGGCAGTCCCCAAACACAAGCTGCATAAATTCAAGAAACCTACACCTTCCCCTCCCTACCCCGCCCCCCCACACTAAACAGAAAAGACTGGAACAGAGCGAGCACGTGTGGTGAGGGTATGGGGGCTAGTGTTTGGCGCCGGGCAGAGATGGGGCTGGAAAAAAGGCTATTCCCAGCACCGCTGTGAACATCAGCAAGGTGTCTTCTTCAACACTAGACCTGGACACATGGTCGGGGTTAGGGGTGAGCGGCTGGGAGGGGCTCGCGATGCTTGACACATTCCGATTCCATGCGCGGATACAAAGCCAGCAAATGAGACCGGATTCCTTCCGGCGCGAACCCACCGGGGGTCTCGCACGTAACAGAGCCGGCGAAACACTGGACAATGGGTCCGAGGCAGCGGTCTCTTACCAGCGGCGCCAGCGGGATTTTTATCAACGTGCTGTTGTCCTTCTCTTTCTCTTTTTCCTTGAATTGCTCCTTCTCTTTCTCTGTCTCCCGCTCTTGCCTCTTTTCATCCTCATTTCTCTTACTTTTCTCCTCCTTCCCGTTCTCCTTTTCCTTAATTTTCTCCTCCTTCCCCCTTTTTTTCTCCTTCCCGTTCTCCTTTTCCTTAATTTTCTCCTCCTTCTCCTTTTCTTTCGCCTTAATTTTCTCCTCCTTCCCCTTCTCAGTTTTCTCCTTCCCGTTCTTTTCCTTAATTTTCTCCTCCCTCCCCTTTTCTTTCTCCTTAATTTTCTCCTTCTCCACCTTTTTGTTTTTCTCCTCTCCTTTTTGCTGAATTTTCCCTTTCTCCGGCTCCTTGCCCTTCTCCCTCTTTACTTTCCCCCTCTCCATCCCCACCACCCGGGTTTGCTTCCCTCCTCCCGCGCGCCCGCGCGCCGGAGCTGCGGGTGGGATTCCGGCCGGAGTGGTCGCCGCTGTGGGGGCAGCGCCGGGGGAGACGTAGGTCCACGTGGCGTACAGCGCCCCCGCGGTGACCGCCAGCCCCTCCCCACCCCAGGGCCCCGGGCTGCCCCTTGGGCGTTTTGCGCTCGCTCGCCAGTCAGCGGGTTGCGCGCAGCAGATTCGCCGAACCGAGAGTAAGACGTGGGAGCTAGAGAAGGGACGAGGCCAGGCCAGGGGACCCGGGAGACCCGGCCGCAGGAGCTGGGAAAGACCGGAGCAACAGGAAAAGCGTCCCCAGGTGTCGCTTCCTTGGAAGCGCGCGCCACGGCGAGATGCGCTTGGACTGGGTAGGGTGTCTCAGAAAGGCCTTTCTCGTCCGCCCATCTCAGCGTCTCACTTCCCCGGCCTCCTGCCAGCCCGTGTGTCTCCGACCAGAACGCTGGAGAAGGCGCCCGAGTCCTGAGAGCCCCAGGCTTTCCTGCCTTCCCCTCGTTAGTAACAAGTCTGGAGGGTGAAGTTGGATCTCTCTCCCCTCCTCACCGGTCCTGTTTAAGTCCACCAGCAGCGTCTAAAGCCGCTATCCAGGAGGCTTAAGGAAAAAAGGAATGTGACTGGTTCCCTTATTTTAAACGTTACATTTCGCTTAAAAAATCGCTCTGGAGATTAGTCTGCCAGGATCACAGCTACTGTTAAAACCAGGCATTAAAATCATAACTAAATCAAGGGAAAAGGAAGAGAGTTCCAGAAAAACATCTATTACTGCTTTATTGACTATGCCAAAGCCTTTGTGTGGATCACAATAAACTGTGGGAAATCCTGCAAGAGATGGGAATACCAGACCACCTGACCTGCCTCTTGAGAAACCTGTATGCAGGTCAGGAAGCAACAGTTAGAACTGGACATGGAACAACAGACTGGTTCCAAATAGGAAAAGGAGTACGTCAAGGCTGTATATATACAGAGTACATCATAAGAAACGCTGGGCTGGAAGCAGCACAAGCTGGAATCACGATTTCTGGGAGAAATATCAATCACCTCAGATATGCAGATGACACCACCCTTATGGCAGAAAGTGAAGAGGAACTAAAAAGCCTCTTGATGAAAGTGAAAGAGGAGAGTGCAAAAGTTGGCTTAAAGCTCAACATTCAGAAAACGAAGATCATGGCATCTAGTCCCATTGCTTCATGGGAAATAGATGGGGAAACGGTGGAAACAGTGTCAGACTTTATTTTTTGGGCTCCAGAATCACTGCAGATGGTTATTGCAGCCATGAAATTAAAAGACGCTTACTCCTCGGAAGAAAAGTTATGACCAACCTAGATAGCATATTGAAAAGCAGAGACATTACTTTTCCAACAAAGGTCCGTCTAGTCAAGGCTGTGGTTTTTCCAGTGGTCATGTATGGGTGTGGAAGTTAGACTGTGAAGAAAGCTGAGTGCTGAAGAATTGATGCTTTTGAACAGTGGTGTTGGAGAAGACTCTTGAGAGTCCCTTGGACTGCAAGGAGATCCAACCAGTCCATCCTAAAGGAGATCAGTCCTGGGTGTTCACTGGAAGGACTGACACTGAAGCTGAAACTCCAATACTTTGGCCATCTCATGTGAAGAGTTGACTCATTTGGAGACTCTGATGCTGGGAGGGATTGGGGGCAGGAGGAGAAGGGGACAACAGAGGATAAGATGGCTAGATGGCATCACCGACTTAATGGACATGAGTCTGAGTGAACTCCAGGAGTTGGTGATGGACAGGGAGGCCTGGTGTGCTGCAATTCATGGGGTCGCAAAGAGTCAGACATGACTGAGTGACTGAATTGAACTGAAACAAAACTGTTGTTCCCAATGATCAAATGCATAGTAAATTAGATACCCATGGGGCTCTGCAAAGGTGGTGTGAGAAGTATACGGATGGTCCTTTTTATTGTTTTGTTCAACTGCACTCTTTAGTGAAGGCAATGGCGACCCACTCCAGTATGTTGCCTGGAGAATCCCATCGATGGAGGAGCCTGGTAGGCTACAGTCCATGGGGTCGCTAAGAGTCGGACATGACTGAGTGACTTCACTTTCATGCATTGGAGAAGGAAACGGCAACCCATTCCAGTATTCTTGCCTGGAGAGTCCCAGGGACAAAAGAGCCTGTTGGGCTGTCATCTATGGGGTCGCACAGAGTCTGACATGACTGACGCTACTTAGCAGCAGCAGCAGCACTCTTTAGTATGGTCCACAATCTAATAAAACTATCTTAATGTGGTAAGCCGACTTTCCTTCATCAGATCCAAGTTTCGAACAGGTTTAAAAGAAACGAATGAACAGGTTTCAGAGACCTTGTTTTTAAGGTTAGCAGTTTCCGAAGTAGTCTTGGAAGTGCCATCCGCTAAGCCAGTGCCATTTGCACAGTGTGAAGCCTGCACAACAGAGCTCCTGAGTGATCCTTCTTCAAAGGCAATAAAGGTGTCAGCTTTTTTTTCCTCAAAAGCCAAAACTTAAAAAATGTTCACTCTTCAATTTGGTTCTGTACAGGTATCTACATGATGAATTTTCAGTGAAAAATTTGTTCTCTCAATACCTTAGTTTAATTTTCTGGCTTTGCAGGAAGGGGCAAGAGGTAATTTTAGATGCTCAGTTTAAAAAATTCTTAGATGTACTAGCAGGATGCCTCTGCAAAATGCCAATACCCCCAAACATCTTAATCTAATCCATACTCACTGCTAGATTCTTTTATTTTAAAATGTGCCACAGTGAATGGATGTATCCATATTGGTTTGTTATAAATGTACACACACACACACACGCATATATACACAAAGTATATATGTCATGAGTTAAAGACCTGTCCAAAAGAAGAAGAAATTACTAGGAAGTTAACAGAGGTGTTTACACTTCATTGACAATGACAATTTATTTGAACTGAGGTTTCAGTTGCTTAGTACTGATTGATGATAACAACAACTAGCAATTACAATGACTAAATAGAGAACTGGAAATTTCTCTTGTTGTGCCTTGGGTCAAAATTTTCATTGATGGATAAATTTCACCAAAATTCTGTAACCTAAGAATTGATTATCCTTCACTATAGAAATTTAACAGAATCCTAAAACCATAAATTTACTAACAATTATTTTTGTAGTGGGATTTATATTCAGAAGGAATAAATATCTGTCACTCTTACCAAAAGACTATTCTGAGAGTTCAAAAAGTATAATGCCATAATAAATCATTCATAGAAGAGGGTCTCTTGTTTAGATGCCACCACAGATTATGTTAGAGAAAGGCAGCACCACATTTCTTACTCTCGTAAAGGAGGTAAAACTTTCAGAAAACCCTGTGAAGTTTTAGCAGGTATGTTTAAACACAGCAGCACTTCATTAACAAGGACAGAGCAATATGATCACAAGAAATACTTGTAAGTCTAAACTGAATGCTATCTTGGGCAGCATAAAATGAACATTAACTTGGATAGGCAGGCCAGTGTGTCTGCCTCACACCTGTTTAAGAAGAAAGTGACCTGTAAGCAAGGCAAGAACAAAGTGACACTGGTATCACGGACTGACTTTCATTACTTTGAGAAAGGTAATGAATGGTCATGCCCCGCAACTAGAAAGAGGAGTCATTTGAGATCTATTAATTGGGCCAAACAGTTCTTTCACGCTTTAATACTGCCGACTCCTCAACTCTGGCACTGATTGCCTCTCTCTGCTGGAAGTCAATGTTCATGCTTGGTAAGGGCCATTTAAATCTTTCTGACCAAGAGGGTCCAAATAAGTCTGACCTCAGAACGTTGCATCTAAGTGTCAACTTCTTGCAACACTGATGTATTTCTCTTGATATCTTTGACAGTGCTAAATTAGCATAATGTTATCATAATTTGCAAATGACATGAGGGGCACAAAGAAGTCCTACTTTATATCTCTGTGTGTATATATGTATATACATACACATACTTCTCATTACCACATATATTTAGTAGCCCATATTCCACTATCACATGACAGAATTTCATGAATAATCAAGACATTTAATTTAGTTTTCTTGTGGCCACTCATGTAGTGAAGTGAAAACACCAGTATATTAATAAGGTCCCTTTTATTACATGCTATTTCTAAGCGGATATTTGGAATGCTCAGAAGACTCCACTTTCAGTCTCCTAAGGCTTCCTAAGACATAAAATGGGACTTGAAGGAACAAGTATCTTTGGACTCCAGTTGAAACAGAAGTAGTTTCTGTTTATATCCTAGGAAACATTGGATAACATGCCTTGTTTCTGAAACTGAAAACAACACCAGATCAGCACACAAAGAGAAAGGATGCAATGGATATCAGGTGGGTAAATGCCCAACTGTTCTGCGTCCTCATCATTTGTGCGAAGCAAGGTGGTACAAGTAGGCCAAGTCTGACTAGGCAAGAGTTTGAAGGAAGATGCTTTTCTGTTTGATGCACAACAAAATAATTTCATGAAAATGTAGGGAGGGGAGAGGGAGCAGCTCTGTGCTTCTTGCTGTTACCTTTATTTATGTTCCTTGTGTCACTGAGGCTAGTTTAAAAATGGCAACAAGACTGTTCTAATCACCAGCCCCCTTTCCCACCTTTCTTCTTTTTCTGTTGCTGTTTCTTTTTTGTTGCTGGAGCCCCAGCAGGTTTCTGGTGTCGTGGGGGTATGATATTACTTGTAGATGTAGACGCTGTGGCTGCACTGCCAGGTCTTGGCGAGGTGGGTGGGCTGCTCACAGTTTTACTGGCATCCCTGAAATCATCAGATCAGGAAAGTGTTGGTCATTTATACACTCAACAAAGGAAACCACCCCTCACAGTCTCCCATATGCATTTTCATTTTCTTTTGGCTGTGCCACCTGGCATGCGAGATCTCGCTTCCCTGCTCAGGGATCGAGCCCACGCTCCCTGCAGTGGAAGTGTGGAGCCTTAACAGCTGGACCATGGGGCAAGTCCCCACACACGTTTTCTTTTAAACTGTGTTCCTCAACTCCCTGTCCATTTTTCCTTGAATACAACTTTTACTGCTTTTTAATTTTAAAATGTAATAGATGGTACATGTCAAATTTTAGAAAGATTAGGAAAAAAAAAAAAACACCTTTTAATGATCTATAATCCTATGTAGAAATAAACTCATTTAGTAACATTTTAAATTCTGCTTTCTAGTCAAATTATTTATCTAGATATTTAGTAAGTTGAATTACTCAGTGTATTTAGTTTCTTTTTGAAGGTAATATAATCCCAATATTTGCAATACAATCCTACAATTCTAGTATTTACAATACAACCAAACCAGAAACAACCCATTTTCTTTCCTTTACATAACCATATTACAAAACATTTATTAAAGACTATAACTCTCATACTGAAAATATATTTTGAAAATTTATTACTAATGACCTTAAGTCGATCTCAGAAAGAAGTAACCTATGCTCAACTGGGGAACAGTGACTTACAGTTCAGAGGAAGCTCCTGCAGTTGCTCCCTGGGTCCCTTTTCCAATCTGATCCTTCTTTTTACCCTTCTTTCTTCCTCGGTAGTAGGAACGTTCACGCATTGGTAACCATCTTTCTGGATCTGGGGTCACTTTTGGGTCGTAATTCTTAGGCAGTTTTCCTGTGTAACAATTAATTGATAAAGAAATGAGAGATTTGTGCATAATGTTTTCAAGACAGTTTGTTTAAACACTGTATCCAAATTTGGGACTAAACATTAAAACTGAAATAGATTTATCTGAGAAAAGTTTTATTTATATAATCTAGTAGCAGAAGAGGCCTTATTTCTAACCATAACACAAAATTCAGAAGCCCTAATAATATTTCATAGGTGTATCCGTATAAAAAATTTTAATTCTCATTTAGTAAAAGATACTTTTCAAAAGAAACAAAACAAGAAAACATTTGAATACTATGTAACTGAATTAACAGTCTTAATACAGAATTAGTTTTTGATAATCAGTAGGTAAATCATATATAGAAAATGGGCATAGCTGTAATTAGAATAAGCCTGGAGAAATAAGTCATTAACCATGTGAAAAGATGCTTGACCTCACTGATTAAAAATAAAAAGGACACAGGAGTTCTCTGGTGTGGTTAGGACTCTTGGCTTTCACAGCCACAGCCCGGGTCATGTTCAGGGAACTGAGTGAGATCCCATAAGCTGTGCAGTACAGCCAAAAAAAAAGAGAAAAAATTTTAAAGGGTAAAATATTCTAAGAAGAAGAATATCCAGTGTTGATGAGACTGTGGGAAACAAACAAAACTGGCAGAAGGTGTATACTGGTATTGGTACAGTCCTTGTACAAAGCAATTTAATTGGCAGTACCAGGGCCGGACATGGACCTATGTTGCCCCAGTCAGGTTAACGGGAAAGACTTGCCAAATTCAGGGAGGCTCCCTTTGTCCTTCTGGATAACAAGAATGTGGCCCTATTTCCAATAAACATCTGATTACTCTTAACGGGATTCAGTTTTATGTACAGTAGAGGAGAACAGAAAGGTAGCGACTACTGGATAAACCTACCTCAATGCTAACCTTCCTCTACACTGTCGGTTTCATAAACAGTGAATTGTCTTACACCAATTTGATGGACTTCTACGGTACTTGTAGCCAAAGGCATTCTACCGTGTAAGAGCTTACTGTGTGTCAGGCACTGTTCTAAGAGCTTTTTATATGCAGTATTATATTTCATCTTACAGATGAAAAACTCAGGAAGGTATGTTAAGAGCCTGTTCACAGTCACAGCAAAAGAGCAATGTCACTAGAGCAACAATTTGAATTCAGGCAAACTTTAGAACTGGACTCTTTAAAAGTTAGAAATTTAAAATAAATGTTAGCCACAGTCAAATCAAAACTCAATTTCAAAGATATGAGAGGCCAAGTTTATCTCTGAAGATTTCTATGGAAGGCTAACCTTAAGCTTTTATTTTATAGAAAGAAATCTAAAGATTAAAAAAAAAGCCTTACCCTTCTTTTTTTTCTTCTTTTTTTTCAAATCTCCCTGTCTACAAAGAGAAGAAAAATCATTATCACTGTGATAAAATAATTACAGAGCATTAAGCATGTGCAAAAGACTGAGCTAGGTACTTTATCATGAAGAAGTTTAAGATGTGGTGTCACCACACCAAAGCTAATGAAACAGTTTGGATATTTATTCAGGTTAAATTTAATCAAGTGTCAAATACTATAGTTTTTGGAAGGTGCTTTAGAAAATGGATGACAACTGTTTTCACAGAAGAAATACAATTTACACTAGCACATATTAAATCTATGCAAAAAGAAATTTGTACGAGCACAAATATCTACAGTTCTGTGGTACATCAGTTTATATTTGGCAAAACTAGTAAATATGTAATCTAAAATCTTTGCCAGGAGAATATGCACAAGTATCATACAGGCAAAGAATATTTCTGGGAGGATATGCAAGGTAAGTTAACATCAGCTGTGGCCTTGGGTGGGAAAAGGGCAGATAGGGATTTGTCTCTCTACAAATTACACTCCACAACCACATCTGCGATTTCCCAGAGTCTCTGCATGTCTTACTTCTCTGCTATTGCTCACATTTTGCCTATCTCATCCTCATCTTCCTCTAGAGTCAACACAGTCACCTCCTCCAGGAAGCCTTTC
Source organism: Ovis aries (assembly GCF_016772045.2). Taxonomy (NCBI): domain Eukaryota; kingdom Metazoa; phylum Chordata; class Mammalia; order Artiodactyla; family Bovidae; genus Ovis; species Ovis aries. The sequence continues at coordinate 72,603,631 of NC_056059.1, read as the reverse complement.
TTAAACTCCCATTGTTCCCAGGAAGGACTGACTATTTCCTCTGGTGTACTGCTCTAGCCTGCACAATGATAGCACATGCAACCTTTATTTTCAATTGCTGCTTATTTCTTTCTTCTAGACTGAAGTTCTTTTGAGGGCAAGGACAATGATTTATTTTCTGTCAGCAACACAATATAACTTCAAAAGAAATTAATCCTTTTTATCAAAAAGTCAACATAAAGTAAAAAAAAAAAGCATTAATAATGCCTAATGAAAATACTGTGCTGAAACTGAGTCAATGAACATCTTAGTAACTGTCTAAGGGAAAATACAAAGAAGATTAAAGGATTAGAAAAGAACTGTATGTTCTTACTAATTACCCAGCCCTGTTTTGAAAAAGAAAAAACAAACAAAAAACCCCCTGAAAATATTTTAAAAGGCATTATATGCAAATTCCCCAAGATATGGTTTGAATTTATTATTTTGGAGTTCTTGATAAGGCTTGAAATTGGGACAATGATTCAACGAAATCTGAAACAATATTATCACTGAGACGCCAATTCCTTACTTAACTTTTAAGTTAAAAAGGAACAAGTACAGGGCTCACGATGAGGTCACTCATATACTGTTGCTGATACATGTTTTTTTAAGTTATGAAAAATTATAGTTTAAGTCATTCAAAAGAGAAAATACTGAAAATTTATGAAAGTCACAAAATCGGGAAAGTGGTGTATCTCTTTCATTCTCTATTTATCCTGAGTCAAAAACAGAATCTTAAGGGAACATTTTGTTTAGTAGGCCTCTGCTATTTTTGAGATGACAATGTATGGGAACAAGTAAAAAATCAGAATTTGACTTCTTATAAGTTACTGAAGCTGGCTAATGTTTCCTCCAAATCAGCAAAATAAACCTCATCTGAACTTTGGCTTCAAATTCTAAATAATATACTAAATGTACATCAATAACCCACAGGTAAATAAATGTTAAGTCGGGCACATCTAGCCTATGGAACACTATGCATGTGTTAGTTGCTCAGTCATGTCTGACTCTTTGTGACCCGCCAGGCTCTGTCCATGGAATTCTCCAGGCAAGAATACTGGAGTGTGTAGCCATCCCCTTCTTCAGGGGATCATCTCAACCCAAGGACTGAACCTGGTTCTCCTGCACTGCAAGCAAATTCTTTACCATCTGAGCCACCAGGGAAGCCCCAGTACTATGCACACAAAGAATAAAATATGTCTACATTGATAATATGGAAAAATCTCTAAGACTTATTAAAGAAAGTTCAAAAACAGTTAAATACAATATAATCCAGTTTCTATAAAAAAAACAGAGAAGAATCCAATCTAAGAAAAGTATTCCAAGATCACTTTCATGTGTAAACACAAAGAAAAAGATCTGGATGTATACATACTAAATTAGTACTAGAGGTAAATGCTGGGTGGGGAAGGGGGATGGGTAACAAGGACAAAAAGCTGGGCACAGCAAAGGAGAAAAGAAACTAAAGGGACTTTAACTTTATTCACATGGAATTTTTATAAGAATGCATTTATTTATCCCTTATACAACTTAAAGTTGGCATTAGTGAGTATTATAATAAAACACATTACCCTTGCTCGTTTGGTTGATTGTCTCCAGTAACTTTTCCACCCTTCTTCCGAACGTATGTAGCACCAGGAGAATTTTCAAGAGCCTCAACATCTACTTTTAGAGACATACTATCCGATGAGGGCAAGTGTTTACTAAGACTACGACAGAACAAGAGTTTGTTCAGGAAGACAATACCTATATATACATTTATATTTTGCCAATGTATCTATGCCAGTAGGAAAACAGTCTTTTTTTGGGTTCCCTTCATCAAAAAAATATTAAGTCTTCTATAGAATAACAAGTCAGCAGATCATAAGGTCAATTATAGATACTATATTGTGAAAGGAGAACTTGAGAAAGGAGTCATAATCACTTATTCCTTAACTTGGTAATGTACTTCAAAGTGGTGGCTTAATAAAAACTCTATTCCAAAACAGTTATCACGCTTATAAAACAGATCTGCTCACTGCAAAGTTTAGACTTGTGGCTGGTTAGTATCCACCATCCCCACGTTGGTTTTGGGATCACCCATACTGGAGTAACACACAGGGTCCAAACTCAGCCAATCAGGGCACTAAATCCTCTCTTACATCAGTAACTGAGATGGGCAAGTGACCTAAGAGCATTAATCAGAATGCTACCTCAGAATCATATATAACCACCCAATAAAATATGCTTTTTCTTATTTTTTTCCTACTCTACTTGAACCTGGAGATATATAAGCTGCATCTTGCTGACTGCATTTTTGCTTATGAATCAAACTGTATCCCATTTGAATATTACTGTATTTTTAGGTCACAGTGATTAATAAATTCTCATTTTTGCTTTTACTAGTTAGAGGAGGGGTTTTATTTGTTGAAATTTATAACAAAAAGACCCTGGTCAAAACAGGTAAGGGAAGAGATCTAGTGCACTACTTGAGAGAGGTCTGGAACAATCAAAAGGATACGCTTTTGCCTTCTCAGGATCTACAAGTGAGTAAGCAGAAATAAGCTGCGCCAGGGTATGAATATCTTTCGGATTTTGTCTAAAAGAAGAAATAAGAAAAAGTCACTAAACAGTCTATAAAACTGGAGAAAGTAATATAAACAAGCAAAGTAACTCCCACATGTCAAATAAGAGCAATAAAACTTGGATTTCTACACTTCCACCCTTCAAAGCTTACTTCCATAGCTGTTCTAGGTCACTAATTGCCTCCTTCTTCCGCCCATATTTGAGTTTGAAGTTTGCAGCTTCCCTTATCAAGGACAAATGAGCAGGAGATTTGGGCTATAGGTTCAATAAAGAAAGAAGAAAAAGTTTAAACTACATATCTAGCAAGGCAATGAAGTTTTTATTCACTAGAGCTTTAAAATGGACCTATCCATTAGATTTCTCATCTTAAGTTTTATTGAATGCACAAAATAACACACACACACACACACACACACACACACACAGTGGGACAGATAAATGAGTACAAGTGAAGACCAATTTAAGAATCTGGGATACAATCCATCTCCATCTAAACTGTCTACAACTAGAAGTATTACTGCATAATCAAATCTTAAAAGTTTTTCACTATAGTTCTCAAACATTAATTTAACATAATACTTCCTAGAACACTGATCTCTCTTCACTGCTAACAGTATTCATGTCACCCATATGTATGTACACCTGTGTGTATTAGATATTGCTATGCAGAGACCCATACTGGAAAAAACAAAGATGTTCCTATTAGAGACACACAATCATTCATGTACTGCTGTTCTATCCATTACTACCACCCATGGGCTCTACTTTAGTGGCTCTACTCTAGACAGCCACTAATGATAAACTCTCTTATATGTAGTCATGTACAATTACTATTCTTATTTCTTGAGATTACAGACACAAACACACATACATACACTCAGGAAGGCGCTTCAGAAAATATAACTGTGCTTAAAAAAAAAAAAATTATTTTGCAGCCATTTCTTACTTCTAATAACTTTATTTGGACCTGGTATACTTAAAAACTGAATGATAGTCTAATAGCATTCCACTTTTTAAACAGTGAGTTGAAATGTTTCAATTTGCCTTAAGTATGAAATCATTACTACAGCTTTTTATTCTTATGCAAAAATGTACCCTCGTAACATTTTACTCCATTTATTTACCTGATGGTTCTGATACCACTGGATGGCTTGTGTAAAGACTTCAATGGCACTGTCAATATCTTCCTCATGGCTGTACATCGTCACTAATGCAGACACCTACCCAGTCAAAGGTATAAGTGAGTGAACAGAATTCCTCTGTCTCTCTCAGAATAAACTTTTTGAAAACGAGTTAACATTAAAGAAAGGGCAAATAAAGGTTGGTAGGCTCTCTGCTAGTACCTAATCCATTGTAAAAATTGCTAGCACGTAACTAGAAACATCAAGAACAATGTGGCTTTCCAAATACAAAGGTGGTTACCTATTAAAAAAAATACTTCCTCTAAGACTAGTTGACAAATGGTTTGTTACCAGTCCACAACAAGGTAAATACAGAAATTGATAAGCACTTAGAAAATTAGTTTATATAGTATAAGACATTGCCAAGACATTCAAGACACGATCATGGAAATAAACACACTAGCATGGTTAAACTCCCATGATAAGCCGTATAAAACCAGTGAAAGCTTGCCTAGTGTGCTGGGGGGACAGCAAGGAGGCTTGTGAAGCTGGAGTGGAGTGAAGGGGAAGCAGCAATAGGAGATGAGGACAAAAAGGAAGCAGAAACAAAAAGCTGTATCATTGGGAAAAACCAATAAAATCAATAAACCTCTGGCTAGACTAATTAGAAAAAAAGATAACAGAAACAAAATATCCTGCAGATATTAAAGATTATTTTCAGCCACATATTATATTTGATTCTAACATAAAGTAATCACAGTCCAGTCTTAAAGTAAGATTCTTCAAGAGAAAACACTACTATAATACTATTATACATTTACTGAGTGCTATCTGTAAACAAGCTGTGCTGTAGAATGAAACAGTCCCTGTACAATAAATGCACATACCACCACTACAGAATTAATCTTTACTTTGAGACAGATGTATTCACAGCTATACTAGTGATCTAAACCTGTGATGCTTGAATACTCAGAGAACTAAAACCTAAATTTGTTGGTCACTATTACCAAATTGTTTTAACTCAAAAGAAATCAAAAGTGAAGATATGATAAAATAATAGGCTAAGAAATTCCTATATATGGTCTTAGATTATTTAAGGCTGGCTTTCAGTGGTAATACAAGGCCTAAATAGTTCCTGACACATTTGATTTAATAATAAGTCAATGCAAAGCAGAACATAAAATGAAATTAAATTTATACCAGAAAGCTATTATTTTAAATACTACTTCTATATTATGAATATATATAAAAAAGGCAGAAACTAAAGTGAAAACAAAGAAATATCAGATACACCGTGAACTTATATTAATGCCATTACTTTTTCAGTCTTAAACTATTTTAGTTATAAACTCACCATGCCTGGTTTATGCTTTAACTCCTCTATGCTTCTCAATATCAAACATGCTTTGGAAATATTACCTTAAGAGAACAAAAACAAAATCAGCATCACATTGAAGAAAGCATCTCATGGAGAAAAAAAGAAAACAGAAAATTTAAGAGTCTTATTTTAGAACATCTCTAAATACTCAAGCTTTGGGGCCTCAGAAATAATGTATTCTATCAATATTTACTCAGTTTGCCAACAAAGGAAATTAAATCCTAATGAAACAACATACTTTGCTTGTGCCCACAAAGTTAATGACAGAACTGCTATCTGAAAAGTCTCCCAACTCTCAGCCTGTTGAATTCCATTTCTCTCTTTGCAGAGGGTAACTTAAAGGTAGGAATCCCTCCTTAAAGGCCTTGAAACTGCTACTGTAGGTGTAAGCGTGCTGGACAGTAGTCCTACAATGTTGAAACGCTAGTTTTCTATTCATTGCAAACCTCAGTAAGTTACACTTTCCACAAAAAAAACCATGACACATTCACTCTCAGTAATTAGTACGATAAATTATCTTTACAAAAATAAACTGAAAACTGGGTGAGAAAAGAAGATTAAAGGGGAAAGCAAGAAAAAGAAAAACGAGAAGTGGGAAAAGGAAAAGGAAACAAAAGATTAACATAAATTTGAGAAAAGGGAAGCTGGTCTCAATAAGAAGACTTTTTAGACATTTTTTTCCCTAACTGCCAACTCCCCTCCCTTCTACCCATAAAATTTTCATTCTAGCCATCATAATATCCAAAAGATTTTTTCAATCCTCTGCTCCCACCAAACCAATCATCCCCCACGCCCCTTGAGAATACACCTCCTGGTTTATGGCCGACACCAGAGCTGTCTGACAGCAGTCTGCCAGAATTTTCTGTGATGATGGAAACATCCTCCATCTGTGCAGTCCAACCAGCCACATGTAGGTACAAAACTTATGCAATGTGGTCAACACAACTGAGGAATTGAATTTTAAACATTGTCTAATTTTAATTTAAACTTAAACATGGACAGTGGCTACCAAATAGAGACAACACAGCTCTAGACACTCACTCCACACTGGTTCAAAACCATAAACAAAAAAACTAGTTTTCTTTTAAGATTCAAAAACGTTAAGTTCTCATTAAACTTCTTGGCCTCTTTTCTACCAAAGATATGGGTTATGAAGTATAAAAGAAGAATAAAGGACTAAATAAGAAATTTTGAAAACTAGGATGCAAAGTCACACTTATTTCATGCAAACACTACCACATGATAGACATAAGCATTTCTATACCAGACATCCATATCCAGGAAATTTAAGTATAGAACAGATGAATTCTTTGCTTCTACAGACTTTCAAGGCATAGTTTGAGAAACATTCTAACAGTTTAGGAATTAACCCAAGAAAAGGCCTACTAAACTCACTACTACATCTGTTGGAGCTCATACAATCTAGCTTCATATATGGAACAGGATTATGCTTCACTATGATGCAAAAATTTTAAAAATCACATAGTCTACAAATACTTCAGAATCATTCCAACCATATATTTCCGTTAACATGATTATTTTGATCATGATGAAATAATCATGACTACCTTGGGAAATTTTCAGCTGTGCCATGGTCAGCTTAATTTCAGCAGCGTTTTCTGGATGCTGATCTGAATAGTCCTAAATAGTTGGGGGAGGGGGGGAAATCACATTTAATTTACACAACTAAGTGTACATATTCTAACTGCTTATTTCAGCCTTATTAAATTTTAAATCTAGCTTTAAAATATTAAATCTCTTGTTTCAGAACAAATGTTTAAATTTGAAAAAATTTTATTTGATACCCACTTGGCTTCAAAATTATGCTCTTGACTTCAAAATTATTAAGTAAGTGCAATAACATCAAGTTTCTAAGAAGTCACCAGCAGAAAAATAATAATTAAGATTACTATGCAGATTTTTTTTTTAAGATACTAAAAAAAAAAAAAAAATTATGACTCTTAACTCCTTATCCCTGTTCAGGAACATTTCCCCTGAAGATGGTCCTAATTTTACACTATCCAATTTTCCAATGTGGTCTGCTCTCAGGGAATTCAATGTGATTTATCACTTCACTCTGGTTAATTAAAAATCAAGTCAGTATTTCTGTAACTGATGTTTTGGATCAGGACTTTAATTAGAGAATACATTATTGGTATTTTAAATCTAAAACAAACCATTGTGTGTGTGTATATGTGTTAGTCGCTCAGTTGTGTCCGACTCTTTGTGACCCCATGGACTGTAGCCCACCAGGCTCCTTTGTCCATGGGATTCTCCAGGCAAGAATACTGGAGTGGGTTACCATTTCCTTCTCCATTAACAAATCATTAACTACTGTTAAATTGATCTTCAAATAACTTATATAAAGAAAGCTGCAGCCCAAGAATTAATTGAAGTGACACTCTGGCATGTATCTAGTGGTTTATTATCAATACTTATTCATTTTCCCATGAAATTTATAAGGCTTACATTATTATAACATAATGAAAATGAAGCAAGGCTGCAGCCGTCTGACAGCTCATGAAAAACTCAAAATTCTTTTACCTGAAGCAGCTCTATTGCTTTCGTGTGCTGCTTTTCACGGCAGAGCTGGGCAGCTTGGATCAACACAGGAAGGAGACGCTCAGGACTTTGCGACTGCAAACTGGCAGATATTTTGCGACACTGTTCTGCCTAAAAGACAATATTTCACACCCCACCCCACCCATAAGCTGGTTAATTAAATCAAACATTAAGTGAATGACCAAAGGGAAAAGCATAGGGGAGGTGGAAGGAAATCAGTTGAAACAAAATCGTAGGTGAGGAACCACTTAGGTCGAGAGAGGTGGTTTATAGTAGCCTCAATTTTTTCTTATTAAAAAAAAGATTTCCATTTACTGAATATAAACTATAGGTTCCAAAAGCATTTAGGAAGAATAAGTCCTAAATATTCATTTGGATGCTTTAATTCCAGAATATTGTTTAAACACACACACATATCAAGTGTCACCCTTTGCTTCAAAGCAACAAAATGTACAGGTATTTCTTGCTGAAGTATTTAAGAACAATATGACTCAGCTCTAAATAACGAAAACGTTACTGCCTCTCAGCCCACTGAAAACTCCTGCTCTAGAAGAGTACAAAATCATAACTTAATTAGAATTTACACACATGAGAGTTAGAATCGACCTCATTTATAGCTTGAGGTGATTATGCACAAACTATAATGAAAGATGGCTCTTAAATCTATGCTCATGACCTTTGATTTTTTCCTTAATTTAGAGAAATTAGAAATAAGGTAATGAGAAAATTATCTCATTTACAGCTGTGAACAGTGTCTTCTTCTTAGAAGCCACCAACTGCACACCTGTACAAAGAATTGGGCAAATTACTTATTTAACAGTCAAAATTTGATACATGACATTCTGAAGTATGCATGAATTAAAGACAAAAAATGAAAATACAGACTGGACTGATATAACCATTATGGATCATGTACCATACTCCAAAAGGTTTAGTCAGGGGGACTAGAGCTCTGTTACCTACCTGATTTGTGTACATAGCAAGTAAAGCTTTGTTAAATTCTATAGCTTGCAGTTGTTTCTTAGAAAGCTTAAACTCCACTCCTTCTGCATTGGTTAACTTCACCTTCTTCTTGGAGTCAAAGACATTTTGGTCCTGACAAAGAAAAGATCACTCATCATTAACAACAATCTTAGACTTCAACTCTTTCAACACTCCAAGGCATTATTTTACGTTAAGACAACAAGAGAGCTTGGAAGATAATATACTTGGTTGGGGTGCCTATGCTACTATGATGCATATAAATTTGGCTTGAGTTCTTGATTTTATTTTTCCACTAATAATGGCCTGTTTTTAGCATTTTGATTAAAAGTACAGAGGGACTGCACAAATCTTACAGTGAAAATCAGGACTACAAAGATACCTAAATTTGTAATTTCTACAAACTATCTCAAAAATTTAGATGACCGATGAGTAACGTAATTTACTCCTCTCTGACATACTGTCATACATAAACAAATGGAATGGATGGATGCGAGAGTTGGACTGTGAAGAAGGCTGAGCGCCAAAGAACTGATGCTTTTGAACTGTGGTGTTGGAGAAGACTCTTGAGAGTTCCTTGGACTGCAAGGAGATCCAACCAGTCCATTCTGAACGAGATCAGCCCTGGGTGTTCTTTGGAAGGAATGATGCTGAAACTCCAGTACTTTGGGCACCTCATGCGAAGAGCTGACTCACTGAAAAAGACTGATGCTGGGAGGGATTGGGGGCAGGAGGAGAAGGGGACGACAGAGGATGAGATGGCTGGATGGCATCACCGACTTGATGGACGTTGAGTCTGAGTAAACTCCAAGAGATGGTGATGGACAGGGAGGCCTGGTGTGCTGCGATTCATGGGGTCGCAAAGAGTCGGACATGACTGAGCGACTGAACTGAACTGAAGAACGGAAGGGACTAAGTCATGCTGCACCCTGAGAAGGCCAATCAGATCTCTGAGTGTCTACGAGCATAGCATTCTAGCGTTGTTAAATATTTGCAAATATGTGTTATCACTGTGCTTTTAAAACCAGGTTTTCTACTAAAGACTAAAAGGAGGCAAAGAAGAAATCTAAACTAAATTTTACTTTCTGAGGGTGAAGCTTCAATCCAACGTGAAATTATTTTAAACATACAGTAAGAAACATATAAATCTTTAAGAAACTATTTCTAGTTGGTACTCTTATCTCACTATTTTAATACTTAAATTCACCATGCATGCCACTGCCAGATTTCTCTTAAACTTTGCCATCATGGCACTTAATAAAATTTTACATTTTCTGAGGACTCCCACACCTTGATCATCAATAAATCGAAACCTTTTTGAAACTAGCTAGCGTGTATCTATCTTTTACTCTCACTGTCCCCTCAGAAGTCATTTGCATATGCTTAGGCATGGGAAATGCTTAACCTTCAAATCCTATCCCTCCTGCAAGGCTCTGCTCAAATTAGCCAACTCAGAGATCTTTTTTTCCTCACCAAAAACCGTAGTTATGAAGTATCTGACTAGATATTTAAATGTGCACAATTTTTTGAACACTAGAATGAGATTTTTAATTTTACATAATGATTAAGACCATGTTTCATATTTATTTTGCATTACCTAATGGATTCAGCATATTAAAAAGCAGAGACATTACTCTGTCAACAAAGGTCCATCTAGTCAAAGCTATGGTTTTTCCAGTGGTCATGTATGGATGTGAGAGTTGGACCATAAAGAAAGCTCAGTGCCGAAGAATTGATGCTTTTGAACTGTGGCGTTGGAGAAGACTCTTGAGAGTCCCTTGGACTGCAAGGAGATCCAAGCAGTCCATCCTAAAGGAGATCAGTCCTGGGTGTTCATCGGAAGGACTGATGTTGAAGCTGAAACTCCAATACTTTGGCACCTGATGCAAAGAGTTGACTCATTTGAAAAGACCCTGATGCTGGGAGGGACTGGGGGCAGGAGAAGGGGACGACAGAGGATGAGATGGCTGGATGGCATCACCAACTCAATGGACATGGGTTTGGGACATGACTCCAGGAGTTGGTGATGGACAGGGAGGCCTGGTGTGCTGCGATTCATGGGGTCACAAAGAGTCAGACATGACTGAGCAACTGAACTGAACTGAATGGATTCAGCAATACACTAAAGAAAAATTCAGGAATGTTGAGTGAAGAAAAATTCAGTATATATTTATTAGGTTGGTGCAAAAGTAATTTTGGTTTCATATTATTGAACTTTGCTATTTGATACTGAATACATTCTTAAATAAATGCAGTTATGTTATATATCATTTTAATGCACATTTCTTGCTTTATAGTTTTTGCTAATGAATTATTACTTGCTGTTTATTTCATATGTACTTTAGACTATGGAAATGATGGTAGACAAAAAGCAAATTTGAGCAATTTTCTTATTCAAGTTCAAACTGAGTCATAAAGCAACAGAGACAACTCACTACAGCAACAACACATTTGGCCCAGGAACCGCTAATAAACATCCAGTGCAGTGGTGGTTCAAGAAGTTTTGCAAAGGAGACGAGAGCCTTGAAGATGAGGAGCACAGTGGCCAGCCATTGGAAGTTGACAACGACCAACTGGGAGGATCATTGAAGCTGATTCACTTACAACTGCACGAGAAGTTGCCCAAGAACTCAGTGCCCACCATTCTATGGTTATTTGACATTTGAAGCAAATTGGAAAGGTGGAAAAGCTCAATAAGTGGGGGCCTCATGAGCTGACTGAAAGTCAAAAAAATTGTTGCTTTTAAGTGTTATTTTCTTATTCTACACAACAACGAACTATTTCTCGATTGGATTGTGACATATAACGAAAAGTGGATTTTATACACCAGCCAGCAATGACCAGCTCAGTGGTTGGACCAAGAAGCACCAAGCACTTCCCAAAGTCAAACTTACACCCAAAAAAGGGTCATAGTCACTGTTTGGTGGTTTGCTTCTGGTCTGATCCACTACAGCTCTCTGAATCCAGGTGAAACCATTACATCTGAGAAGTATGCTCAGCAAATTGATGAGATGCACAGAAATCTGCAACGCCTGCAGGCAGCATTGGTCAACAGGAAGGGCTCAATTCTTCTCCGTGTTAATGCCTGACCACACATTGTATAACCAATGCTTCAAAAGTTGAACGAACTGGGCTACAAAGTTTTGCCTCATCCATCATATTCATCTGACCTCTTGCCAGCTGACTACCACTTCTTCAACAATCTCGACTACTTTTTGCAGGAAAACACTTCCATAACCAGCAAGCAGGATGCAGAAAGCTTTCCAAGAATTCATCAAATCCCAAAGCATGAATTTTTATGCTATAGGAATAAACAAACTTATTTCTCGATGGCAAAAATGTGTTGACTGTAATGGTTCCTATTAATAAAGATGTGTTTGAGCCTAGTTACAAGGATTTAAAATTCAGGGTCTGAAACCGTAATTACTTTTGCACTAATCTAATGGATTGAGATATTTAGTACTTCACACACACTCCTCCTCACTATTTATATATCAGTTAAAAACAATTTGTCCTCACTAGCATTCCATGGACGGAGGGGCCTGGTAGGCTGCAGTCCATGGGGTTGCTAAGAGTCTGGCTCGACTGACCGACTTCCCTTTCACTTTTCACTTTCATGCATTGGAGAAGGAAATGGCAACCTGCTCCAGTATTCTTGCCTGGAGAATCCCAGGGACAGAGGAGCCTGTTGAGCTGCCGTCTATGGGGTTGCACAGAGTCGGACATGACTGAAGCGACTTAGCAGCAGCAGCATTTCAAATTGTTCATGAACGTAAGCAGGTAGATCTTGCTGCTAAGAATCAAATGCCAGCATCAATTTCTGGAAACCTACACCATGACAATGGCCTGCAACACCCTGTAATTATTACCTTTCAATGCCACTATCCTACATATGTGAACCCTCTGAATCTTTGCCAAATGAGGTGAGAGATACCATACATGGCTAGAAGGAGAGCACTTTGGAGTCAGAGACTAGAATCTGACTCCAAGTTCTACCTCTTATTGGCTGTGATCTTATACAAATCATTTAACTCCTTTTAGCCTCAGATTATACTTCTATAAATTGGAGACAAGTACTGTCACCTAAAAAGGTAACAGTGAGGATGAAATAAGCTGGTGCTTGGAAAATCACACAGCCTATGAAAAGAAACCAACTGTTACTTTTCTAATTCTCTATTGACTTGAATTTCAAATCTGAACTTGAAATATCTTCTCATTAAAACAATGTTCCAAAAGGTGTTTAATCTGACTCACACAGGACTCATTAGGATTGTTTATATACATGCTTGTAATATTTTACTCAGGGCTTGGATTGAGGAGGGCGATGGAGAAAGAGAGAAAACCTGCCCATGGCTCTTCTCCCTCAAAACAAAAACCACTGGAAAGACAAAAACTATAAAGAGAAAACTTGCATTCAGACTTATCAGATGAAGAAATCAAAGTCTAAGCAATTTACTTCTCTAACAAATATTCAACATATAATGTTAATAATGGGAAATATTATAGCTATATTAATAATAATATAATCATATAGAATATGATAATTCTAATAAATAATGGGAAAAGGGTAGGATTTTAAAGTCCAGTGTATATAGCTACAAAATAGTTCTATTATTTGAACATACCTTGCAGAATCATTATGAGAGTTAAATAACACTCTCCACTGTGATTTTTGGGCTTCCCAGATAGCTCAGTTGGTAAAGAATCCACCTGCAATGCAGGAGATCCCAGTTCGATTCCTGGGTCGGGAAGATCCACTGGAGAAGGGATAGGCTACCCACTCCAGTATTCCTGGGCTTCCCTTGTGGCTCAGCTGGTAAAAAATCCACCTGCAATGCGGGAGACCTGGGTTCGATCCCTGCATTGGGAAGATCCCGTGGACAAGGGAAAGGCTACCCACTCCAGTATCCTGGCCTGGAGAATTCCATGGACTGTACAGTCCATGGGGTCACAAAGAGTAGGACATGACTGAGCAACTTTCACTCACTCACTGTGATTTTGCTGCAACTGGACTTTGTCATGGAAAAGCCTATCCTAGAACAAGGCTGGGGTAATATGCTTCTAGTGTTAAGATATAAGTGTAGGGAAACCATGGATAGTCCATACCTTGTTAATTGTAATGATGTTATTTGCAATCACAGCTAGCAATGCCACATCTGTTGGTCTGTGAACAAAAAGTAACAGTCAAAAAGGAAGAGACCGTTAAAAAGAAACCTTATCCCCTATAAAAGACACATTTTTATAACTCACTTACTTTAATTTTATTATCTGGTTGTAAAGTTGCAAAGCCTCCTCTGTACGACCCTGAAGCTGCAGAATATAGGCCATCTGCCCATGAATGATGGCCAGTTCTGCCTGGGGGTCTTCTTCAGTCCCATCCTAAGCAAAAAAAAAATTTTTTTCCCCATATATTCTCCAAATTGATCCACATATAAAAAAGACTATATAAACAGAAAGAAAATATATAATTTTCAGGAATTTTCCTATAGAGTCAGTTTTGTTAAATTTAGGAATTGCCATCAAAACAGGGAAGCTTAAATGAGAATGGCAAAAAGAAAGATTCTGGAAGAACATGGTAACAAGTTCAGGAATATTATTCACTGATCATTTCTTCTTTAAAACCTAAGAATTAATTTATATTTATATGACTTTAAAATGAAATGCATAAGGCATATAAAATTTTTGTATTATAATTTCTCACCCTAAGAGATTCCCTCAAATAAGGGTTTTTGTTGATCTTATTCCATCAAATAAGATTCCAGAGGGTTTCTGTGATTCCTATTTAATGAATCAGCGTCATTTCAAAAGGAATAAATACTACAAAGAAGTCTACTACAAATTTATATTAGCTACAGTATAATATCTGGGCTTAACCACAGTGGAATACTTACAGAGTCTTCTGAAAATGAACGGCGGCAGAGATCTATAGGAAAAAATGTTTTTAAAATTAACATTGCTGGGTAACTCTCATTTCTTTCATGTTCCAATGAGCAAAAACAAAATTCTTAGGCAGAAGATTTAAGATAACTTTGATAACAAGCAAATTTGAGATTTATCATTAGCATCAAACACATTACATAAATATCAATCCTTGATTATTCTTGCTTTTTGGCATTTTCTTTTACTTGTAATCCCTGTTAAAAATTTTTTAAGGGAATTAAAAATCTATAAATGCAACAAACGTTGACTGCAAAAAATCAGTTATAGAAAAGTATAAAGACAATACTCCTGCCGCCCAGAAGTAACTACTCTTTAGCATTTCAGTTATCATTTTTAATGTAAATGCACAGTTGCATTTTTAAACGAAAGTGGGATATTCTATTATTTTGAAACCTCCCTTCCCCCATTAATATACTATGGACATCTTTACAACACAGATACATCTACATTATTATTTTTAACATGAATACTGTTAATGACCACATGGTAATCTATTCTATGGTTATAATAAACTACCTAGTCCTCTAATAGGACAGAAACGCATGTTTCTTAACTTTTGTTCTTATGAACATTCATACATATATATATATGAATGTATCCAGTTTTTCCTTAAATTTCTAGAAATGAAATTCTTAGATCAAAGGGTATGCAAATTTCAAAATCTGCTACACTGCCTCAAACTGCCCACTGCAAAGCCTCTACTACTTTTATATTCAAACCTCAAACTATGTATGAGGGTGTCCTCCATACCACTTCAATGCTAGGTATGATATGTTTTAACCATCAGTATTAATAAACCAGAGCCTATTTCATCTTTTTTTCCTATCATTCACTGCAGTTCTACAACATCACTTTCATAGCTTCCAAGGAATATGTATGCAGAAGCAAGTTGAAATATTTCAGGAGTTGAGACCAGTCATTAAGTTCTCTAATAAATTATTTTCTTTTTCTAGTAACAGCTTTCAAGTATATAGGTACTGTATATGGAAACATACTAAGTGGAGTGAAAATGTGCTTGAATAGTGTTATCAATGCACAAATATAGTGTATACTCAGGCACACATACAGGCACACACTGTACTTGTGTACTTAATACCAATAATAATTATAACATTTACCAAATGTTTATTAACTCTGTTAACTTGCATTTAAAATTCACAGCAACTTGTTCAAAAACCTACTAACCAAACTTAGGTTTTGGCATGGTTGAGTATGGACAAGTAGACTGGTTTAAGGATAAGAAACCAAGAGAGAGACACAGAATACCAAGTGAAGGCTAGATGGATTCTGAGAAATTTCCACTGCATCAATAATTTCCACTTAAAAATGTCCCAGAAACCAAATGTAGGTTTTGGAAATACTTTGCAAAGTTATATGCATGTTACGTTTACATATAATTTTAACAAGTGTCCAACCTTCAGCTTTTTGCAGAATTCTCATCGCCTGGCTCAGCTGGCCTTGTCCTATAAGAGCACACGCAGTATTGTAGCATAGCTCATGCGTGCCTTCTTGGAGACCCAAGTTCTCCTGCCACAGAGCAAAACACCAGTCAAACACCAGACAGGAGCAACGTTTCATGGCTGTATGCACATACAGAAATACTCACTGGAACCACTTTTTCCCAGTTGCTTTGAGCTGCAACAACTGCTGAAAGATTTGTTTTTCTCTCCTCATCATAATCATCTTGGGAGTTTCGGACAAGATCTCTATATACAGCCAGGCATTCATCATAGCGTTCTAACCGGTATAACTGAAGAGATAAATAGCAGATCAAAAATCAGAGAAGACAAGTATTGTGTTATATCCCTAACCCCATATAAACCCTTTTTGGAACTGTTATATAAGAAACCTAATTCAACATAATGTGGGAAATTAACTGTTTTTCCTTTACAATTTTTCAATTAGTTCTGCATGCTACTAATACTTCCCAAAAGTTACCTGCAATGAATCTCTACTATACTGCATATTTGTAGGCATGATTCAGTGAGAAAAGCCATTGTATCAACTCCCATCTTGAGGTTAGGTAAATGTCCAAGTGGGTTGTAAAAGAAAATCATTCTGTAGAAATCAACCGTGCTACCTAAGTGTGACTCAATAATAAAAAAAAATTTCCCAGAAGATTACTAAGCCCTAGTAAACAGGAACAACATTAGATATTAACACAAGGGCTTACTATTTCTAGGGGTTCATTATACTTCATCTTCATTACTCCTTCCCAGAAACCAACTATTGTATTGGGTAGTATCAAGTGTACACAACATAATTCTTGCTTATTCCATTCAAGTTGTTCTCAAAGGGCAGTAAGAACTGCCACTCTGGGTCAATTAGCCTACCATGTATGCAAAGACGGGTACCCTTTATCAATACCAAAATGCAGGCATTCACCCTAAACTAACCCAGCTTACATGAAATGTGTTTTACGGACCTATAATCCATAAATGTGCCCAAATTTTTCTTTGTTAAACTAACACCACCTTTTAGGGGCAATATATAATTCAATACAACATTATTTGCCCTAAACTGACATTTTAAAAAATTTTAAGAGGGTTTTGCTAGTTCTAGTAAAACATTTGCTTTGTTATCATAAATAACCTTAATAGGCTTATTTGTATGTCTCAAAACTCTTTGAAAATAAGGTATTTCCAGAGATTTCATGAACCATCTGAATTCATCCAAATTCTTATTCATCATGATTTTCTTCATTTTACACTTAGAATAAAATACCAGTTAAAAACTATAAAGACTACTTCAAAACTATAGTATATAAACTTACTGGCCTTCATCTTTCCAACTACAAAGTTCAGATTTCATAGGATAGTTCTTAATTTCCCAACTACCCCGAGGAAGTCATTTGTTCATAGAACACTATACATGCAGTTGCTCATACGAAGATCAAGAAGAGGGAATATGTTGAACTGGTTTGGTGGCAAGTTTAATGGAGTATCAGGATGGGCTGGGGTTCCTCATCCCCACTCCCTGCTCTAGGCAGAATCTCGTTCACTTAGGATGACTGTCAAACAGGGATTTTAAAGCAGTAATTACCACTTGTCCATAAAGCTCCTTTAGTTTGTCTGTCTGCTGGTTGGCACTTTCTATTGTCTTCAAGGCATTCTCAATTCTGTTCAGCCTATACTCACAGTATGCCTTCTCAAAGGAAAGAGAGTTACTGAAAAAGCAAAAACCAATATGTGATTATTAGCTAGCAGAGCACCCACTATAAGCCAGATACTGCTCTAAGCACACTTGATACATATTAAGTTATTTAATCATTAATAAGATGACAAATGCTAGTGACTTGCCTAAAATCAGACAGCTTAAAAGTGATAGAAAATACTACATTCATTTCCCGAGGCTCTCTTGTTTTCATGGATATTCTTACTAGAATTACTGGCCTTTTGAAACAAATATACAAGAATAAAATTCTGAATTAGCTAAAAACTGTTTTAGATATAAAGACAATCTCAACATTGTTTTAAATGTGTTGTTATACAAGTTTCTTAAATCTATTAATCAAATAATAAGCCATAAAATGCTGTTTTAACTTGTTAAAGAATAATTAGCAAAGAAAAAGTAACTAGAAATCTTAAAAGAGCACAGCACTTGTAACTAAACAACTGGTAAACACACAACTACACAGAACACTACTTATGCACATAGACTTAAGAATTCATCTACATGAATGTCACACATGAAACTCATTTTGAAGTTTCAACCATAATATATGAGGAAAAAACCACTATCAAGCAGATGGCAATATCCTAGACTTAACAAAATACTATTTGAAAACTCCCCCCCCTCCACAAAATCACCCAAAATCAAAACACTGAATTTTAGTATAAACATGTTTATTGGAGGAAAACAGGATACCTTTTATTGGGGCTTCCTTTGATAACCCTTTTATTTTTAATAAAGTCTAAAAATTTTTTTTAATCTATAATACATGCAGTTGGCCCCAGTAAAAAAACAAAAAGGTATGCACTGAAAGGTTTTACTTCCACTGTTATTCAAATCTACTATGCTCCCCTCACCTCCTACAAGTGATTATTTTTATTTATTGCTTCTGCATCAAGTGTTTGTCTTTGCAAATACAAAAAAATACACATAGAAATTCTTATATCCTTATACAGAAGGAAGTATACAATACACTATTGTGTATCTTATAGACATTAAAGAATAAATATGATACAACCTGCATTTCAATACACATTTCATTTGGGGCTTAGGCATAACTAACGAAAATGAAATTACAGTAACAATTCAGAATTTAGGTTCGCATTTCATGAAATGAAAAATGAAATAACAATAAAAAACTGCTGGACTTCCCTGGTGGTAGGTACAGTGCATAAGAATCCACCTGCCAATGCAGGAGGACACAGGTTTCATCGATCTCGAGTCCTGTAACTGAGATCCCACATGCGCTGCAACTACTAAAGCCCACACATCCTGGAGCCTGCACGCTGCAACTACTGAAGTCTGTGTGCCTACAACCTGTGCTCTGCAAAAAGAGAAGGCACCACAAGGAAAAGCCCACACACTGCAACAGAGCAGTCACTGTTGGCTGCAACTAGAGAAAGCTTGCACAGCAACAAAGATCCAGCGCAACCCCCAAATAATAATAAACAGTAATAAATTAAAAATGACTATATATTCTAAAGACTGCTAAAGAACTCTGAAAGATCTTGGCCTAATATCATACTCACCTAAACAGTTCTCAAAGGAGACAGGCACAGAGGTCAGGCTAAGACTGCCAAACCATCCTAGAGACCTTGACTTACACATCCCTACCCTACATGTTCTGCCCTCCTCTGTCCCCCACCCCTTTTTTCAAATTAAACTTCTGCTGAATTGCTCTCCCTACATCCTTCAAGAATTCTTGTGACTCTTATGTATGGCCCATGCTCCTCCAGAGTATCCCTTCTTCTTCCCTTCCCTTCAAAGGGAAGATAGGTGTAAAGAAAAGGCTCCTTAAGGCATGACAGAACAGAGGTTACTACTGCTCCTTCCAGTTTCAGAAACACCACTGGGAAGCAAGAGGAAAAAAGAGGAAAGGAAGGAAAAAGGTAAAAAAAATCACTGAATAATGGGGGGAAAACATGGAAATGGTTATAGCTGTGGTAAATGTGCACAAGCAACTAATTAAATCACTTACTTGGCAAACACTTTGGTGTGAGTGTTGATGACATTCAAGGCTTCCTTGAAACTTCCATTCTGGATAAGGCATACCACTTTACAGTGCAGGGCAGTAACATCATCTTTGTTGATCTGCAGTACTAGAGAGCAATTTTAGGGAAGCAATTTTTAGATCCATTCGCTTTGCACATTTCCACCTAAGGAAGCTACAACAATTTTACTGCAGCAGAAATGAATGGTCAAAATATTTTTTAAATGGCTGATCTTTAAGTTAAGAAGTGACAATAAGAAGAGCTAGTTAGCCTTTCCAGTGAGATAGCTTCTCAAGATGCATGTAAAAAAAAAGTACAGTGAAATAAAGAATGAAGCTATTTTCTATTGCTTTGTCATCTTCGGATGCATGGTATATCCGACACATTTCATTACTTCACAGGGAAAGAAAAAAGTTCACATAGAACTTAGCAGCAAATGACAGGTTTGATTATAAGTTTGTCACTAACTGCCTTGAGGTATTGGGCAAGTCATTTGACTGCCAAATGTCAACCTTCTGGTTGCAAAATGTATATGAAAGCACTACCTATTTTACAAGGTTATTAAGAAAATTACATGAGAATACTCTGTATAAAGAGTTTATATACTGTAAAATATACAATTTATTTTGTTGGCAATATTTCCAAGCATCATTCAAAATTTCCCTTTTCGACTAATATAACTAAACCAGAAATACAGGGAAGAATTCAGTTGGCCAAGTGTCAATGCTAAACAGCTGTTCAGTGTCAAAATGACTAGGATCATTCCTCGTGCTTTTGGGCAACTATAGGAATTCAACTCCCAGTCTAAGAATCAGAGTATTTTCTATCAATTAAGAAAATATATACTGGAGAACAAACTGACAGTCCTTGCTGATTAAAGAATGCCTGCAAAATACTACAGTGCTGATTAATATTGGTTGCAGGCCTAGCCAAAGGCCAAAGTTAATTCAAAACAAGTTTAAGAATCAAACAATGCTCATTAGTAGCTATTTTACTCAATGTGTGAAATCACAAAAAGTGCATTGTGGGCATAATCACTTCTTTTCACATTAACTCAGCAATAGGTTATTGAAAATCCATACTTCTATGTTACAGAAACATCTTGTGTGTTATTACTGCTTTGAACAGTCAAACCCTGTCCAGGTAATTACATTTCCAAACCAAACAAATACAGGCAATATCTTCAGTAAATAATTTAGCACGACAGAGAGCATTAAAAAGCATGGCTATATTACAGTTAGGTAGTAAATGATAAAAGAATATAATGAATTGAACGTCACATCGAAGATAGTTTACTCGAAAAACGAGCAGTTACTGGACAAAAAACAATACACCTTTCTTTTTTGCAACATTATTTCAAGTGTTAGTGCTTTCACACACACATTTTCTTGTCCAGGACGCTGGAGGGATTCTATCTGTGGGAATGACAGGCCTAACATCCAGATCCAGCCCTTTCCTCTACCATGAGTCTGTACAGCTTCCACTTCGTCAGCACTAGCTTTCAAATTACGTGTCCCAGGCAGGTTCCTCCCCCGCGCTGCGGCCCAAAAGAAAAAGCTCCCTTAGCAATACTGTCTTGATCACTCCACTACAAGAAAAGCGAAAAGAAGGCAACGTGGAGTATTTGCGAAATAAGGCGTGAAATCAACGGAGTAAAATAAAAACAGTTTACAGAAGACGCTGGGAGCTGCGGTCTCTTTAAATCCCTCCCTCGCTTCTCGCTGGGGGGAGCTAAAGAGGGAAGTACACGTGGCTCTAAGCCACCCAGGACCCAGAGCTGGCCGGGTTGAACAAATGGACGGCGACCCCCGCCGGCTGGACGTTCCGGCCCTAGCGGGCGGCTGGGGTCTCCTCTCCCCGCATCTGCTCGGAGACGGTCGCGCGCGTCGCAAGGGGGCTGCATCCTCCCACCCGCCCGGCGCTATGCGGACACTTACTCTTGTTGACGGTTTTGAGAGCGCGCGTGAAGTCACCGTTCTGGCCATAACGGTTCACTTCACTCCAAAGCGCAGGCACCGAAACCCCCCCACTGCCGCCGCTCGCCATCTTGGAGGAGAGGGGAGCCGACCTCTGCCCCGGAAGAGGATCTCGGAGGTGGCAAGAGAAGACGGAAGCCGGTGGTTGCTAAGCGTTTCGGCGTCCGAAGCGTCTCCATCCCGGAGTCAGCGTTAAAGACAGCGGTCTTAGTTCTAGTAGCTAGAAATTTGCGGAGATAGAGTTGGTACACCTTATATGAAGCGGGTCTGGGGGAATGAGGCGTCGGACCCCAGGAGGAGGTTGAAAAGGATTCACCGAACAGATTCAGCTAAAAGTAGCGTGCGTTTCCGGGGCGACCGCTGGGGGCGGAGAAGTGTCCTAAAGGTGGAGCAAGACGAAGTCTGTGGAAGATGAAATGAAAGAAAGGTCTATGGCATGATAAAATACCAACTACAAACTGTAGGGAGCCATTTGAAAGAGTAGGAGAGAAGGGGAGAAAGAGACATACGGCTTCTTGCTGCTCGGGCATACTTCATAGAGGTATTGGTATTTGAAGGGGATCTTGAAAGGTGATTAGGAAAACGGGTTAGTTCTGGGTCAAGTTCACGCAGAGAAGCGAATATGAGGAGACGCACGGAAGAAAAGAATCAAGTGCAAAACAGTTTGGTGAAAACCCTTTGTCTATCCTTTGTTTTGCATTTCGAGAGCAGTTAGCAGTAAGAAAAGTTGTTTTGAGGTGAGAATACCCAGGTTCAGTTCCTGGCTTTGTGACTCGCTAGATATTTGGCTTGTGACCGTATTATTAGAGTCCCAGTTTTCCCGGCTGTAAAAATAGGGATAATATATCATTGTTTCAGAGATAAACGATACTTCATGCCTCCTGGCATAGTAAGCACTCAAGTAGACATCGGGGCGGGGTGAAGTTTTTGTAAGACTTAAAGATGTGTTTGAATGTCAGGCTGCTGCTATTGCTAAGTCGCTTCAGTCGTGTCCGACTCTGTGCGACCCCATAGACGGCAGCCCACCAGGCTCCCCCGTCCCTCTAATTCTCCAGGCAAGAACGCTGGAGTGGGTTGCCATTTCCTTTTCCAACGCATGAGAGTGAGAAGTGAAAGTGAAGTCGCTCAATCATGCCCGACTCTTAGTGACCCCATGGACTGCAGCCCACCAGGCTCCTCCATCCATGGATTTTCCAGGCAACAGTACTGAATGTCAGGACAGAATACTATTGAATATTTTAATATTTGTTATTTTTTAAACATTTGTTTATTCATATACACACAAAAAATTGTTTATTCATGTAAGACCTTGGCAGGTCTTAGTTGTGGCGGGGTAGGGGTGGGGGTGTCCGGTGTTTCCGTTGCGGGTGTATGGGATCTAGTTCCGTGACCAGGATCAAACCCAGGCCCCTGCATTGGGAGCATCGAGTCTTTGTCACTGGATCACCAGGGAAGTCCTTGTTGGGTACTCTTGATGAGAATGACTGAACATTTTATTGAACGCCTAGTCTGCAGTCATTTCTTGCCCTGATTCTACCAGTTCCTGCCACTCCCCTGCCCTTTCTTTGCCAGCAATCTAGCTCATTCTTTTTCATCCTTCGGTATTTCTGTTCATCTTATCCGGTCCTAGGTTAAAAGTTACCTCTTTTGTCTTTGCAGACTATGCAAGGTTCCTCATTACAGGCTCTAATAGAGTTCTCTATTTCTGAGCACTGCTCATTGTTTAAGACCTCTCTCCAGATGGACTATATTTGCCTTGTTTACTGTAGCATCCCTAGTATCTAGCCCACATCCTGGCATATAGTTGGTACTCAACTTTTTATCTGAATGAGTTTTTGCTTATTTCTCCCCTGATCTGAGTTCCCTGTGAACAGAAACTATGTCCAGCTCATGGCCACTGCTATCTTTACTGTACCACCATGCTAGGTTAACAACTCTTCCTCAACTGTTTGAAGTTATGAGAAGTTAAATGCAAAAAGCTCCACTGAAAGTAAGTTTTCATTGGCTTTCTGAGGACTGCTGGGCAGAAGATGGCAGGGAGAAATTGTGAATGTTCGATGGCATGTCATGTTTTATTTAAGTCACATCATGCTCTGTGCTTATTTTCCTATTTTCAAGAGATTAAATCAGCTGAAGGGATATCAAATTCAAGGTAATTTTCATGGAACCAGTTCCAGTTATTTTATCCTCTACAGTCAGCCAAATGGAATTTCTATATGATGCATTCATGTGCTAGGACGTACTTTACATATATTGATTCATTTAATTCACAGTCACTTGAGATAGGTAGTATTAGTCCCACTTTACACATGAGGAAATAGAGGCACAAAATTTAACTTGTTGAAAGTCACATCTTCTCAACTGGATAACTGGATACAGTTAACTTCTTAACCAATCTCTAGTCCACACAACAGCAGAGAATGCTTTGAAACCTGTTGAATACATTATGTCAGCTCCTGCTCAAATCTACCGATAGTTTTTCCTGTCACACTTTAGGGTAGCCCACAGACCCTGAGATCTAGTTTTTGTTTCCATCAACATTTCCTTCCACTCTTAACCCTTCCCTTGCTCACAGGGCTCCAGCAGTATTAGCATGTTTGCAGGTCCTCAAAAAGGCAAAGATATTTTACTTTCTGTTCCCTTAGTCTAGGAAACTACTTCCCCGTATCTTTGCATGGCTTGCTCTTTACATCCTGCCCTGCTTGCCTCAAAAACATTCCTACCCAATCACTGTCCTCTCACCTTGGTTATTCTTCATGTGCACTTATAGTTCCTCGAACCTATCTGCTTTATCTTTTATGGTTATCCCAAATAAAATGTAAATTTTGTGAGCTTGAAGGCCTCGTCTCTGTTACTTTCCTAGGACCTAGAATAAAATCAGGCAAAACATGTATTTCACACGTGGATAAATGAATAAAGCTTCACACAAGAGCTTATGTTTGTCTTTTATTTGGCTGCATTGTTTACATTTCAGAAGGCATTAAAGCAAAGCAATTTTAAGTGTGGCTTTATGATATAAACTAGTGAGTTATTTGGACACAGTTTTTCTTCCTCTTTTTAACTATAAGCCCACAAAGTATAAACATCCAAAGATGGCAAACCAGGTAGGTTTGTGTAAGTTACTTTTTAGAACACAGTTAAAATAGTTTTAAACAAGTATTTACTCTAGCATTGATGACCTATACTATTGAGGATATATGTACTCTATTAAGAAACTAATGGTGAAAATTATGACGACCATTAATAAAGGTCAGTCCTGCCCACCAGTCTCAATATTTGACATTTTTATGTACTGCACAAAAACAGTCAGAGCTTTTGCTAGGTGGGGAGAGAAGAGCTGAAATAGCAGCCAACAACTATAACAACTATTCAGAGACCTTAAGAATCCCAAGTTCAAAGATGTTAAGATCAAATCTTTTTAATTGTTCTTGTGATCTAATGTGATCTAACTTAAGATAGAAAACTAAGCAGGATATGATTTTTACAATTCCCCCATTTCTAGCAGATAGCTAGGCATAGCACATCAGAGCATAAGGCAAATAAACTGTAAAACTCTATTTTCTCCTCTTTGGGAACTTACAATCCAACAGAGAAAGTACTTGTAGTCATTGTTGCTAGAGGAAGGTTTATTAGGGAAGGTTTAATGGAGACAGTGAAGATGAAGCCCTAGTAACACGATTTTAATGACACGAGGACATTCTAAGTCTGAAAACTATGGGAAAAGCAAGTTCCCTTGATAGGTCACATCAGTGATTCTTAACCTACAGGCTATGGACAGATTTCAAGGGAGAGCAGGAACCAGTGGAACACATTGAAAAATTCTGTGCAATTTTCTAGACAGAGGATCAATAGTGTTCTTATTTTCAAAGGAGTCTATGTTGCAAAAGAAGCTTATTTAAGAGTTTATGTTCTAAGTCCTTGGACAATCTTCAAAAAGGTTAGGCTGAGAATGAAGATCTAGACCAGGCTAGTAACAGAATTTGACCCTTGCTTGAGATTTTTGTAGAGGATGGGTAAATGGTAAATTCAAGACTTGGTGATGAGTTAAAAAACTGCTGCTGCTGCTAAATCGCTTCAGTCGTGTCTGACTCTGTGCAAGCCTATAGATGGCAGCCCACCAGGCTCCCCGTCCCTGGGATTCTCCAGGCAAGAACACTGGAGTGTTGCCATTTCCTTCTCCCAGAGAAAACTATCAGGGATAAAATTAAGCTTCTGATTTGGGACAGTGAGTATAGCCAGCTATAGGCTTGGAAGATGGGTTAAGTTTGGAGCACTCAGAGGGAACTGGAAAGCTGAAAATACAAGTCTATAGACATTCACTATAAAGATGATTGTTCTAGCACTATTTGTAAACAATGGACTGAACAGCAGGAAAAACCAATAATTAAGTGAAAGAGGAATGATCATGACTGAGGAATGATCAAGACTGAGGTTGGAACAATTTGGTGTCTAGCCCAAGAAAAGGAATAATCAGGTCAATTATTACTCTAAAGAGATCATGTTAAAGTGTTAAGATGCTAGTTGTTAACAGTTAACAGGAAGGTGAAAAAGCGCAGACAGTGTAGGCCAGCGGCAAAGTTTTCAGGATTTCATCTGTAGCAGAGACTCAGTATTGGGGGCTGGGGAGTGGGGTGGGTGGGAAGGGACAGAGGGACACAGATTAATTGGTAAAAACTGCCCTCTTTTCCAAGTGAACATATACATAAATTTTTACATGCAAGCTTAAGGGCTGTGTGGACACTTGGATAAAACTTTAAACCATCTTTAAAATTCCCAAGGCTGCATAATATAATACTGACTTCCAAATACGGTTTATAGACTCATGATGAACTGCAATACTTCTCAGTAATGACTTCCTTTAGAGGTACATTTTGCTGGGTATACTGCCCAGGCTTAATACTATTAACAAGAAAGAAACTAGTTATGGTCATTAACTGGGAGATTCCAATTTCTGAAAATGATGGTAGGCCGGGAATTGTTAGTCTGACTACAATATATATTAGAATGAAAAGAAAGGCGATGGCATCCCACTCCAGTACTCTTGCCTGGAAAATCCCATGGACAGGGGAGCTTGGTGGGCTGCCGTCTTTGGGGTCACACAGAGTTGGACACGACTAAAGTGACAGCAGTAGCAGTAGCAGTAGAGCCAACTAAGATTTACTAAATCTTTCATTTGCAATGGCAAAGGTAACTACTTTTTTTCCCATTGGAAACTGCCTTAACACTTAACAGAGAAGTTCTCTATATGGCGTACTCAGTGCCCCTTCATCTTGTCTTTCCTAGCCCTAGCAACAATCTTGGCTTTTGTCAAAAAAAAAGGCAATATCAAACCCAAACTTCACCTCTATCTATAGCTAAATACAACATCATTTTCTGACATAGTGACTGCAAATAAAAAACCATGCCCTTAGAATTTTGTTAAGATCAGACTGTGAAAAAGGCCTATATTGTGCTTAACCACCCTAAGATACAACCATTTTACATTTCTAAAACTGATGGGCTGAGATGTAGAAAGTCAAGTAATAACTAGAGAACTCTGTAATAGGACATTATTAGCATTTAATAAATATAATTAATTATACTGTCTACCTAATAATGACCATATGTGGGTAAGAGATTAATTTTGAATGTAATTTCACTAATTATAAAGAGACATTAATAAATATGTACACATTTTACTACTCCATGAATGGAGAAAAGCATTTATTCACTTACAAATTTTATTTTTCTCTCAATGATTTAAAATCTTTTCATCTTGATTTGGGGGGGGGCAGCTAAACTAGAAAATTATAGTTTTCCTCCTAAAAAAATGCAGTGATATTCTTTCTTATAAATTGGCCTCTCTGATTTTCTTGTCAGCCTGCTTCAAGGAAATCCATGTATTTAATACACTTGCTCGCAGTCGGGCCCAGATCAAATGGTTATTTAATCCAAATATCTGAGCAGCAAACTGAGCTGATCCTTCTGGAGAAAGGATGGTCGAACAGCCAAGACCTATTGGTTCAGAAAAGATGGAAAATTGAGCTGTAAATTAATAAAATGAAAATACCACCTAGCAAACTATTTTATACTCTCAGAAGCCCTACCAGCCACAGACAATAAAGCTACTATATTATCCTTTTCTAAAGTAGGATCTGTGGATGGAGTTTCCATCTTTACTATCTGGAGTGATAAATAATATTCATCAGCTAGGAACAGGTATTTTATATACAACTATCACTCTTCTCACTGAATCTACTTGCAAAGAAATTTACCTTTTGTAAAGTTCTTTTTATATATACTATCCCTTTAACTCCCTGGTAAAAGGCCAACAGAAACAATAAAATAAGGCGTGAGGTTAATTGGGTAGAATCATCTGTTCTTAGACAAACTCGAGGTTTGTTGTTTTGGTAATTTTCTAGCTATTCCTTTTGTCTTTGCACTTGAATCATTCTAACAGTTTTAAGAAGTGATAAAAGTCAAATCCACACAATAATTTTAAGAAATACTAGGTTATACACTCAATACTAATTTAATAGATCTATAAGACAGTAGAGTAAGTAACTTCTTAGGGGGCCACACATTGCTCAGGCAGAGTTTCGGTTTTTTCAGCTAAAGCCATGGTGGCCCCCCGCCTTTTTTTTTTGAGTATAGTTGCTTTGCAATGTACTGTAAGTCTCTGCTGTACAGCAGAGTGAATCAGTCATACATACACATGTATCTCCTTTTTAGATTTCCCTCCCATTTAGGTCACCGCAGATCACTGAGTAGAGTTTCTTGTGCTATATAGTAGGTTCTCATTAGTTATCTATTTTATACATAGTACTGTATATATGTCAATCTTAACCTCCCAACTCATCCCATACCCCCCTTCTCTCCTTGGTAACCAAGCAAGTTCTTCAGGCAGAGTTTCTTGAGGTGGAACTATTATGTCATTAGAGTCAAGGACTAGACAGGTTATAGATCCAAAAGCTCCAGTTTCCCTAGACACTCTTGGAATTCATCAGGCTCTTTGATTCTCATGATCTCCAATAAGAATCAAGTATAAATCACAAGGATATTTAATTTGTATTAATAACTCAATTTATATAGATCCACTATTTACTACATAACTAATATCAGCCAAATTAGGAAAAGTCAGTCCCTATGGGAACATGTCAGAGGACAGTTATGAATGTGATATCATGGTTATGATTTTAAAATTAGTCTTTATCACTTAGAAAATAAGTATTTAAGTATAAAATGCCATCATGTCTCAGATATGCTTTACATCATGCAGCAGGAGAGGGCTACAGATGCAACAAGATGTGAATTTCTGAAGCTGGTTGACGGGTATGTAAAATTTCATTATGTTATTCTCTCTACCATTGTGCATATTTGAAGCTTGTGAATAAAAGTTTTTAGAAGATTCAGTTATCTTACCACTGGGTAATCGAAGAGAAGACCACACATCCTGAGCTCCCCAGTCTGGAGTGAGAGGAGGACAGCTGATAACTGGATATGCAGTGTTACCAGACAACACCGGCCCTAAACCATTGCTTCTGCCTGCCACTGCCACAAATACAGTAGGAATGCCATCCCCTAGGTAAATGACAAATTATAATTACACTAAGCACTCAAAACAGATTTCAAGGTAATTTTTAAAAAAGGGGTCCCTGTATAGTAACTCCCTGAGTTCCTTTAATAGTAGTCTCTAGATAAAACACTATATTAAGTTACTATTATTAAATATACTCAAAATACAAGGTTCATCCTGCCACTTACTGGATGTCAAGTAATGAAGTAGCAAGAATAGTTTTGACCATCTTTGAGATCTGTAGCATTAAGGAGGTGTTAACACACGGGTATGGACTTCCCTGGTGGCTCAGACGGTAAAGCGTCTGTCTACAATGCAGGAGACCTGGGTTTGATCCCTGGGTCAGGAAGATTCCCTGGAGAAGGAAATGGCAATCCACTTCAGTACTATTGCCTGGAAAATCCCATGGACAGAGGAGCCTGGTAGGCTACAGTCCATGGGGTCGCAAACAGTCAGACATGACTGAGCGACTTCACTTTCACTCTATGAGAGTGGGAATGTTCAAAGGCCCCTTCTACTATTGCTGCTTTGGCTCACTGAAACAAAGAATGACACCACCTGAACCAGCATCTATCTTGCTGTCCTTCAACCAGCAGGGTATGGGAGACGCACAGTTAATAGAGACTAGAGGTTGAGTGACACTTCTTGAGGAATTAAATTCAATAATAGAGTACCCAAATATTTAACACTCTTCAATAAATTTTTTTATCACATCTCATAAACATCTTATTCTTTCATAAACTCATAAGTTATTTCTGTTTCCTACAGCAGTCTACTTGGAATCCAAAATGTTATGTTTGCATTTTTCTGGAGACAAGAAATCTGGTTTTTATTACCTTATCGTAGGGGTCTGACCTCCACCCACCACCCCTCAAAAAAAGTCTTAAAAATTCAATAACTATACTCTTA
The DNA here is from genome assembly GCF_016772045.2 of Ovis aries. Lineage (NCBI taxonomy): Eukaryota > Metazoa > Chordata > Mammalia > Artiodactyla > Bovidae > Ovis > Ovis aries. Next base: position 72,573,464 of record NC_056059.1, on the reverse strand, counting down.
TACCAACTACCTTTAGAAGGAATATACAACCAATATTTTCTCCAGTTGAGAATCATTCCAGTCTATAGGGCTCCTTATTTTAGATGCTATCCCATCAAGACATTCTTTTATATACTATATTCTGAAATTGTTCCTTCATTTCATGTCTGACTGTCTCCCAGGAAAGGCCAACCATTAGAGATACCTGAGAGGACCTGCGGCTTCAACCTCGCCCTTTCTTCTGTAATTGGGGTCTATTTTCTGTTACAGGGTACTAGAAATAGCGCTTGAGGGGATTAGGTAAGGACTAATTCTAGTCTTCATTTTCCTCCCATGCTTGCATTTTCAATTTTTTCTCCCTGATCCATTCTTTTATAAACTCCTGCCTTCTCCATTATAAGCTCCTAGAGCACCTTAAAAATTCTGGAGGCAAACATCATCAAAGTTTAAAATTTTTTCCCTTGGAAATGTGGAAAATTATTTTTCAGCATTATTAGTCTAAACATAAAATTTTGGGGCAGAATCAGGAGGACTTCCTGAAATGCACTATTTATTCAACATTTACCTTCATACTCAGCTTTAATCCTCAGAGTTTCATCTGGTCCTTTATGGGCAGAGGTGACCCTAAGTTCACATGGAATGCCAAAAGTTCCACAAGCCTTCTTAATTTTTTCACAGTGACTAAGATCAGAGGTTGAGCCCATCAATACTATAACCCTGCACTGACTTTCTGGTTTCAGAAGCAACTGGAAAAGAAAAATATGAATATGCAAAAGAAGGCAAAGATAAAAATGGATAAATATGGGAATGAGTGCTATAAGAACAGTTTACAGTAAAATTACAACTTGACACAGTATTTCCTTAAGAAACCGAATTTAAGACAAGCAGAACAAAATGATAGAGGATTTATTTTTCAAAATAACCTCTCTATATAAAAGAAAGCGGCCTTCCTAATTAAGACCTAATGAGTAAGATTTTTAATCAGATAAATTATGTTTACTATTATAATAAAAAACAATTAATATTCAGGAAGCTGTAAAATAGTTCATCGAAGAGTTTTAGTACATTCTGTTTAACACGTTTTAAGACATAATCAGCCAAGACAGAAGTCATGTTATAAATCTTTGTTTAAGTTAGTTGTATGGAATTCAAAATGCACGTTCCCATGGAAATGATGTTCTAAAAAGTAGTTATTACCCTTGGATAACCATAAACCCCATTCATTTTCCATGGAATTATAGCAACAATAAAAACATAAACTTTATAAAGTGACATTTTAATGTCACATGGAGTTCCAATTCTATACTCTTGCTAGGGACTCCGAGTAGCAACAGAAAGGCGAGTAGGAAATGTAAGGTTCCCCTGCAGGGGGCAAGGAGGAAAGGATTCCAGGTTTCCCAGTCGTATTTGGGAGAAGCAGATTGGCCAGTTTCACTGCAGGGGGTTCCAGTGTCCCAGTGAGGATAGTTCAGCTGGGACATTTTTTTTAAGTGCTCCTTTTGTTCTCCTTTTGGAAAAAAAGAAAAGCACTGCACCCTCTCATTTTTGTTTCTTTCTGAAGCACAATTTTCTTGGAGAAAAATACAGAAGACAATGAAAGGCTTACCTCTATTCTTTCTGCAACCCACTCAAAATTTTTCTTTACCATCTGTAGCCCTTCAGGAGTTACTTCCTTGAGATCACGATATGACTAGAAAATAAGAAAGCTTAGAACATAAATACCAGACATGCATGAGACCCAACCCCAAACACCCAGCAACTACATCCGGCAAACAGGGTTGATTTGAGCCACCATTATAGAGACTCATGACCTCACACCCAATTCCCACACCCAAGTCAGTTCAGAGAGTCAGAGTTTGACTGAAAAGGAGATTGGGTAAAGTATTCTACTAGTAATATTCTTCCTATCTGAAATGACTTGGTTTCTGAGTTTAGGGTATAGATTATGAAGTTTGCATAGCAAAAGATATATCTGAAAAATATATCTGAACCTACAAACTAATTTCTTGAATTAGACTACAGAAAGTTCAGATAGTGATGAATTCTTGCAGTTTCATTCAAAGATAACTGCTTCCTACACAAGCAATTAAAATTAGCTGCCCTGATAATTCTTACATATTAAGTATACAGAAGATCTTGCCCTAATTTTTTTTTTAATAGAAAAGAACAGAATTGGAGTTTGGTAAGATCTCTAAGACCTGGGATAGAGTTCCACATCTGCCACTTGCTCGTTTTTAAAACCTTTTATTTGCCTTTTTTGGGGGGTGGGGGGAGGCAGCAATTATTCAGTGCAACCTCCTCTTCTGGTTTAGGAACAATCTGTTCTTTTTCAGGAAGGATCATCTCAGTGTGGCAGGGAGAGCTCATGTATGGGATGATCTGACTGCTGTGCTCACTTGGATGTGCTCAATGACCAGAGAATCCACACCTAAGCTCTTAAGTTCAGCATTACCCTCTGCATTTTGGAGCATGTGCAGTAAAAATTCAGCACTCTTTCTGGGCCACTGACCCTGCGTCCAGCCCCACTGTTTGGCCTCGGCAGACCTACCAACTCCACCACTGTAATGATGGATGACACAGATAGCTTCCATAAAGGGACATCTTTCAGACTGATGGCTTTTCAAATATGCATACCCTGGGCATTTTCATGAGTGTTCTTAACATGAAGATTTGAACCCCTTGATTTGCATGATTTTGTAGAGTTCTCTGGCTCAAGTAAATAGCAAACCATTTTTAGAGGTCACCTCAGGTCAGGCCATTTATCAGAAAAGCCTTGTCACTTACTCTTGTTAATTGTGAAGATATCTATCATCTTAGAGCCTTAGTTTTCAATTAATCAAAAAAGGATAATATTTGCTCTGAGATAATAAATGAGAAATCTGCTTCATAAATGTAAAGTATTATTCCTATCCTTTTCTCCAGGATATATGAAACATGGAAGATATTTATCTTTAAAAATAAATAGCAATCAACAACTAGGGCTCATGTTGTCAGAAACAATAACTGCCCTTCCTTTTCCTCGCATCTTCCCTTTCTCTTCTATCCCAGCCTGATCTTGCAAAGGATTAAAGAAAGCCTGAAGTATTACCTACCTGTTTGTCTTTTTGCTGGCTTCGATCTCCTGATGGCCAGAGTCTCCAGGAATCATTATCAATAACATCGGCAAGAACGATTTCTCTGGTGGTTACATCAACACCAAATTCAATCTAGAAACAGCAATTCAACAAAGAGTTTTTCAAAACTATACTACTAAAGACATTTCTCAGTTATAATCTTTACTTTCAAATCTCCATTTTATTTGTACCTTCATATCAACTAGTGTACAGTTCTGGGGCAACCAGGATTTCTCCAGTATTTCAAAAATAGCCTGTGTAGCATGACGCATGATATCCACTTCAGTTTGTCCTATAACAAGTCCAGCAAAGCAAAAATTTGCAGCAATTAGCTGTTCCTCAGACCACTGGGGATCATTATTGGCATCATCCTGAGAAAAAAGTATAGAAGTACAAGAAACTTAAATATAAATATAAAATATTTGAAATTTTCAGATAAACTGAGCATGATGAATTCCTCAGAAACATTCATTTTCGCTAAAGATTTAATTTTGTTTAAAATACCCTTTAATTCACAACAATCATTTTAAAGTTTTCTATTTTCAATAGCTACTTTAAAATTCAGTATTTTGGAATAACTTATTCTAAGTCATAAAGTAATTTTAAAGAATTTGTTTTCTCTATGTAAATAAATAGAAGTTTATGATTTTTATTTTTTCTTAATCAATCAAGAGAGATGGTAAGAAGACCAAAACACATCCTACTAGAACAAAATCCTTCCAGAATGCAACTTTCATAATCCCTTGACTTTACTTTTGGTAAGAATTTATACAAGACTGTAAGTCTTCAAGAATGTTACTCGATAATTCAAGAGACTTCATACAATATAGAGAGATTGGTAAAAAAATAAAATACTTTCATTTTATTCTAAGTAGTGTCCCAACTGTACATGAAGTTTTTCTTTTATGGATTCTTGATTTGTATAATTATAATCATAAGACAAATGCTTTAAACTGTGCAGTTCACTGATGCACAATGACACTGCTTCTGAAATAGAAGAAATATTCTTAAAAGCATGAAAAGAGATGAAAAGAGAAAAGCAGTTTCAGTAAAGAAAACCAATACAAATTCATAACTGTTGACTCACACAACATCTTTTGTTGTATGATTCTGCTTATAAGACACATTAACAACAATATTCTGTATTAGACTATAAAAAGTCCCTCATATTAGTCTTCAACAGTAGATTTTAAAATTTACTGAATTGTTCCTTTTCTCTTCTTCCTAACTGCTAATTTCAATTTGTTCTTTTTACTCGTTGTCTTGTTCCAATGTAAGATAAACAGATTTTCAAAGACATTTTCTCCTAAATTTTTGAATTATCATTACTAACTGAAGTGTACATTCTCCACAAATATTTCTGGAATGATAATTTTAGTATCAAAAACTTAAATAGAAAAAAACAAAGCTTAAATAGTATTTAAATCTTTTGACTCTGTGATAAACTTGTTGCTCAGTTACAGTAAGACAGGGAGGTATAAAATAATTACCTTAAAAAACATCTCCACTTTAGGTGGGTAGAACTTATATCCTTCCTTAACACCAGGATTTCTTTTGAGAAAAGAACCAGTTGCTATTCTTCTACAAACCCATTCAATTGGAATCATTTCACACTTAGGTGCAATGAAAGCTGTCTCCCCACATTTTCTGGTGAAAGCAGTTTTGATACCTACATATTGATGACAAAAAGAAAAAAAAAAGCATTAAATTATATTTAAAAAGTTAGATCTGAGGCATAATAAAACTCTACCCTGTATAAAAAAGAAAAAAAAAACTGTGTAGGGAGGTTCAAGAGAGAGGGGATATACCAATAACAATGGCTGAGTTATGTTGATATATGGCAGAAACCAATGCAATATTGTAAAGCAATTATCCTCCAATTAAAAAAAAGAAACCCTGCATAGCCAAATGCATTACCCTTAAATGGCACTATCAAAAATAAATATAATTTTTTAAAAACAGGCAGAAGTAGGAAAACAATTTTAATATGGCTTTCTACTGACTATCAAAATATTTAGGAATATTTCATGTTGCAAGGCAAATTATATACTGATTCTAAAAATCTAAGTTCCAGTGTCTCTTCATTCATTCTTTCAAAAAATATTTAGTGTCTTCTCTACCACTGTGCACCTAAATGCACAAGGCATGTAAATACCTAAATGGCACTGAATTATCTCTAAATCAGATCTGGTGGCAGGACTGTCACATTCATTGGCCCAGTATTATATGGGCCTTGTAAAATACTAATTTATCACAATCAGATACAGCCCTAAATTTTGGACAGCATTTTTCTCTTAATATTTAAAGCAAATAATCCTTGAAAAAGGCATTCAACAGATACCAGCAGGAACACAGTGACCAATCTGGCTAAGAGCAAAGAAAATATTTGTCCTTCCTCTCCTCTCTCTTTCTCAAACTGTTACTGGGAAACTAAGATAAACAGCTGCCTTGTGATGTTTGGGACTGGGGCTACTTTATGTGGTGGCCTTGGAAAATAACTTCTCTAATAACTGTTACAATATATCATAAGCTGTATGTTGCAGCAATTCCACATATACACAAAAGGACTGAAAGCAGGGATTCAAGCAGGTATCTGAACACCACTGTTCACTATGTTCAGGATGTTTTGGGTATTAACAGTAACCAGAAGGGAGGAAAGGACCAGAGTGTCCAACAAGAGATAAGTGGAGTGGACAGACGAAACGTAGCTTACACACAATGAATTACTACTACTCAGTTACAAAAAGGAGGACTTTCTGATACATGCTACAACTTGGATGATTCATGGAAACATTATGCTAAGTTAAGTAAAGGTCAAAACTATAATTCTACTTAGAGGAGATACCTAACGTAGGCAAATTCATAGAGACAGCAAGTAGGACAGAGGTTACCTGGGGAGATTATTGTTTAATGGATCAGAGTTTCAGTCTGGAATGACGAAAAAGTTCTGGAAATTGATAGTGGCAATGGGTTGCACAATACTGTCAACATACTTAAACATCAGTGAATTGTACACTTAAAAACAGTTAACATGGTAAATTTTATGTGTGTATATTTTACCACAGTTTGCACGACCTACCTTAGGTCAGGCACTATAAATTCGGTTTCTTTTTGCTTAATCCTCATAATACCTGATAAGGTGTGATGATCTTCCCAAGAAATAGGTAACACTGAGACACAGTAGTTATGTAGGCTCTCTGTAGGCTGCTTTATGCTATACTCTCCTAGAGGTGTTATTATATCATCACACTAATGTGAATTAAAATATCTCCGGGAAACCTGCATGGGTTTAACATAATTATGCTCATCTTTAGGCTATAATATTAGTACCTCCAATCCCAATTTAAACCTCTAATAAGATCAAATTGTTATCATCAAAGGATTGAAGATCTTTGATCTTACATATGTATGTTGAGTATCCACAGGTGAAGGGAACCTACATTTATGGAAACCCTGCATCATGCTAAGTGTTTTTTACATGTTATCTCATTTAACCATACATAAAATTTTTGAACTAGCTGCTATCATTCACATTTTACAGTGAAAGAAGTAGAGGCTCACAGAAATAATTTAATAGCGAGGTCATGCTGCTAGTAAGTAATGGAGCCTGGACCTAAATGCACTGTGCAGTTCTTAAACCTGTATGGTTTTCTTTGTATTCCCTCTGGGTTTGACCAGGAAGATTCAATTAAAATAGGGAAAAGTATAAACTGTTGTATACTATGTAGACAGGAACTCTGGGAACGAATGTTAAAAGTGTATGTAAAATACTTCAGCCACTTTAACCTTTAACAAGTGATTGGGCTCATGGGCAGTCAGGAATTTAAACCAATCCTTGACTTGAGGTGGTAACTACATAACTAGGTCTAAGAGCTCTTTTTACCCAGTAGTCATATTTACTCATTGTCTATCAAGCTTTACAGACTAGTATCCAAATCTATTGCTTAAATATAAACAATAGTTACCGTTACACAGAGCAAAGTCCTCCCCTGTATCTAAGGGAATCAAAACTACACAGAATCAACTAATGGTAGTCATACAAAAAATACCTGCTTCTAACAAAAAGGGATTCAGTTTGGATGGTATAATGATTGCTTCTAACACATACACAAAAGAACTTCCCCCATTAGTCTCAGTTGTTTACAAAATTCAAAACTCCTATCAAGACTACTAAGAAAATGTAAACGTCACTTCACATTATGAATTACAACATCCAAGTACGACAGCTAATCAGCCCAGCTAATCCTGGCACCATCTCTGTATTAAGGTTCCAAGCTCCCCAATTGTGTTTTCATCTCACAGAAAACAACTGTGAGACTATTAGTCATATCATTACTATCACATCTAAATGTAACCACAGTGGGTTTCTGTGCAAGAAGGAACTGAAACATAAAAGGTTAAATTTTGATTTTAAAGTACAGAAACTAAATCTAGGAACTTCAACATTCCTATATAAGTGTTATTTCACTACATAGCATGTACAGTGTTATTTCCTATATCTATACCTATTATTTGTGTTATCTTTTACAGTTTGCTCATGAGTGACAAAGAGAAAAGTAGAATCCTGATGTACTGATTCTCATTTTGGTGCTTTTCTCATTCAAGTATCCAGAAATACCTTAATTTGGAACATATCCACGGTTATAAAGAAAGCAGTTTTAAACAGACCACTGATGGTCAACTAGACATAGCATTTAACTATTAGCAAGTAAAAATGGCATAAATAAGGCTTAAAAGAACTCTTAATCTGTACCCTAAAACCAATAATCTATTATGAATTTTAAAAACTTTTAGATCTGCCTTAATTTCACAGTATATAAAACCTGGAAAGCACCTTTCCACACTTTCTGTGAACCAAGTAACTTGTAGGTATGTTCAGTGTGCTAGTAGATAATTGCTGGAGTGCTTCATTTGTGTGACCAACTTTCCCAGCTGGATGCAGGCCTTTCAGACTCGAACTGCATCACCTTAATCCACCCTCCTGAAGCCCCAGCAAGCACACTGAATGGTGTTGTATTAAATAAGCAAATGAAAGAACTCGGGCCTGTACATATCTTCTACTGCTTTAATCCCATAGCTACATACTACTGTGGGGACACAGAAGCTAGTTATATTGTTAACAACTTATAGCGTTAAGCAACTATAAAAAATTGTGAGGTTAAAAAAAGATCAAAGGATCACTTATCTGTACTGCAAGAGGAACCTAACACTAGTCTGATGCTCTCTCTCGAAATCTACTCAATTACTGGAAAACCACCACTCAAGGAAACCTTGAAGTAAAAATCGTGGGTTACATTATTTAAGAACTGAAGGAAGTGCTTTAAAATTATGTAATATTTTTACCTTCAATGTATAGAGCGATTTATGATATGGATGATAATTTAGGTTGGCAATTAAACATATTTTTTTGTCACAGTAATTAAAAATGGGGAAATGGGGTACTTTGGAAAAGGCAAAAGTACTCAAGAACCTATTCCATGCTGATGGAAAGTATTTAACTTGTTTCTTTCACTCCAATTGCCCTCCACAGAATGTTTTGTTCTGGATTTCATCTTTCGAATAGATTTCACTATTGGAAACAGTCTTTACTCAGTTTTAGAGTAGGAGGTAACCCTGGAGATCTTGATCTAGTCCAAATCCCTCACGTGGGGAATGGCAGGATGAGAAGGTGTGGTTGTAGTCTTCAATTACTTTTCAGGGCTTTCAAGTGGAAGAGGTGAGGTGAAGGTGAAGTCGCTCAGTCGTGTCCGACTCTTTGCGACCCCATGGACTGTAACCTACTAGACTTCTCCGTCCGTGGGATTCTCCAGGCAAGAATACTGGAGTGGACTGCCATTTCCTTCTCCAGGGGATCTTCCCGACCCAGGGATCAAACCCAGGTCTCCCGCATTGGAGGCATATGCTTTAACCTCTGAGCCACCAGGGAAGCCCCTTCAAGTGGAAGAGGGATTTGAAATTCTGTATTATCTCCAAGGGGCAGAGCAAATTTATGCACACAGAATTTTAGTGATTAAATTCACCAATCAGAGCTGCCAAACACCACAATATGCTTCTTTCACAGGTTAAGTTTCTTAAGTTCCTTCATAGGTAAGCCTTTCCTAAGATGTCCTAGGAGAGGAAAGCTGCAGAGAAGATATACATTCCAGACAAAAACTGTAGCAAACTGTTCAAATTCCTCTCAACTAAATGATACTACTTAGTAATTCCAAACCAAGCAAAGTGTTACAGTGGTATTTAAATTTCTGGTTTAATTTAAATAAGTGTAGCACGTGAGGCATCCCCAAACACATTGTTAATCCAAATAACCTCCTTAAAGAGATCGGAGTGGTGTGTGTGAGAGGTGAGTCACTTGCTGCTGCTGCTGCTGCTAAGTCGCTTCAGTCGTGTCCGACTCTGTGCGACCCCAGACATGGTAGCCCACCAGGCTCCCCCGTCCCTGGGATTCTCCAGGCAAGAATGCTGGAGTGGGTTGCCATTTCCTTCTCCAATGCATGAAAGTTTAAAGTGAAAAGGAAGTCACTCTCAGTCGTGTCCGACTCCTAGAGACCCCATGGACTGCAGCCTACCAGGCTCCTCCGTCCATGGGATTTTCCAGGCAAGAGTACTGGAGTGGGGTGCCATTGCCTTCTCCCGTGAGTCACTTACCCGCTTCCTAAAACAACCGGAAAAAAAAAATCTACTGGTAATCAACATCTTATTAGCCCAAATAATGTTATTTCCCAATAAACCGGACCAGTAAGTATATGTGAGAGAGACCACAAAGAGGGAGGCTACTGGGAAGAGCCACTCACCTGCTTCTTGTAACAACTGAAAAATACAGCTGGTAATTTTATTTGAGATTGCAGCTTTTCCTTCAAGGTGATTCTTTCTGGCTGCGTTTCCTGCTGTAATCTGGTCCTTGGACTGCAGGAGGACTCTTCCTGGACTATCCAACAATTCATAGACTTCTTTTGTTTTACCCTCATAGAGTTTCTTACCAATCTTCAGTACTGTGGAAATAAAATGGAAACATCAGATTTCAGGAAATGTCGTGTAAAAGATAATCGAGAAGATTAAATTATCTAGAATGATGAATCGGTATGCATACAGAGCAATCCAATAATTTTAATAAAAAATTAACTCATCTGCATAGATCCTTATACCCTACAAAGTATTTTCAATGCACCATCACACTTCATCCACACAATTTTGTCAAGAATTACAATTATGCAAATTATCATACAGATTAGGAAACTAAGTACCAAAAATGTAGATGCCACATAGTTAAGAAATGGCAGAGCCAGAAAAAACCTTAAGTCTTCTGATATCTAATGGTATGTTGTGGTCTTTCTACTGTCAATTTGTCTCTCACAGTAGAACTGAAGTAGAATTAGTTAAGATACATTAAAATTAATGTGACAACACTAGTAATTTCATATATATACTCATAATACAATTAACTAAAATAGCTTGCAGGAGGAAAAATGCTGTATTTTTCCCGACTTCTGTTTTCCATGGCAAGCAAAATGGGCAAGTCCAGCCAGATGGTCTTCTTGATTTCAAGTCAATGTGCGAGAGGAGCGACCTCCATCCATTGCAGTCAACCGACCTGGAAGCACTTCTATTTTTCTAATCCTGCTTCCCTGCTTCCCTACCCCCACCCTTGAACTCCTCTCCTCACTAACAGTTATAGAAAACTGTGAGAAGTAAGGACAAGAGCATCCAACTGATGCAGGTCATTAGACGTTGGTCATTAGAAAGAATGATTTTGATGAAGATCAGGGATAATGGAAGTTTAAGGACTTAAAATTTCCAAGAGGAGAAATCACCACCCCTCATTCTTCCAAAACATTGACTCATTCTCAGCATCTGCAATTTTTCAGTGTCCATGTGCCAGGTACCAAGGATGTACCAGTAAACCACGTTCCTGTTCTCAAGAGGCCAGAGTCTGAGAGAAGCTGAAATTAACCATCATAATAAGTATAATATGAGAAATACATAGACTACGGGATCACAGGTTCACAGCAGGACCACTTAACCTAACCTCTGTCATCTAGAACAAAGTGAGGGTTAGGCTGAGATCTGAGGAACGGTCAAGGGGTAGGGAGTGGCAGTGAATGAAGACCAGGGGGTGAGAGTGCATAGCAGAACTTCAGCAAGTTTGCAACAATGCGTGTGTGTACACTCCTGCCAGGCAGAGAAAGGGCTGGGGGCAGCAGCTGAGAAGTCGAAAGGAAAGGCAGAAGATAAACCTGAAGAAGGGGCAGAGGTCACATCAACAGGGAGTGAAGATAACCATTAAATCAAACAGTTACAGCTCAGTTCAATGGCTGCATCTGCAGGGTACATAATTCAGAGGATGAATCCCCATCCTCTTATTGTGATGTCTTGATTCGCTGACAAGGTTTAAAAGGTCCTTCCAAGATGTAGCACTAGCTTAGTGCTCCAAATTCAGATTTCTTTATTCCCTTCCTAGAACCGTAACTGCATTCAATATGCCAGCAAATTTGGAAAACTCAGCAATGGCCACAGGACTGGAAAAGGTCAGTTTTCATTCCAATCCCAAAGAAAGGCAATGCCAAAGAATGCTCAAGTTACCACACGATTACTCATCTCACGTGCTAGTAAAGTAACGCTCAAAATTCTCCAACCCAGGCTTCAACAGTACATGAACTATGAAAATTCCAGATGTTCAAGGTGGATTTAGAAAGGGCTGAGGAACCAGAGATCAAAACTGCACACATCCTTTGGATCACTGAAAAAGAGAGTTCCAGAAAAACATCAATTCTGCTTTATTGACTATGCCAAAGCCTTTGACTGTGTGGATCACAATCAACTATGGAAAATTCTGAAAGAGATGGGAATACAGACCACCTGACCTGCCTCTTGAGAAACCTATATGCAGGTCAGGAAGCAACAGTTAGAACTGGACATGGAACAACAGACTGGTTCCAAATCAAGAAAGGAGTATGTCAAGGCTGTATATTGTCACACTGCTTATTTAACTTATATGCAGAGTACATCATAAGAAACACTGGGATGGATGAAGCACAAGCTAAAATCAAGACTGTCAGGAGAAATATCAATAACCTCATATATGCAGATGACACCAACCTTATGGCAGAAAGTGAAGAGGAACTAAAGAGCCTCTTGATGAAAGTGAAAGAGGAGAGTGAAAAGTTGGCTTAAAACTCAACATTCAAAAAACGAAGATCATGGCATCTGGTCGCATCACTTCATGGGAAATAGACGGGGAAACAGTGGGAACAGTGTCAGACTTTATTTTTCTGGGCTCCAAAATCACTGCAGATGGTGACTGCAGCCTTGAAATTAAAAGACACTTGCTCCCTGGAAGAAAAGTTATGACCAACCTAGACAGCATATTAAAAAACAGAGATGTTACTTTGCCAACAAAGGTCAGTCTAATCAAAGCTGTGGTTTTTTTCCAGTGGTCATGTATGGATGTGAGAGTTGGACTATAAAGAAAGCTGAGCACGGAAGAATCGATGCTTTTGAACTGTGGTGTTGGAGTAGACTCTTGAGAGTCCTTTGGACTGCAAGGAGATCCAATCAGTCCATCCTAAGGGAAATCAGTCCTGAATATTCATTGGAAAGACTGATGCTGAAACTTCAATACTTTGGCCATCTGATGCGAAGAGTTGACTCATTGGAAAAGACCCTGATGCTGGGAAAGATTGAAGGCGAGAAGAGAAGGGGACGACAGAAGATGAGATGGCTGGATGGCATCACCGACTCAATGGACATGAGTTTGAGTAAACTCCAGGCATTGGAGATGGATGGGGAGGCCTGGCATGCTGCAGTCCATGGGGTTGCAAAGAGTTGGACACTACTGAGTGACTGAACTGAACTGAGAACCCTAACTTCCTGTAATCTCTAAATCCTCCTCTCAGGCTTCTGACATGCTCTTCCAAAGGCCCCAAACACTGTTTCCTGCCCTTCCATTCCACTACTCATCCTTCAGGTCTCACAAGCCATCCTGGTTGAGTTTAGACCTTATCCTAAGAACAACCATAAAGCTTAACCACAGCAGTAAAATGGCAGATGTCTGTTACAAAGACCATTTAATGGCTGCTATGTGGAGAATGAGATGAATCAGGGGTGGGTGGAAGAAAACTACCGAATGACAGGCCAGTTAGGATGCTGCAGCAGCAAGCCAGGTGACAAATAACCTGGGCTAAAGAAAAAAGAAGTGGGATCACACTCAAGCTATTTAAAAGGTAAAAGTTTTAATAACATTTGATTCAATATGGGAAATATGGAAAGTTAAGGATGGTGCCTAGGTTAGAAGTCTGTACCCAATGCTATTCCCTCTCAATTTAGTTGAATCGGCATTTATTTATTTATGGCCATACCACTGTGGCTTGTGGAATCTTAGTTTGCCAAACTGCCACCTGCAATGGAAGCATGGAGTTCTAACCACTGAGCAATCAGGGAATCCCCTGAATCATTATTTATTACCTAATTGCTTTTCTATTCATTAATAGAAATAACATCATAGAAGACAATTGCTACCAGTGCCAAAATGCTTGCTATAAATTCATAGATGAATTCAGAAGAGGCTGATGAGGACTGAGAATAATTCATGGAATTGAAATTTAAGAGTACTGAAAACTACAGAACTTATGCCAAGAGATAAGATGGTGCACCATCTAGGATGGTGCTGTCCAATAAAGGACAGTCACTAGCCACAGGTGCCTGTGAAACATCTGAAATGTGGCTACTCCATATTGAGATGATGTAAGTGTAAAATACACGGTGGATTTCAATATTTTTTTTAAAACTCACAAAAATCACAATTTTTATATTGATTATGTGTTGAAATGGTACTACTTTGGATGTAGTTTATCAGTAAAAATAGCACAAACTATCTTTCCTGAGGATCCTCATTACGCATGAACAATACGATTATAAATATGTAACATGATAAATGCAAAGTGAAGCAGGAAACTTTTTTTGCCTGGTTTTGAAGAGTCGGACACGACTGTGCGGCTTCACTTTCACTTCGCTTTGAAACTGTCATTGGCATAAAATGGCTAAAAACAAAGTCTCGACAGGAAATAGAAAATTTTTCAGAAGGTTCAGTTATTAACTTTCTGCAACAGGTTATTATTAACCTAAAGGGAAAAGCAAGACTTTGGTTTCGGGAATCAACATTAGATGTTCCTGCGTTTGTTTTGCAATACCTATTGATTGCAAACGTAATTTGCAGGTATCTCTCCAGCTTCTGGCCATCTCTCGTTCCAATGACCCTTTGCCCCTTTTCCTCATTCCATGAGAAGTTCTGGATGTTACAAAAAGTTCGGAGGCCCCGGAGCGCTTTGTTTCCAACGCACTGCTCTGCAGCGTCAGGACCACGTGCCCGCGCAGTGGCCTAGAGAAGCGGGTGCAGGGAGACTGGGCACAGTCCGGGGAAGGATGCTGTGGGGAGCCAGGGAGAGCGCACAGGCCAGCGTGAGAGAGGCGGGAAGACCGTGGAGTCCCAACTCCTGCGGACGCCAATTAACTCACCTTCGACTGCCGCCATTGTCCGGAGTGGTCTGGGGGTTTCGGCCGCGTTGGGAAGAGACGCAGGACTCTGGAAAAAGAAGAGAGATCAGACAGGCTCACGGGGCGCGGGAGCGAGGCACCGCCCACAGACACGCCCCTAGCAGGGCCGCGTGACCCATAGCGCCCCCTCCGGGTCTCTTCGAACATCGCTGCGGCCACGGAACTTCGGGGGTCCCTAACCTACCCAGAGAAATTTGGACCCCGGAGCAAGGCTTCCCGCCGCGCAGGCTCAACGACGCGGGCCCCCGCCCCGCCCCGCGCGGGCGCAGTTCCTGGAAAGAAGAAAAATGGCGCGCACTGGCGGCCCTTCCCCACTTTACTGCCGCTTGCTGACCGGGCCCCCTCCTCGCGAGAGAGAGCAGCTCAGAAGTTGGAGCATACCAAGTAGTGACGGTTTAGAGGAAAGCATATGAGGAGGGACATACAAAGTATATATCTTCTGGGAGAGAAATGACATTAACCCCGTTAGTTCCATTACCTCCGTCTTGGGTGCTAGAAAATAACGGAGAGTTGCACTTGCGGAAAAATTACCCTCCCTCAGGGCTCAGGGGGAGGGCTAGCTCAACCCCCACAGGGCCGGTGACTCCTCCCCTCAACCGCGGGGCCTCGCCCTCCGTCCTCGCTCATTGGCGGGCCCGGAGGGGCGGGGCAGAGTGGCGGGGGCGGGGGGCGACACATCCCTCTCACTTAGGGGAAAGCACGCGCCGCCGCAGTAGCGAGGGTCGAGCTGCTGCGAAGGAAGCTGCTGTCTCCGGCCGGAGCTTCGGAGGCTTGCAGGCCGAGCAGTCTACTGGTTGGTGCTTAGACCCCTGCCGCGGCGGCGGGTCCCACCACGTGCTTTCGGCGGCGACATGGAGCTGGAGGAGTTAGGGATCCGAGAGGAATGTGGCGTGTTCGGGTGCATCGCCTCAGGAGAGTGGCCCACGCAGCTAGACGTGCCACATGTGATCACTCTGGGACTCGTGGGGCTGCAGCACCGGTGAGCGACTGGGTGAGGGGTGGGGATGGCGGCTCGTGTTCTCCATCTGCCGGATCCGCTTCTCGCGGCGGGAGTTGGAGATCTCGCGGGCGCCTGAGAACCAGGGGCCGGACCTCTCTCTTACCTGGACTGGTACCTTCCTGTGGCATCCACCAGATTGCCAAGGCGTGCGCCTGGGCTCTGTCTCCCTGGACTTCAGCCTGTCCCCCGCCACCCTTAACGGTCTTTAGGGGCTTTCCGCGCTCGCGGAATAGTGCACCCTTCCTGGATCTGACCAGATTGTAAGGCTCCAGTGGGCAGGACTAGCCCAGTCGGGGTTTTTCCTTGTTTGCTTGCGCGTTTTGATCTCCCAGAGCCTGAAGCTGTTCTTGTGATAGAACTGTGTGGGGTGTTTGCTAGTCCTGGACCTACAATACACTTTGAGGTTTCGCGGGGAGCTTGCAACCACCACAAGCTTTTGTTTGCAAGAGCAGAGCTATTGGGCAGATGGTGTATTTGAACGAAGTCATAGCTATGGGAACGCAAGGATTCAAACCCGGGGAAGCTGAATGTTCAAAAGAAACTACCGGTTCTAGATCCGGTATTCTGGATAGATAATTCCAACAGATAATTAATCATGGAGGAATAGTGAATGTGCAAAAAATTCTTCGGTAAACATTTTAGATAATGAATGAAAAGATTAGTAGTAAGGAAATGCCAAAACAATTCCCTTCTTTAAAAGAGGGAGAGAACCTGTATGACAAGATACACACTGACTTTGAAAAACTGATAGATCCTTTGAGTTAAAAAATAACTTTGCTTCTGTGATCTTTCCATTTCCTACTAACTGAACTAAGTTTTAATATAAACAGTTTTCTTAAGGGTAAGAAATATAAACCTAAGTCTGACATCACTGAAAGTATTACAGTTTCTATAAGAGGATACCTCAGCAACAACTTCTACAACAGTTAAGGAACTTGGTGATAAGCACTTATCAGCAATATGGGAGAAATATGTATAAATGCATTCCAAATGATTAGCTTTCCCTCCACCAAACTTAAAGTAGAAGTAGGCTTTTTGCTTTTTTCAGGATCCAGAATAGTTGGGTTTGAGTTTCACATCTTGTATATTCCTTGTTTATTAAAAGCTGAGAGTAATTTAGAATTCTAGGATGAATCAAAAAGAATATTTTTAATTTGAATTAATTTTGGATAATTGTGGGTTGACCATAATAGAAATCTTATTTTAAAATACATTTATGTTATTTAAGGATTATATATATATAATCCAAGGAAAAACTAAAAGCTATTCATATGGTACTCTATAACACCATGAGTTTATAACATTCTTCAGAGAAGTTATTTTGGATATCTTGTCATGGGAAGAGGTGTACAAACACAAGGGGTCTTTAGAGTTGCCTGGTGGTCTGTGAGGAAGATATGAAACTGACCTTGAGTTTTTTTTTTAACTATTTACTTTTTTAGTTAACTCAGAAAGTTCATCCCCAAGATCTCCTATTTAAATGTGTGTATAAAGAAAAGGAGGGTAATTTTTTTATGAATAACTTTATTCCTAATTACATGCACTTTTCTACAGTTGCTTTTAATTGAAAGAATTAATGAAATTAGATAATATTGATACAAGCTAAGGGCAGTAATGATGTGGAGATCATTTGGCCACCTGATGTGGAGAGCTGACTCATTTGAAAAGACCCTGATGCTGGGAAAAGATTGAGGGCAGGAGAAGGGGACGACGGAGGATGAGATGGTTGGATGGCATCACCGACACAATGGACATGGGTTTGGGTGGACTCCGGGAGTGGTGATGGACAGGGCGGCCTGGCCTGCTGCGGTTCATGGGGTCACAGAGTTGGACACAACTGAGCGACTGAACTGAACTGAACTGAAGGGCAATAAAAATGTGATTACTACATGATGATAGAGAAAACTAAATGGATTCTATCAGGCTGCTTATTTGACAGAGCAAGTATTTGCTAAACTGTGGTGGTGAAGATTGACCTTGTGATACTTTCAGTAATAGTGGCAAAAAACTCAATAGCTTCTGGAGAAGAAAGGTATTAGTGGAAAACCATTTAAATTTGCCTTGTGTAGGCATAGGATCTGGAAAAGGCAATGGCACCCCACTCTAGTACTCTGGCCTGGAAAATCCCATGGATGGAGGAACTTGGTAGGCTGCAGTCCATGGGGTCACTAAGAGTCAGACACGACTGAGCGACTTCGCTTTCACTTTTCACTTTCATGCATGGAGAAGGAAATGGCAACCCACTCCAGTGTTCTTGCCTGGAGAATCCCAGGGACGGGGGAGCCTTGTGGGCTGCCGTCTCTGGGGTCACACAGAGTCGGACACGACTGAAGTTACTTAGCAGCAGCAGCAGCAGGCATAGAATCATTAAGATTCTTTGAGAGCGCTGGTTCTTGCCCATAATCCTATCCAATTCACAATTTTAAATTAGCAAAAGTCCTCACACATTAGGGGAACTAATTCTAAGAATATGAAACTTCTTTATGTCTAGAAGATGAAATTTGCTGCTGTAGGGGTGAAAGATTAAGAAAGAATGTTTTTAATAGAATGGATAACAACAACATTGTCCTCCTGTATAGCACAGGACACTATGTTACATATCTTGTGATACCATAATGGAAAAGAATATGAAAAAGAATGTTTGTTATAAATATAGCTGAATCACTTTGCTATACAGCAGAAATTAACATTGTAAGTCAACTGTACTTAAATAAAATAAATTTTCAAAAAATGTTTTCATTCGACAGTAAATCAAGGAATGTCAAAATTTGAAGCCTAGATGGGTTGTTATAATTTAGTATAGAATTAGTTATATACAGTGTACATTGGCAGGTGGTGGTCTATTGCAGAAGGCTCTAGAAACTGAAATGTCTATCACTTTGGCATGGTTTTTGGTTCTCTCTTAGGCATAGATATTTAGTGTCAGGGATGACAGAACCCCTGAATGTTGTGGTGTTATGTATTTTATATATAAAAACAAATGGAATATCAATTACCAGATAGTCATGCACTGGATGCTTAATCCAGATGGGTTCATCCAGAAGTCCTTTTTTAGTAGTTTGGCTATTTGCAGATTTATACCATAGCTCTGCTTTCTGTCAGGGGGAATTTTCAGTGTTAAGCTAATTGGTTGTCCTCTTCAGCTATAAAGCTGTGTGTGCTTGTTCATGCCAGATAAATATAATCAAGTACTTTTTCGGGCCTGAAAACATCAATGAGTTCTGAGGTTTGCAGAGTTGGGACAAACCATACACCCCATTGTAGATCAGAGATCTTTATCTTTATCTTTAAAGATCTCTCACAGTTAATCTTTATCTTTAAAGATCTCTCACAGTTAATGGAGACTAGAATGACATGGACATATTTGAAGATTCCATAAAAGGAATTACTAAAATTTCAGACATTTACCACATGAATCAGCTAGTTAGCTTTTCCTTAGTTAGTTAGGGGATGAAAATGCCCTTCAAGTGAATTATCATTTTCCTGTGTTAGGAACTGAACCCTATAACTGGTAAACATTTTCATACCTTTTCTAAAAATTTATGACATTTACCTGATGAAGTTGGGTCACGTAGGGAGTCTCCTGACTGCAAAAATATTCTGAAGAATCTTTTGGCTCTGTTGTTCTTTGAGGAAACTGATTTGCAGCCGTCTCAGAAGCAGTTTTCTTAAGAGATACAGATGCTGGTTCTGTAAAAAGTATATAATGTATCACTAGAAAGGCACTTGGGAGGTAGAGGGGAGGGATGCACTCAGACAAACCTATGGAATTTGTTCCCAGTTGTTTTCATTTAGTTTGTTGGGAAACCCAGGAGTAGATTATCAGAGAACTTGCTTTGAATTGCCATATTAAGGCTGGGTTTAACTTTTTTGATTTTTCTCTCTTAGAAATAGTAGCCAAACATGTTACATTCCTCTAGTGTTTTACATTCCCTTAGTTGGAAAAGTGACTTATCCCCCAAAGGATCTTAAGGTATTACTGATTTGTCGTTCTGGCGAGTGTTGGGAACAGCCTCTTTAACGTAAGACTTGAAGTCTACCAGGTTTCCTAGTAATAGTTTGATCTTGGGAAAGTCTCCTAATTTCTGACTCTGTTTCTCACCTGTTGGGCTAGACTTGTATATTTTAAAGGTCCGGTGCACAAATTCAGTGCATTGGGAATGATACTTTCATGTGGTTAATCCTTAGCAGTTTCCCTTTTCAGTCACACATCCATTAAAGGGCATTGAGAGAAGGAAAACATGAGGCAACTCATCTGATTTGTAATTTATGTCAAAAAATGGAGAATAAAATTTTCAGCTTTCATGAGATATAAGTGTTGTTGGGCAGGGTTGGGGAACAGTGGAGTCCTGCTATTTTCTAATACTTTACTCGAAAAATATTTGTTGAGCTCTTCCTGTGTGTATGCAAGGCCCTGTGGTTGACACTAGGAATACTGTACTACACAAGGCTGATGGTCCCTGCCCCCACAGAGAGGCAAGTAGAGCAACTGGTTCAACAGAGCAGACTTGTTCATGCCTCCATTTCCTCCTCTGTAAATGGGGATAATGGTATCACTTACCTCATAGAGTTGTAGTAGGGATTAAATGTATTAATATATAACCTGCTTAGAACACTACCTGGATATATGCATACCCTGTGACCCTGCATCCCACTCCTGGGTGTGTACTCAACAGAGATGCATACATATGTTTATTGGGAGACATGCACAGGAATTTGTATAGCAACATTATTCTTAGTAGCCCCAATCTGGGAACATTGGATAGAGAAGGTAGAGGGATGTATGTTCCTATTATGGAATATTCTATTGCAGTAAAAAGGAACAAACCCCTGCTGCAAGGAAAATCATGGATGACTCTCAAACAATGCTGTGTGAAAGAAACTTGACATTACAAAATACATACTAAAGGAAAGGACAATTGTATGATTCTATTAATAAAACTAGCTTATGGTAATGAACACTGATAACTTTTCCGAGGGCTCACAGGCTTCCCAGGTGCTGCTAGTGGTAAAGAACCCACCTGTCAATGCAGGAGATGTAAGAGATGCAGGTTCGGTGCCTGAGTTGGGAAGATCCCCTGGAGGAGGGCATGGAAACCCACTCCAGTATTCTTGCCTGGAGAATTCCATGGACAGAGGAGCCTGGCAGGCTGCAGTCGATAGGGTCACATAGAGTCAGACACAACTGAAGCGACTTAGCATGGACGCATGGGGGCTAACAGGATAATTAATGAAGTGGGGGGGGGGTGTTTATGGTGCTGGTAGTGTTTTATATCTTGATTTGAGTGGTAGGTGCACAGGTGTCTTCACTTTGTAAAAATTGACGTCTTCAACTATTTATGTGAACTCAAGACAGTTAGATCAATTATAAATCTATAAAATGCTAAAGTTGGATTATCTTAGCGATCTAGAGAGATGCAGTCATTTGCTCCATGTTGAATTTTAAGGGTAAAGAGAAACTAGAAAAATTAGGTTTTCTGTTTCTCAGACCAGTGCCTTTTCTTATATTCTGTGTTTTTCTTTATGCTATATTATATTAGGTTGGGCTTCCCAGGTGGTGCTAGTGGTAAAGAAATTGCCTGCCAATGTAGGAGATGTAAGAGACACAGGTTTGATCCCTGGGTTAGGAAGATCCCCTGAAGGAGAGCATGGCAATCCACTCCAGTATTCTTGCCTGGAGAATCCCATGGACAGAGGAGCCTGGTGGGCTACAGTCCATAGGGTCACACAGAGTCAGACATGACTGAAGACACTTAGCATGCACCCACATTATAAGTAACCTTTTCTGTTACTTATAATAGGTCAGTTTGGAATGACGGCTTCATAATTAGCTGGCTTCTCAGTTTTTGTAGAATTACTAAAAAGTTATGGCCATTGTTAGTTACCTTTGTAGAAAAGCAAAATTCAGAACTTACTAGTTTGTGGGGGTTTTCCTTTTACATCCTAGTATTCTAATGGCAATCACAGAAAAGTGTAGAAATTTGAGGTGGGAAAGTTTCTGTTTACTTTGTTACTTTCACTCTTAATAAGCTATGAAAGAAATAATTTTTCAGCATTTTTTGCTCTCACACAGCTCATAAATAATAGTTTTGATTTGTCAAGGACAAGAATAAACATCTATCAGGAAAAAGCTACAGAAGTTTTAATCAATGTGGGAAAAGTTGGCGTATCTCAGACTCTTACCATCTTCAAGTGCTTTTCTCTTGATGCTCAAAGTTCTTGGGTTTTTGGTATGATTTTCAAATAATTCTTAAACAAGAGAACATAGGAAAAGAGTCATTATATGACATCGTCTAAAAGTGCATCAGTTTTCACGCATTCAAATATACTACAGTTAGAATATTTAAGTGATTGGACAGATGAAAGAGTTTAAGAATTAGGAATATTTGGGTATTGCTGCTGCTGCTGCTAAGTCGCTTCAGTCGTGTACGACTCTGTGCGACCCCATAGACAACAGCCCACCAGGCTGCCCCGTCCCTGGGATTCTCAAGGCAAGAACACTGGAGTGGGTTGCCATTGCCTTCTTCAGATTTTGGTACTGCTGCTGCTGCTGCTGCTAAGTCGCTTCAGTCGTGTCCGACTCTGCGCGACCCCATAGACGGCAGCCCACCAGGCTCCCCCGTTCCTGAGATTCTCCAGGCAAGAACACTGGAGTGGGTAGATTTTGGTACTAATCTTCGCTAAATCTTTAGGAAAGACTTGAAAAGAAATTGAAATTCTTGACTTAATAGGTATGTGGTTTATAATAATTTAGGGAACCATTTGAACATAAAATAGTATTAGGAATTTATTATTGAATTTTTTGCTAAGTTAAATGCAAAGAGGAAAGTTTATAGAATTTTTACTTTAAAAAGTCTAATTCCGGCAGTTCTGAGAGATGGTTGTCTTAGGAGGCCATCAACTTCATAAAATCTCATTTTTCTTTGAGGGTTGACATTTTTCTTTTGTAAAACTCTATATTCATAATTAAAAATTTTTGTATTTGGTATGACATTGTTTCCAGTCTCTTTGTCTATTCCAAACTGCATTCATCTTCTGGCAATTTCCTCAAATATTTCTTTGTTTCTTGTGGCCCCTTCAAGCATTTGCTTAATTTTTTCGTGAGACCTTATGTTTATAAGTGCTCTGACCTCCTTGTCACACCAGTGTTTTCCAGCCTGTGTCACTCACTATTATAATCTGTAAATGACTTTTAGCATCTTCTAAAGGAATATGATTTCCTATGAATCAATGTGATTCACAATTATTCAAACTTAGATACATCCTATATTTCAGTATCATTCATTTAAAGCAAACTGGGTTGAGAATTTCAATGTGAGGATCAAAATTTTTTTCATACATTCATATTCAAATATTTTAAAATAAGACAGATTAACCCCCAATATTAGTGAGAATAATTTAGCTGCTTTTCATCAACAGGTATCCTTGATTGCATATTTATGAATACAGAGTGTCTCGGTATTTACAGATTTTTTTTTTTTTTTTAGTAAGAAGTAGGAATAGACATTTCTTTACTCCCCTACCATATACTCTACCAACTCAGGTATTCAATATAATGAGGCATTTGGGATCATCTATAGTAGACATCTTCCCTATAACTACTTCAACTGGTATATATATTAGACTTTAAAAATCAAAAGTACATTTAAAATTCAACAATTTAGATCTCTTACCTGACCCAGGGATACCATGAGGTGCTGTGGGGCCGCCCACCTCATCTGAGGCATTACTTGCAGTGTCTTCCTCTGTCAGAAAACAAAGACAGCAGTAATTTCAGTGTTGTTCACAGAACCCTAATGCACTTCGGCAGGTGAAGACTGCACTGAAAACGTAGTAAGTCTGGATCCCAGCATCAAAAGTGTAACCTCAAAGCCAAGCACATTTGCCATCTTGAACCAGATGTGAAGATGGCCTTAGAGGACTCACCCCCAACACAATGTTGGAAAGTAGTCTGCCTTAAAAGTCACAAGGCAGGAAGCTTGGTTTGAAAGTATGAAAGTGCTTTGTGACCTAATTTGCTTAACAGCTTTCACTGTTACATTTTAATGCTTGGCAAAGAGCTCTTACAGCTGTTTTTTTCATTCAGTCCTCATTGTAACTCAGAATAATCCTTATTGCAATACATGTAAAAGAATAAAAGACTCTAAAGTGGTTTTAGCAGTCTTCATATTGAGCAGACAGTGATTAACATTTTAAGGAACTTAAAATGCTTAGCATGGTAAATGTAACAGGAATTTGTCCTGGTGGACCTGTATATGTTCAGGATGTTTACAACCCCGCTGTTGGTAATTTGGGGAAAGCTCCTCCTCATATATGTATGTTGGATTGCTATGTTGAAGTATCACAATGTTATGGTAGTGTTCTTTTGTCTCAGCTGTACTTCCCTATACACTGGAAAATTTTTTTAAAAGAATTCTATGTTATTAAGTATAGGTGTCTATATAGTTACTTGCAATGATTATTCTATAATTTAGACAATGGTTTACATTAATAACCTTGAGGCAAAAGTATAGACAGAGGGCTATAAGCATATTGCCGCAGTGGGTGTGTGAAGATGTACATCAGGGTAGGACCTCATCTTCTTACGGAGGACATGTTTGGACCAGGAGACTAGGACGAAGTTTAGCTTCTAGCAATATCAAGACTTCAAATGACAGGTTGTGGTCTAGAGCCATATCAGTTCAGTTCAGTTCAGTAGCTCAGTTGTGTCCGACTCTTTGCAACCCCATGGACTGCAGCACGCCAGGCTTCCCTGTCCATCACCAACTCCCGGAGCTTGCTCAAACTCTTGTCCATTGAGTTGGTGATGCCATCCAACCATCTCATCCTCTGTCGTCCGCTTTTCCTGCCTTCAATCTTTCCCAGCATCAGGGTCTTTTCAAATAAGTCCGTTCTTCCCATCAGGTGGCCAAAGTATTGGAGTTTCAGCTTCAGCGTTAGTCCTTCCAGTGAATTTTCAGGACTGATTTCCTTTAGGATGGACTGGTTGAATCTCCTTGCAGTCCAAGGGACTCTCAAGAGTTTTCAATACCACAGTTCAAAAGCACTAATTCTTTGGTGCTCAGCTTTTCTTTATAGTCCAACTCACATCCATACATGACTACTGGAAAAGCCATAGCTTTGACTAGATGGACCTTTGTTGGCAAAGTAATACCTCTGCTTTTTAATATGTTGTCTAGGTTTGTCATAGCTTTTCTTCCAAGGAGCAAGTGTGTTTTAATTTCATGGCTGCAGTTACCATCTACAGTGATTTTTGGAGCCCAGAAAAATAAAGTCTGTTTCCATTGTTTCCCCATCTATTTGCCATGAAGTGATGGGACCAGATGCCATGATCTTAGTTTTCTGAATGTTGAGTTTTAAGTCAACTTTTTCAACTCTTTCACTTTCATCAAGAGGCTCTTCAGTTCTTCACTTTCTGCCTAAAGGGTGGTATCATCTGCGTAGCTGAGATTATTGATATTTCTCGCAGCAATCCTGATTCCAGCTTGTGCTTCATCAACTGGGGGCTCCCTAATCTACTGTTTGTCTTTTAATTGAAATTTTTATTGAGATAATTATAGATTAACATAGAATTGTAAGAAATAATAACGATCCCTTCTACACTTTGCCTTCCTTGATGGCTCAGTGGTAAAGAATCCATCTGCCAGTGCAGGAGACATGGGCTCAATCCCTGGAGAAGGAAATGGCAATGAACTACAGTATTCTTGCCTGGAAAATCCCATGGACAGAGGAGTCTTGTTACAGTCCATGGGGTTGCAAAGAGTTGGACATGACTTAGTGACTAAACAACAGCATTTTATAAACCATAATATTCTGTTAATCCAAAGGTACATTGGTACAATCCCCCACTATGATTTAGGAATCTTGTTTGTACTCATCTATGAATGTGTGTGTGTGCTCTTGCAGTATGTACTAAGTTCTATTGTTAAGACAAAAAACAAAAAGACACGTCTACCACTAGAAATTCCAAAGGTTTTTGAAACTCTGTGCCAGGAGCTAGGGGCAAAGACCAACCATAAGCTTTATTTTGTCACAGCTTTTTTAAAGATTATAAAAGTATAAACGGTAAGAATTATAGACATTATACTTTTAAAATTAACAAGTAGACTGTTTAAATTTATCAGCTTACCTATGTCTGAGGTTTTTAATTTTTTAAAAGTTCTCAACATTGTTTCATATGACTAAGGTACATTAATTTATATAATAATTTTAGTGCTGGGCATCCTGGGTGACTCAGTGGTAAAGAATCTCCTGCCATGCAGGAGACGCAGGTTCAGTCCCTGGGTCAGGAAGATCCCCTGGAGGAGGAAATGGCAACCCACTCCAGTGTTTTTGCCTGGAAAACCCCATAGACAGAGTAGCTTGGCGGGCCACAGTCCATGGGGTTGCGAAGTGAGCATAGTTTTACTCCTAAGATTATTCAAATGTATGCAAAATACACAGAAGTAATATTCCATTTTAAAGAAAACTACAGATGAATCTTCAGTCTATTAAAAGAAATAAATGAATTGGAGAAAACAAGATGCTTGGCACACCTGAGATACTAACAATAGATACTTGAATGCCCTCTGCTGGCCATCATGTTGCTAATTTTTGTTAAATTGCCAGGATAGTGAATATTTTCATTTTGGAAATATATTTTACTACAGCCAAAAGGAAAATAAAGCTCTTTTCCTTTTAATTATTCTTAAAAGAGCCATGTAGCCTTTCACATAGGATTTTTGGACTGATGATAAGGGTGGCCTCTAATAGAATATATGTGCCCATCTCTGGGGTCGCAAAGAGTCAGACATGACTTACTGACTGAACAACAAACCACCGCTTGGAGCCAGAGTTGATCTACCTGTGACTGTCTTATACTAGAAAGCAGTGACTTTGGCCTGATTACCAAGGTATTGAAGTATTCTACTTCATTTAAATCATTTTAGGAATAGATTTTAGGAATCAATTAGTAATTGAAAAATCAGTGAACAAATGGGCAAATTTAATTCAGATAACCATTATGTCTACTACTGTGGGCAAGAATCTCTTAGAAGAAATGGGTTAGTCCTCATAGTCAGCGAAAGAGTTCAAAATGCAGTACTTGGGTGCAATCACAAAAATGACAGAATGATCTCAGTTCATTTCCAGCACAAGCTATTCAACATCACAG
Organism: Ovis aries; assembly: GCF_016772045.2. Classification (NCBI taxonomy): domain Eukaryota; kingdom Metazoa; phylum Chordata; class Mammalia; order Artiodactyla; family Bovidae; genus Ovis; species Ovis aries. The sequence goes on along the minus strand of NC_056059.1, from coordinate 72,546,673 downwards.
AAGTCCAAGTCTATGCCCCAGCCACTAAAGCCGAAGAAGCTGAAGTCGAATGGTTCTATGAAGACCTACAAGACTTTCTAGAACTAACACCAAAAAAAGATGTCCTTTTCATCATGGAGGATTAGAATGCAAAAGTAGGAAGTCAAGAAATACCTGGAGTAACAGGCAAGTTTGGCCTTGGAGTACAGATTGAAGCAGGGCAAAGGCTAACAGAGTTTTCCAAGAGAACTCACTGATTGTAGCAAACACATTCTTCCAACAACACAAGAGATGGCTCTACACATGGACATTACTGGATGGTCAACACTGAAATCAGATTGATTATATTTGCAGCCAAAGATGGAGAAGCTCTATACAGTCAGCAAAAACAAGACCAGGAGTTGACTGTGGTTCAGATTATGTGCTGCTTATTGCAAAATTCAGACTTAAATTGAAGAAAGTAGGGAAACGCACTAGGCCGTTTGGGTATGACGTAAGTCATATCCCTTATGATTATACAGTGGAAGTGATAAATAGATTCAAGGGATTAGATCTGATAGCCAGCCAGAGTGCCTCAAGAACAATGGATGGAGGTTTCTAACATTGTACAGGAGGCTGGGATCAAACCTTCCCAAATAAAAAGAAATTTGCAAGAAGGCAAAATGGTAGTCTGAGGAGACCTTACAAATAGCTGAGAAAAGAAGAGAAGAGAAAGGCACAGGAGAAAGGGAAAGATATGCCCATCTGAATGGACAGTTCCAAAGAAAAGCAAGGAGAGATAAGAAAGCCTTCACTTTGCAAAGAAACGGAGGAAAACAATTGAATGAGAAAGACTAGAGATCTCTTCAAGAAAGTTAGAGATACCAAGATATCATTTCCTTTTACTTATTATAATAGAGCCTAAGTGTTCTATGATAATTCCCAGTGATTAGCTTCTTCATATTTCATTGGTCATACATTTTTTAAGTGATAATTTACTCGAAGTAGCTAATTTTCTCTCGACTGGAATCAAACTGAATCTAATGTGTTACTCTTTTCAGCCCTCTGCTGGTCTTATTCTCTAAAATCATGACACCTTGGCTATGCTTGATGATCTTCTCTAAAAGTACAGGAGCTTGAATCCACTCTACAACATAATACTAAACCAAAATCTCCAGGGGTTCTAAGTTGGAAACTAATTAGTTATCCGGAATGTGGGGGTCCACAGCTCTAGCTGGATTTTTACTTGAAATAACAAAAAAAAAAGAAGAAGCAACAGCTTAGTATACTTTTAAGAAAGTAAAGTGTTACTTTTGGGGAGATCAGTTTTATGACCAAGTGTGAATGTTAACAATATGGAGCAATGACAATTCCGATAACAATATTTATTAGTAAAATCTGTAAAAACAAAATGGGCTTCCCTGGTGGCTCAGATGGTAAAGAATCCATCTGCAATGAGAGAGACCTGGGTTCGATCCCTGGGCTGGGAAGATCCCCTGGAGGAGGGCATGGCAACCCACTCTAGTATTCTTGCCTAGAGAATCCTCATGGACAGAGGAGCCTGGCAGGCTACAGTCCATGGGGTCACAAAGAGTCAGACATGACTGAGCAACTAAGCACATAAAAACAAAATGAGCTGACCTCTACCTATTGACCTGATTTTTTCCTAAAGATAGATATCCATGTCTTTAAGCTTAACATAGCAGTCTTCCAAGTAGTGGACTAGCAACTTATGCACCATGAAGTATATATAAAGTGTTTGCTTACATATTTAGCTGCTGGGATCTATGTGGGTTTATACCTTTACTTTTATATTCATTTGAAAGTTTAAAATACCATTATTTCTAAAATGACTGTAAACATCCTGTTTCATATTTTCTAGATATATTCCATACTAACATGTAAACGTACCATTTTTTAAAACCTGTCAGTTTACATCTGGCTTAATATTTTCCTTTTACATAAAAGAAGTTATACTGAGGTATTGTGTATTTAAGTGAGTTCTCCAGAGGACTTAATGAGCTTTAATCTTCTGAATTTTTTTGAAAAATCTTTAAAATTTTTTTAAGATTTAAAAATCATAAAAAATATTCTAAAGTTTTAAAACTTTTTTTCATGGAAATCTTTCTTTCTTATTAAACTCTGTATGTGGTAATCTGATTTTAACTTCCAGTGACAAAGGGTCATTGCAGTTATTCCTTTAGAATCCTTAGGAGCACAGAGTTTTGTTTACCTTTTTTGTCTCACTAGTCAGCTGCACATTCCTGTCTGGTTAGTCTCCTTAATTTCTCTCCATTTTCACCTGTCATTGAGTGTTCTAGCCGCTTTCCTTTCCTTCCATTGAGCTTTTTAATGTGAAGTTTGCCAAGACTGTGGGGCACCTGGTTTTTGGATCAGAATTGGTTTTTAAACTTTTCAGTGCTGCATGAAGCTTTGGACTGAAAGACTAGCACAAGGACTATGATGGCTAGGCTTTCTGCTTAGGAGCTTGGTCACCCCTCTTCCCTCAGTTTTATCTAAAAGGCAAACTATCAGAGAGGAAGCACACTCTGCATTCCCTAAGTGCCCTGTACCACAGGGCAGTGGTTCTCAAACTTCAGCATGTATCAGAATCACCTTAAATACATATTGGACTGCTGGAACTCACCCCACATTTCTGGTTCTGGAGGGGGCCCAAGAATTTGCATTTTGAATGAGTCCTAGGTGATGCCGATGCTACTACGAACAGCAGCCACAGGGAACTTCACTGTCATTAATAATTTCCACCTTCCATTTCTGCATTTTGGAAATGTGCATATTATCCAACAATACTGTATAATGTTATAACATGCTTGTGTATGTTCTTATAATAACAATGTTAGATGTATGGCTATTATATAATGTATGTAATGGGTGTGTGTGCGTTCAGTCATGTCCAACTCTTTACAACACTATGGACTGTAGCCCGCCAGGCTCCTCTGACTGAGATTTTTCCAGGCAAGAATACTGGAGTCAGTTTCCCTGCCCTCCTCCAGGGAATCTTCTTGACCTAGGGATCAAACCGACGTCTTTTGCCTCTGCTGCACTGGCAGGCGGTTTCTTTACCACTTAGCCACCTGGGAAGCCCAATGTATATAAGTATATTAAACCATCATAATACTGCAGGCCTCACCCTTATGACCTCATCTAAACCTAATTTTCTCCCAAAGGCCCCATCTCCAAATGTAGTAACAGTGGGGATTAGGGTTTCAACATATGAGCTTAGGAGTGACACAATTGAGTCTGTAGCAGCATCTTATAATAACATGTATTTCATTACATACACACACACATAAAAACAAGAATATTGTTTTACCTGTGCAAGGGCTTTGTCTCATAACTGTCTCTCTTAGGTCTTCTGACATATTACTGACCAAGTCATCTTCAGCTGCATCTCCAGCAATAACTGTATAAATACAGTGGGATATATGGTGGTGTGTTTTTTTATTTTTAGAACTATATTTTAAGCTCTAATATAGTATTTTCCCTTTTAGAGTGAACTTGATACTAAAAACTGTGGTTGTTTATTTTTCTGTAGTTAGATTGCCCATCCTTAAACATATTTTAGTCTTAGGTCACTAAACATCTGGTGTTATAAGTCTCTAGCTAGGTGTTGACATAAGACTAACAAGGTTATGTTCACCTGCATCTCAGTAGTTACTGTATGAACACAGTCATGCCATTGCTTTTGGGCTACTTGATCACTAGTTATTTTACATTTTAATTTCAGTGGGGGAGATGTATAGTTCTCCAGCAGACCAGTTTCTTTCCTTGTCTACTAGTGAAACATTTTAGGACTTCTCACCACCATTTCCCAATCCTAACTCTTTGTCATTTCCCTCTTTTCCCACTCATTCTTTTAGGAATTGGGACTTCATTCATGTTGATGTATGGCAGAAACTATCATCATATTGTTAAGTAATTATCCGCCAATTAAGAATACAAATAAAAAGAATTAAGACTGTATCATTTAAGGCTGATATTAAGATCTAGAAACATTGTGACCACTCGAGGTCTTTAATGACATCTCTTCCATTCCACCATTTTACATAGCAAGTCTGAAGGAGGTACTCCTGAGTTCAGAGTTCCATGGAGACTGAGGTAGAACTTGTATTTCCTGACTCCTGGCCTAGAACTCATGCAGTTTATTTCATGCAGTCATGTCTTTGTGTATATTGCATCTCAATTCTTTAGATTAAACTCATTTTGAAGAATTTTATGATGTGTCGTAGGAGAACTCACATTCTCTCACAGGTTTTGTATTTTTCTGAGTTTTTCAATGCATTTTTTCTGTTTACTCACAATTTTACCACAACAGATATGAACATTTTTTAATAATTTCTGCCATCAAGAATTTTATTTTTGCTTCTGTAAAATTGGTCTTTTTAAATTTCTAGAAATCCAGTTTTCTCTCCTTGTTTTATATAACTCTGTACCATTCTGTGTTCTGATCAAATTTGCATGAAATCTGTTTCATGATAAATTGAGCAGTTAGCTTGTTGAGTCTCATTTAGTAAAACCTATTTACCTCAGACTGCTGCTGCTAAGTCAATTCAGTTGTGTCCGACTCTGTGTGAGCCCATAGATGGTAGCCCACCAGGCTCCTCCATCCATGGGATTTTCCAGGCAAGAGTGCTAGAGTGGGTTGCCATTTCCTTCTCCAATGCATGAAAGTGAAAAGTGAAAGTGAAGTCGTGTCCGACTCTTAGCGACCCCATGGACTGCAGCCCACCAGGCTCCTCCATCCATGGGATTTTCCAGGCCAGAGTACTGGAGTGAGTTGCCATTTACCTTAGACTATATTCAGGTTATTGACATTTTTTTATGTGGTGGCATGATGTTAAGATTTCTTTGCTTTCCTACCTGTCTGATCCTCTTCCATCTTTACATGGGCACATCCTGTGGCTTGTTCTTCATTTTGGGATTCCTGTTGTGAGTTTTCTGTTTTCTTGTCTCCCAGAATAGCATCCAACTCAGTAAAAAATTTCATGCTTTTAGCCATGCCTAGGTCTCTAGCCGTTCTTACAATCTTGTATTCATGCTTTAAGTTTTTGTACTTCGTTCGGCACTGCTTCCAGTCTCTCTCAATTCCAAGTTTCTGAAGCTTGGCAGCAATTTGTTCAAATATCCTTTTATTTCTCATTGTTCCTTCTAGTTGTTGTTGTATTCCTTGATCAGACCAGATGCCTATTAGAGCCCTGACTTCTGGCACAGTCCAGTGTTTTCCTCCTTCATTTGCGACAGTTGGAATGACAGTTGGATTATTAGGGGGTTCCATTATTGCTGTAGAGTCACCTGTATTGGGTGGGGAGGGAAAGAGATATATGGGTTACATATATCAGACAAGATAAATAATTGGATGCAATATTACTAAAGACAGTAATTTTCTCTATGGGAGATGGAATGCAAATTGTAATATAGCTTTTGTCTTAAACTAGTTGGGAAATGAAAGTACAGAACATGAATCTGTTCCTTATTGTGATGGTGACTGACTTTAATAAAGTTGTGTTTTTAATTAGTTACATCTTGCTCATCTTTCTTCTTTAGCATTTCTTTCTCTTCCATTCTGCTCCTTTAGTATGTGGGATTAATGTCCCACATTATATAGTGTATAGTGAAAGTTGAATATATAATTTTGTAATATTTACTTCTTTAAAGCAATATAATTATGTATAAAACAGCTTGTTGAAGACAATTTTTCCGTAAGTGTGAGCAATTTATCTCCTCCCCATGCCTTTTCTGTATCTAATGATTTCCATTTGCTCCATTTCGGAATCTCCTGGGGAAGCCTTTATAAACCACTGCCCCCCATCCTTTATCCCCAGATTGTGATTCTAGTGTGCAATTCAGGATTGAGAGCCAAGACTATTCATGAATGAAGGGTTTAGAAGAAGCACATTAATAATTGGTGCTTCTTAACTCTTTGTGCAAATGAAAGCTGTCCCATTGGTTAAAGACCAAATGCCATTTTAAGTGTAGTATTATATCCTTTTAATGAAAAGAAATGTGCCAGAAATTTCATAATGCATTAGGCAGAATGTATCCACTTAGTTATAAATCCTTTAATAACTTTGTGTTGGATCTCACAGTTTTGCAACTCATTTTACGATAATGTCATTTCTTGACATTATATTGGATATTTCACAACCATATTATTTTACTCAGATTTCATGTTTAATAAAAAGGTGGTCTGGACCTCAGTATCTATAACATTAGTCATTAAAAAAAAATACCATAGTATTTACCTGGGTACGGAGGTGTTTTATTTTGTGCTGTATTTAATGTCTTTGTTTTAAGATGGTTTTCATCTTAAATATTAATTTAATTTAAAGATGTTCTTATTTAAAACTTTTTTTAAGTTTTAAATTTAAGATTTTTTCATCTTAAATCAAGTGAGCACTTTTCCTCACTTGCATTAACTTTCAGTAAGAATTTATAAGCAAGAATGGGACTTATGTTGACTTTTTGTTGAATAAAATCATCCTTGACTTCATTATTTACTTTCAAATGTAAAGTTCTACTTTTCTTAGCCTCCAGGATAGCTGAAGTCATATGCTCATTAAATATTAAGTACCACACTTACTATGTGTAATTTTGGCCATCAGATTCCTTACTATATTTAAAGCGTAAAGACTGGGGATTTGAAGCTAATATTTCCAAAGTATTTCTACCAGGAAAAAATCACCCATTTTCTCAGATTTGATATCAGTCTTACTTTCCGATTTGATGTAGATCATTTTCATTATATTTTTGAGCAGCCTGTACCATACCTACCTAGTTCCATTGGTCTGACTTGAGAAACTAGAAGTAAAGGATTTCCGGAGATGTCTTCCTTGTCTTCTGATGTAACTGACATTTTGCCTGAAAAGAGAGAATTCCTTTTAGAAATAAGTGCCAAGGAAAATTAAAATTGGATTAACAGCTGATAACGCTAATAGTTTTAGTTGAATATGATCATATTCATGAAGGATCATAGATTTATGATAGATGTTTTTTAAAATAGTGGTATAATATGGTTTAAGTATCTATGTATATAAAGAGAAATCTAACTTCCTCCATTCTGTTCTGACATGTTGAGCATCCCCTAGCATTGAAGTTTCTGAGGATGGTCGCAGTTAGTTTTCAAGTTAAACTATGTCTTTAAAGTGAGATATTTTTTCATTTTTCTATTTTAGGTGCCTCAACATAGTAGGCCCTTTAAGTAATACTAGTAATGTGAAAGAGAAACCCTGCAATGTGATAAAATAAAAGAACCCTGCCAACCTTAAAAGATAAAGATGTCCCTTCTTGATTATATCATTTTTACATGTTTTTCTGCTGCTGCTGCTAAGTTGCTTCAGTCATGTCCGACTCTTAGCGACCCCATGGACTGCAGCCCACCAGTCTCCTCCGTCCACGGGATTATCCAGGCAAGAATACTGGAGTGGGGTGCCATTGCCTTCTACCATGTTTTTCTAATGCTGTTTACTGAGTAACAGAATTAGCATTATATTTTACATGAATGAGATCAAATGTTAGGTATGATTTTAATATCATAAACATTCATTTAAAATCACTATTTACCATTATAATTACAAGGTATTCCACTAAAGAATAAGAAAAGGAATACTGTTTATCATCTTAAAGATTATATTGGGGATTCTTATATTAAAAGAGAAAAGTGAAAAATAAGGGAAGTCTCAATGATTTCAAGTGGCATGGTGGTTTAGTCGCTAAGCTGTGTCCCACTTTTGCAACCCCATGAACTGGGAACCTACCAGGCTCCTCTGTCCGTGGGATTCTCCAAGAAAGAATACTGGAGTGGGTTGCCATTTCCTTCTCCGGGGAATTTTCCCGACCCAGGAATCAAACCCAGGTCTCCTGCATTGCAGGCAGATTCTTTACCGACTGAGCTACAAAGAAAGCCCATAATTCAATTAAAGTGGCACAGTTACATAAATTTAAAAGGGCTTCCCAGGTGGCATTAGTGGTAAAGAACCCACCTGCCAGTACAGGAGACAATAAGAAACATGGGTTCAATCTCTGGGTTGGGAAGATCCCCTGGAGGAGGGCATGGCAACCCACTCCAGTATTCTTGCCTTGAGAATCCCATTTGACAGGGGAGCCTGGTGGGCTACAGTACATGGAGTCACACAGAGTCAGACATGACTGAAGCAACTTAGCACAAAGCACATACACATAATTTTAAAAATTGTCATTTTAAAATTGAGTTTCACAATTATTTGAGGCTAAGTTGCAGTTAAGGAATGTTTTTGATTTAGTTGGGAATATGGAAAATAAAAATCTTAAATTACATAAGAACTCTCTTTAGAGAGAAGAAGAAAAGATACTGACATCCTCAGGTAATTTATCGACTGAGCTTGATGAGAACAGCAAGGAAAGGTAGGGCTTACTATTCTTTTATCTGCTTTAGGGCCTGCTTCTGTTTATTGAAAAGGTCTTAGAGCTGCACATACAGGTGGGGGCAAAAAAGAAATCTCTCTCTCCACCTTCTTCAGGAAATTTTTTTCCCTCAGGTTGATCATTCCTAGCAAGAATCCCAAAATTGTACTCAGGGGACCCACATGGTGGAGATTTTCAATCGAAACCCTTAAATCATTATTCTTAATGTATCGGTATACAGTAAGAAAAGGGAAAGAGTGGAAATTGGTCACTGAAGGAATGTGATACAGCAGCAGTAGGCCAAAGGTATTCTGAGATTGAGGATGATTGTAGCTTTTAGAAGATGAAGCCTCTTAGAGTCCTTTCCCAAGGCTTAGTCAGGCTACCTGCTGCCTAACGAAAGGGACCAGATCCTCTGTCCTTGAAAGAGGACCCCTTGCATGAAACAGGTTGATCCCAACAGTAGAAGACACACATTCACTTCCTTGCCTTCTTTTTACCATACACCAATAAAAATTCTGCTGGTTCCACCTTAGAAAAACCAGAAGATGTCATAAATGAATCAGAATTGGAGAAAGAAGAGCTCTCTAAGCCTTAGAAGGGCTTCCCTTGTGGCTCAGCTGGTAAAGAATCCACCTGCAACGTGGGAGACCTGGGTTTGATCCCTGGGTTGGGAAGATTCCCTGGAGAAGGGAAAAGCTACCCACTCCAGTATTCTGGCCTAAAGAATTCCACGGACTGTATAGTCCATGGGGTCATGAAGAATCCGACATGACTGAGGGACTTTCACTTCACTTCACTTAAAGCCTTAGAAAAGAAGCTGTTTGACTGTGTTAAAACTTTTGACTTTTGTGGGTTAAATAAAAATCAGCCAAAATTTTAAGGTGAAAGGTCGTCATGCAAATTTTTCTAAGACCTTAACTGACATAAACCGTCAGTTCATAAAGTTGAATAAATATATAAAAAATGTTCCACAGCACTTTTAATTAAACAAATGCAAAATAAACAGTTATTGATTGCATACACTGTTATATGTGACTATGTATTTATTAGATTAGCGTAGTAAGTAAATAAGTGTTAGTCGCTCAGTTGTGTCCAACTCTTTGTGACCCCATGGACTGTAGCCCATCAGGCTCCTCTGTCCATGGAATTCTCCAGGCAAGAATACTGGAGTGGGTTGCCATTCTCTTCTCCAAGGGATCTTCCCAATTAGGGATCGAACCCTGTCTCCTGCATTGCAGGCAGATTCTTTACCACTGAGCCACCAGGGAAGCCCCAGATTAGCATACTCCATTATTTATTAAATCAGCAAAGTCTCCCCCTCCCACCCACCGTTCTACAAAAGGGACAGTTTCATTGTTAAAGTACAGTTCTTTTGGAAAGAAGTTACTTTAGTAATGTTTCAGAGTAATCATACCCCACATGTTGACCAGAAATTGAACTTCTGATAGTCTATCCTACTGGGATAATTTTAAATTGGATAAAAGATACTTGGTTGTAGGAAATTCCCTGGTGTCCCAGTGGTTAGGCCTTGGCTCTTTCACTGCTGGGGCCTGGGTTCAGTCCCTGGTTCGGGAACTAAGACCCCACAAGCTGTGCAGCAGGGAAGAGGGAGTAGATTATACCATATATAAGAGGGAAATGACAGTAGATAGCACAGATTTTGACACAACTGAACAACTCAGCACACACAACAGCACAAATTCTGAACTGAACAACTCTGCCCTTAAAAATAGCAACTCTGGGACTTCCTGGTGGTCCAGTGACTGGGGGACTGAGTTCTACCCCAGGTCAGAGAACTAGATCCCATTTGCCGAAACTAAGAGTTCACATGCTGCAGCTATCAAAGATAATGAGTGCAGCAAATAAGACCTGGTGCAGCCAAAATAAATGAATAAATTTTTTTTTTTTAATGAAAGCTACTACAACTCACTGTTAGCTCAAATGATGGTTAGTGTTTTGTAGCATTGAAGTATGTTTTAATTAAGGCATGTGCAATTTTTTAGACTACAGTATAGTGTAATATAAATTTTATATGCACTCAGTTCAGTTCAATCTCTCAGTCATGTCCGACTCTTTGCAACCCCATGGACTGCAGTACGCCAGGCTTCCTTGTCCAAAAAGTTTGTATGACTTGGCTTTGTTGGGATATTTGCTTTATTGCAGAGATCTAGAACCCAATACACAATATCCTCAAGGTATGTCAGTATTTAAATCATTTAATCATAAATAATTTAACCTATCAAATCTATTTGTTTTACTTTCTGTTAAAACGGAGATGTTCTTCCAAACTACTAATGACATTTTTATCAGTTACTAGTATTTTAGTGCTTTTGTTTATAAATTTAGGAAAGTGGGAACATTAATATAGAGCAGAAAGTTCTGTCTTATTTTGGCGCTGGGAAAACAGCAGTTGAGCAATACATACATATTTTTTTCAGTACTCATAAAATTAAGATTAAAAATACTTTCAGAACCCAATCCATTTTCCAAAAACCATATCAGACATGAGTAAGGAGCAGTTGGCATTAATAGTTGGTACCATTTTAGTGTGTTTGTTTTTTATTTTACACATCTTTTGAACAGTGGCATTATTTCAATTATTTTTTAAAATTAATTTTTACCTTGTGCAAAATAGCATATACATACAGGTCAGTTGTTTTTCTCAACCTTGCTATTTCAGGCTATATTTATCATATGGACTCAGAAGTCTGGTTCTCTTACGGTTTGTTAGGTAAAAACAAAAGAATGGTACTTTTTCTTTTTACCTTCAGTGGTCACTGGGGCTGTACTTGGGCTCAGCGTTGCCAGGCACCTGTCATTTGCATCTTCCTCTGTTAATGGTGTGGCAGATTCATACTGCAGGATGGCATCCAAATCATGGAAGAACTTCATAGTTTTAGAGCTGTCTCCAGAGTTGTGGGCATATTTAACTGTTCTGTATTCATATTTCAGATTTTTGTACTTTGCCCGGCACTGTTTCCAATCTCTGTATACTCCTAGTGCTCGCAGCCTTTTAGCAATGTAAATAAATATTCCTTTATTTCTCAGTGTTCCATAAAGTTGTTTTCGTATATTTTTTTCTGCCCAGACACTTAGCAAAGCTTTAACCTCTTCCTCAGTCCAGTGCTTTCCTGCTCCACTCTCCATGTTGAAAGTGACCTGGAAATGATTCACTATTTCTAGCCAAGGTTTTGTTTCCTAGGAAACCAGACGGCTGGTTGTCAATAAGCTGTGAAGAGCTGAAAGGATCTAGTTTAACTGGTTCAAGCTGCCCTAGGGGAGTAACTTGAGAAACTGCCAAATAAGCAGGCTTCCTGATTAAAGAAGCCTGGACCTAAAAGATCCCTAAGGTTACTCATTTCAGCTTTAAAGAACAAATTACCCTTGAGACAAAAGGGAAAGAAAACCTTTTTAGTGTTTGTTTATTTCTAATTTACTATACCATTGTTGATTTTTTTGCTTGTTTGTTTTGGAAATGGTTGGCAGAGGTTCTTTCTGCCACAAAGGTTTGTGACTAAGGTTATTTTTTCCCCTCTGATATGAATCACTTAGTTCTTCTGACATTGGTTAACCAAAGACCACATGATTTCACCAAATAAATTAATCTTAAGTCACAAATTATTCAGTTGTATAGGATGTATAGTATTATGTATGTCTGTTTTCAGCATAATAGTTCATAGTATTTAATGCATTGGTAATTTAGCAAAATTACTTCACTTTTAATTTTCTAGATTTTTACGTTGCAAATGCATTTAATGTTGTAGTTTCTCTTGTCATTCAAATGCCTATTATAATTTTAGAAAAGATCCTTTCTACCAAATAAATCATGTTAGTAATTGTTAATGTATATATATACATATATAGTAGAGATTTATTTTTTATTTCTACACTGATACATATTTTTTGGAACAAAAATTTGTTAACAAACATCTAGTATTTATGGCACTTGTTCAGAACTACTAAAAATTGTTAAGCAGTGGAGCTTTTAGTTTATCTTTTGAGTTTATACTCCACTGTGGTGCAGATCCTTTAAAGTCTTACCAGTGTGTTACCCTACTGAGCTAGAAACCTAGCTTCTGGCTTTCTCTGTATCCTCACCTAATAGCACTAAGTCAGGAAATGAGATACAGAGTGCCTGATCAGCTTAGGGCTTTTTGAAGCAGCATTTGTTTTCTGATGAAAAAAGAGGTAGTTATATGTCAGAAGAAACTTGGGAAGTGCAAAAAAGCAAAACAAACAAATTTTATGATTCCAGTACCCACAAACATTTTACCTGCTATTTTATTGGGGGCTTTTATATCTACATACTCAACCTTATTTAGAGGTCACCTATTACAGAGGTTACAAGCACGAGGTCTGAAGTCAGGTTGTCTGTGTCCTAATCTTGGCCATGCTGCCATTCTCTGTGTGATACTGGATGAGTTAACTTTGTTTCTCTAGTGTTGTCCTTATCTATAAAGTGTGAATAGTAATCATAGTTACTAATTCCGTTGGACTGTTTTGAAAGCCTAATAAATTGGATCATTCATATGCATGCTTAAGACAGTGCCTGGCTTATTAGTCATAACTCAGTCTGATCTGCTCTTCTAATCATTGTCATCATCATGAGTAGAAGTAGCATTTAATGTGTTGTCAGACTGAGTTCGTGGATGTGATTGAGAAAAGTATGTTCCATAAGATTCATTAAGAAATGTATCAATGGGGTAAATTTAACAGTTTGACACCTTTTTATATTCACAGGGGTCAGGAGAGTGCTGGTATTGTGACCAGTGATGGAAATTCGATACCCACATTCAAAACACACAAGGTATATTTAAACATTGACAAGCGTTGATGATAAAAGTAACAATAGTCAGAAGACAGCTAGTATATGGTGGGGGTGGGGACTTTGAATAAAAATAATTTGTATGTAGAAGCATAGTTGATCCTTTAACAGTATAGGAACATATTTTGTGTGTCATATGTATTATATATAGTGTTCTACAATAAAGTAAGCTGGAGAAAAGAAAATATTAAAATCATAAGGAATAGAAATTATAGTACAGTACTGTCTTTGTTGATACAATAAGCTTCTGTTGACTTTTTATAATGTAAGTTGTCAGTATCTATGTTAGTATAGTCTTAAGTTGGTACAGAACACTGTAGATGGTATACGTATTGCTAACATAGACCTCGAAAATGAAAAGATAATGTGAAAAAATTCCTGTTTAGGGTATAACAGTTCATGCATCAATAACAAAGAAATAGCAATATGATTGCTTTTTGGTTGCCTAGCCTATACACTAATAAGTGAATTGTTATAACATATCATTACTTTATGCCAATGTAAGGATGGGCTATCCACTTTAACACCAGTCTTGCACATATTGTTCTACACATTGACTGCCTAGGTGACAGTCATGGTACTGACACAGAAATGTCCATATGGTTTTCACCATATAGTTATTAGATTTTCACACAAAGCCTCTCACACATCCACAATAAGAAAACTTTATTAACTGTGTAATATAATGATTAATCACTGTTCATTAAATTGAAGTGGGTCATCATAAAGTTCTTCATCCTAGTAGTCACCCTTCATAATGAGTAGGCTGAGGAGAGGTTGGTTTTGCTGTCTCGGGTGTGGAAGGAGATGGTGGAGGTGGGAGGGGAGGCAGGAGAGGCAGGCACACTGGGTGTAACTTGCTGGATACGTCATAATTTCTGTCTCACTCACTTGCTTTTTTACTTCTCTAAACATGTTTCTGTACAATACCATCCTTCTACCCTTTGCTTTAGCTTAGTGCCCATAGAAAGGCCTATATCGTAAAAGAAGTCAAAAGCAGTCTTAAACAATCAGAACCCTTCTGCTGGACTGTCTGATGTCAGTTTGTTTTCTGGCACTGCTTTCTTCATGTTTTCTTCCTCATCACCTGGCACTGGTTCGAAAGCACTCGTCTCCATCAGATATTTTTAAATTTTTGCCATATCCAGAATCTCTTTCATGATTTCCTTGATTAGTTCTATCGTAAATCCTGTGACGTCATGCACAACCTCTGGACATGGTTTTCTCTGCATGGATTTATTGTCTCAGGCTTGATGGCTTTTACAGCTTTTTCAGTAACAACAATGGCATCTTCAGTGGTGTAATTCTTTCAGACTTTCAGGCTGTTCTTTCTGTTGGGGTTGTCTTCCATGGCACTGACAGTCTGTTCCATAGAGTACCATGTGTAATGAGAAAGTCCTTATGATCCCCTGACATCGAGGCTGAATTAGAGATGTTGTGTTTGGGAACAAGCAGATCGCTTCAACCACTTGGCTTCAACACTGATGAACTTATGGGGTTCTGAGTAGCCAAGGGCATTGCCCAATATCAAAAGAACGTTAAAAAGCAGTGCTTTACTGGCAGGGTACTTCCTGGTTTCAGGAATAAAGCATCAATGAATGGTACCAATCCAGAAAAAGAGTTCATGTTGTGCAGGCTTTATGGTTTAGTCATGAGTTAGAAGACTAGCAGCTGCTGTTTATCCTCTCCCTTCAAGGTTCAGGGGTTCGAAACCTGTAGTTAAGGGCAGTCCTAATTATAAACACTACTGCATTTGCATAAAACCAGAGAGTTAGTCCATCCTTTCTGGCCTTAAATCTTGATATTTTTTAAGCCAAACCTCTCCCTAAAAATCTCCAGCCATTCTTCACTGACATTTAATTCTCCAGCTTTAGATCCTTCACCTTCCTTTTGCATTGTCATCATTTAAATAACTACACTTTTTCTCAAATCTTATTAAATACGTATGCCTTTCTTATAGCAATCCTGAACCCACCTAAGAGCTGCATTTTCAATATGAGATAAAAGAGCGTTTCACAAAAAGTACGTAGTGTTTGTGCCAGCTAGTATAGCTACAACAATGGTTTCATGTGTTTCCCTTTCTTTTTTTTTTTTTTTACAATGGTCTTTATGCTGGATTCATTTATCTTGAAATGGCAGGGCCGCCACAGCTGTAGGCCACAATCTACAGTAGACCTCAAGCAATTCAACTTTTTTTTGTAAAGTCATGGCTTTACTTCTTGAGAGCACTTTCAGTGTCACTGGTGTCACTTTGTATGAGTCCCATGGTGTTACTCAAGGTTTACAGTATTGCGCTAAACACGAAGAAAAATACTCAATAACTGGGAGAGGAGACTTTTCACTGCAATAAGCAACCTGATGTAGAGATGAGTGGCTCACCCAGAGGTGATTAACATCAGATGGCATACTTGCATTCAAGTGGATACTTGGAACACTTGAATTCCCCACAGTATTAACAGGAGGTGGCTCCAAAATAATTTCAGTAGTGCAGTATGGACTACAGTTCATTTTATGCAGTAACTTAAGACTGCACCCTTATGCTTGTTTACATTTCTTGAAAAAGCAAATAGCACCAGTTATGGTTTGTGTTTTTTGTGTGCATAAGTTTTGATAAATATTAACATTTTGTAATAGGTTTCTGTATATTTTTATGGTAATAAATGATAAAATAGATTAGTATCTACAAATATTTTATGCATCCATGACATACTCAGTTTCTTAAATTTTTTACTCTAGGCTACATGGCTTACTGTATTTTTATATCATTTTTAATCTCCAAAAATTTTTTTCTGATATATTTATTGGGAAAAAAATCCATGAATAAGTGGACCTGTGCAGTCCCAGCCTGTTTTGTTCAAGGGTCAACGTTTTTATTTGTTCTTCTACAGTGCATTTCTCTCCCAGTGATAATTTGCTAGATTGACTCAGATAAGTTATCCTTTATTTGAATACTTTAACATATTTTGAATTTTAAATTATAATTTAGTTGATCATAGTTGACAAATGTTACCTCTTAGTACATCTGTTCTTCAATGTTTTATCAAGAAGTATCCTATGAAACAGGTGACTCAGTAGGTAAAGAATCTGCCTGCAGTGCAGGAGACTCGGGTTCAATTCCTGGGTTAGAAAGATCCACTGGAGAAGGGGTTGGCTACCCATTCCAGTATTCTTGCCTGGAAAATTCCATGGACAGAGGAGCCTGAGGTGGCAAAAGAGTCAGACACAACTTAGTGACTGAACAACAATCTTACGAAACAAGCATGATTAATTTTGTTATATGAATTCCACCTCAGATATATATTTTAGCGCTTCACAGTTCTTACAATTAGGTTAGTCTTTTTTTTTTTTTTTTTTGAGATTAGAATTCTGAAGCACAGGGAAATTAAGTGAACTTCATTTTCTAATTTGGAATTGTCTGAGCAGAAGCTTATAAAAGTGCTACTAGTGTTTTTTTCCCTAAGATGAGCTTTTATTTTGACTTTGCAAGGGAATGGGTCTTGTAAATCATGTATTTACTGAAGACAATTTGAAGAAATTATATACTTCAAATCTTGGAATTGGACACACAAGGTATGCCACTACAGGAAACTGTGAATTAGAAAATTGCCAGCCCTTTGTTGTTGAAACACTTCATGGAAAAATAGCTGTGGCACATAATGGCGAATTAGTTAATGCTGCGCGCTTAAGGAAAAAGGTAAGTTTTTTTTTTTTAATGCTTTTTTCATGATTGTGATAAATTATTGAAAAGAAGTATGGCGGATCTTGGTAAAGTGTATTGGCTTGTTGTTGCCACCTGTTACCTAATTGCAAAGAACAACTGTAACAGAATTACCTGGAGTACTTGTTTCTCATTACAAATTCTAAGATATTCTCCCCAGAGCCTGAGGTGGGAATGAGGTGGCTTAATCTGCAGTGTAATATGCTCCTGAGGTGATTCTGATGCATTATTTTGGAATAGTGATTTGGAAAATTGATTTAATTATTCCCAGAACTTTGTCCTACCCTTTTCTTAGGCTCTGGCATTGTCATTGTGATAATACAGTTTTTTGCTACCAAATGAAAACAAAAGTATGAAGTAAAAATTATTTTAAAACTCACTATTTAGAGATCACCAGCAAAAGTTCAATTACAAACAATACCTTGTACATTATTTCTAGACCTAACCCCTTACACAGGCACTCAGCTTCATCTCAGCACATTTCACTGCATCAGGGCTGATGGTAGGTAGCCACCATCACCACCACCAGCAAACCTTGGTTAAAAGTCCCTGCTGCAGTGTGCCACTCTTATGGGAATGTGTCCTGTTTGTCAGGAGTGGACTGAAAAAGTTAGAACCACAATCCCAAACCCTCATGCTGTCTCCAGCTGCCTCCCTACCTACCTACTGCAGGTCTACATTGCTTCAGACCTAGTTTTCAAAGGCTTTCCTGTATACCTCCTAAAGCACTTTTTTTTTTCCTGTTTGAAAAGCTTCAGAGACTTCCCATTGCCTCCAGCAGTAGATATACAGTCTATTATTAGTATATTATTAGATATATATACCTACCATTGGTGGGCTTCCCTGGTGGCTCAGAGGTTAAAGCGTCTGCCTGGAATGCAGGAGACCTGGGTTTGATCCCTGGGTCGGGAAGATCCCCTGGAAAAGGAAGTGGCAACCCACTTGAGTACTCTTGCCTGGAGAATCCCATGGAAGGAGGAGCCTGGTAGGCTACAGTCCATGGGGTGGCAAAGAGTCGGACATGACTGAATGACTTAACTTTCACTTTTCACTTTCTTTCACCTTTGGTAGAATGCAGGATTTCATAACAGCATCCACACAATATCTGATCTCTTTCTGTGATGGCAGGCTATTGGGTGAAGGTTGAGTTGGTGCTTCCCCTCTAATGGTTATGACTTTTCTCCTTTCTAAATAGCTTCTGCGTCATGGTATTGGTCTGTCAACAAGTTCTGATAGTGAAATGATCACCCAGCTACTGGCTTATACCCCTCCTCAGGAACAAGATGACACCCCAGACTGGGTAGCAAGGTAATTGTAAAAGTAGACTGAGCTTGCAGCTGTGATAATGAGACCTTTGTCTTGCATGTGTTTATAATGAAAATTATTCATTGAATTATTTAATTGATTCCAGGATTAAAAATTTAATGAAGGAAGCACCCACAGCATACTCTCTGCTTATAATGCACAAAGATGTGATTTATGCAGTCCGAGATCCCTATGGAAATCGTCCTCTATGCATTGGTCGTCTTATTCCTATTTCTGATATAAATGATAAAGGTAATGAACTTCAAAAGAAATACAATAATCTCATAATGCTTTTCCAAGTCATTGTCCTACTATTGGCACACCCTGAAATCTTTAGGTATTAGGAACTTATTGAATAAAAAGGCTAGGTAAAAAAGAAAAAAGTGGCCCTTAGTTTTTTCCTCTTTTTTAGCCACTCCAGGTAGGACGTGGGATCTTAATTCCCTGATCAGTAATCGAACTCGTACTCCTTGAATTGGAAGCACCGACTTTTAAACCACTGGACTGCCAGGGAAGTCTTGGCACTTAGTTTTTAAAGTATATTTCCTTGAATATTTCTGAGGATGAGCCACTTTTAATATATTTAATGGGCATTCCTGTTTGGTTCTGCCTGAATGGCCTATTCATATCCTTTGCCCAGCTTTTCATTTGTGTAGTATGATTTCAGTGATTTTCTTTTTGACTTGTCAGATGTCTTATTCAAGCCATGAAATCATTTTGTTTGAAGGAAGCTTGCGATCTTATCTTTGGTACTAGTCAAATGAAGAGTTCTTAAGGTCATAGTCATGGATAGTGTATGAGTTCTTTTGTTTATAAAATTGGTATTTAACTGTTCTCCTGAAATAGGTAGCCCCTTTTAAATTTCTTGAATTCAATAACTGAATTAATTGATTGTCTTGTGATTTACAGAAAAAAAAACATCAGAAACGGAAGGATGGGTGGTGTCTTCAGAATCTTGTAGCTTTTTATCTATCGGTGCAAGGTAAATTTTGTATCATTCAACGTAACAACTTTTCCATGTCAATTAAAAAACTTTTTACATGAAAGTTTTGCTTCTGATGTCGGCAGGAACACATGCTTTTAAATGCAGTTTATTTTGTACATTGTGCTCAGCAGTTGCACTAACATTAATGTCTTGGTTTAGTTGCTAAGTCATGTCTGACTTCTGTGAACCCATGGACTGTAGCCCACCAGGCTTCTATGTCCTTGGGATTTCCCAGACAAGAATCCTGGAGGGGATTGCCATTTCCTTCTCCAGGGCATCTTCCTAACCCAGAGATTGAATCTATGTCTCTTGCATTGACAGGCAGATTCTTTACCACAGAACCACTAGGGAAACCCTAACATGCCAGTAGTACCTTCTCATCCTGGAACTCGGATCTTGTTTTCAAAATACCGTGAGACTTATTTTAGAAAGGAAGAATCTCCTCAACAAGGAATAGTTATGAGCAAAAAAATTTAAGCCAGAATAAAAATGTTCTCTTTAACCTTCATTCTGCTGCAAATCAATAAAATGCAGGACTTTTATTTTTTAAAATTCTAAATTCAAGTGTAGGGTAGCAGATTTATAGAAATTACTGTTGGAGAAATACTTTTTTTTTTTTAAGCCAATAGACTTTATGTTAAACTGAACCCTTTTTCCTTTATAAGGAAAGGGACTCTGTGCACTTTATAGTAGATAATTAGCCTTAAGGACTGGTTTAAAGTCTCCTTTAACATTGTTTCCCAAGATATTACCGTGAAGTCTTGCCTGGAGAAATTGTGGAAATATCCAGACATAAAGTCCAAACTCTTGACATTATACCAAGGTCTGAAGGAAACGCAATGGCTTTCTGTATCTTTGAATATGTTTATTTTGCAAGACCAGATAGTATATTTGAAGGTAAGTAAAATATCTCTTAAATATTGATGTAAATCTGTTATCTCATTAAAACAAGAAAGTGCTTGGGCCCAAAGGCTTTGAAGGCACAGTTACATGTTGTAAAAAGATCACAGTTCCTCTGACTGTCAGATTTTTTTCCTTTTTGGAGTAAAGATTATGATTTTTAGCTATGTATTAAGGTTAATTGTTTTTAATTAACTGATTAACTTACTTATATTTATGTGGCTGCTTTGGGTCCTAGTCGTGGCCCCTCGGATCTTCATTATGTCACATGGAATCTTTTGTGGTGGTGCATGGACTCTCTAGGGGTAGCACACCAGCTTCAGTAGTTGTAGCACATTGGCTGTCTAGTTGTGGCTTCAGTAGTTGCAGCAACCTGGCTCTCTAGTTGTGGCATGAAGGCTGCAGAGCGCCCGGTCTTAGATGCTCTGCAGCATGTGGGGTCTTAGGTCCCTGACCAGCGATTGAACCATTGTCCCCTGAATTGCAAGTTGAATTATTAACCACTGGACCACTAGGGAAATCCCAAGGTTAATTTTTTTTTTTTTTTTTTAGAGTGAATTCCCCCTGATTTATGAGTTTCCACTTTAATGTTTTTTGGTTTTGCTTTTCTTTTGGTACTCAATTCTAATAGAGTTCTAACAAGCTAGTTTCTTCCAATAATGATATGCTGGGCTATATTATACTAAGTAAAAATCTATTTCCTTTTCCAAATATTCTAGACCAGATGGTTTACACAGTAAGATATCGTTGTGGTCAGCAGCTGGCCATTGAAGCCCCCGTGGATGCAGATTTGGTTAGCACTGTCCCAGAATCCGCTACACCTGCTGCTCTTGGTTATGCAACAAAGGTATTTTCTCTTCATTAACACACAGTGAATTGCTTATTTAGCACTGGGATTAGAAATTCATGTATATAAAGAGAAACTCATCAATTTATGAGTAAGGAGAAAGACAGTGTTTCTTTATAAGAGTTACTTATTTTTCAGCCTTTTCATTTAGTGGCACTGTTTTTTAGTAGATCCACAAAAAATTCACCCAAAGAGTAGGAGAATGATCCCCTCATTTTAGGAAGATAACATCATACTATATACTGAGTTTAGTGGTAATATTTACTTACTATAAAGTACCCTCATAAGCCACTGGTGTATTGTTTCTTGCTGAGTGTGGTTAGTAGTAAAGCTATTTTTAAAAATTTTGTATAATGTTCTTAGTACTATGCTTAACTGCATTTTTCATAACTGAGTAGATTATATAATTATAGTGATTCTGGGGTTTAATACCCAACATTCATTGTGTTGGGAAGTTCAGTTTATGAACTTTTTAAAGAAATAATATGCATACAATATGTGGATTTTTCTCATAGTGATTTATTCTTTGTCATGTGTTCACATTCTTAGCATTTCCTTCTAAGATAGAGAAATAACAATACATAAGAAACATTACAAATTCTAGTAAAATGAATTGTTTCCCCACTAAGTAGAAGACTTTTGATAATTTTTCTTTTTGCCTTGTCTTCCCGACAGTTTAGCTAGTGACAGAAAATTGTAATCTGACGATGGAGAGCTCAAAATTATAACTGCATTTAAAATTTTTACATACATGTTCTAATGGAAGCATGACCCAGAGAAAACAGGGCCCTTGAGTTCTCCATATATGTGCTGCTCATTGTCCTTTTATTCCTTCTCTGTTAGTGTGGGCTTCCATACGTGGAGGTGCTATGTAAAAACCGGTATGTAGGAAGAACATTCATTCAGCCAAACATGAGGTTAAGACAACTTGGTGTTGCGAAAAAATTTGGAGTACTGTCAGACAACTTTAAAGGAAAAAGAATTGTTCTTGTAGATGATTCAATTGTGAGAGGCAATACCATCTCACCCATAATCAAGTTACTCAAAGAATCTGGTGCAAAAGAGGTAAGTAATATTAAAACACCTATCCTAAAGCACCAATAATTTATAATATGATAAAAATCGGTAAAATTTTATGTTAAAATTTTTATAAACCTAATTTAAAACTAGCAAATCACAAAATAGAATACTTTTAAATTTGTAGGATATTGATTACTTTTTTATGAAGATGTAGAAGCAGTCCTACTATAATAATTTGACACAGTGGGTTATATTATCAAATCACAAAGCTTATTCTAACTAAATACTTTAGTAATTCATATTACTAAATGAGATGTGTCATTTACTAATAGTTGATCAGATTTAGAAATAAAATCCACTGTGAAGAAAATGATATAGAAAGCAATATGACAGTCTAAGATAATTATGCTTAAGATTTCTAGCCTTTTTTAATGACTAGTTATGATTATGATATTCTTTGGAATTCAGTGAAAGTCATGTAATGAAGACAAAGAAGTGTAAAGTTAGTTCAGCACCCATACTAAAAAGAATAAGAAATAAATACAGAAACTGGAAATAGCTTATATATCTACCAGCAGGAAATGATTTGGTAAATTGATACATCAGTATGATGAAATACAATGCAACCATTAAAAACTATAAAGACTACTAAACATGGGGAAATCTTTGCTGTTATAAGAAAGGTAAAAAGTAAATGTGGACACTGATTATAGCTTTGTAAATTTTCCTGACAAAAGTCAGAAAATAATGATAGATTAAAAAAAGTAGACAAACATAGTTCTTTGTAATAGCAAGGCTTTCTTTTTTAAAATTATATCCTGGTAGGTGTTATTTTCTTTTTACTAATAAAATGGTAAAATAAGAGGTAGGCAAAAGTTCCTTTCAAGTGTTAGAAGAGAAAAATGAAGATGGTCCTAGGAATGTAATAAATGAGAAATGAGAGATCAGAAGAAAGACATATCCTTGTCAGTAGATGACAGAAAGAAACAATGGACAGCTCTGTATAAAGAACCCTTTACAAGTGGCTAACATTTCAAAATTCGTGCCCAGGTCACTTTAGGGTCTAGAACAGGGCTGCTCCTGTAGGATTCTTGGTTGTTCTTTAAGTTAATTCTAAAAGTAATTCTGACTGAACACTTGGAGGTCTGTATGTAATATCACATGATTTTTTTCTACCTATTATTTTGAAAGAAATTTTGTAGTGTGCTTTGCTGCCCATATGTTTTTAAAACATTCTGTAAAACAATTTTATGTTGCATTTGCCAGTGACAGAATTTGCATAATTGTTCTTCCAGTGAATGTCGAACTAATGAACACATGCCATGATTTCTTTCCAAGGTACATATTCGCGTAGCTTCACCACCAATTAGATATCCATGCTTCATGGGAATAAACATACCAACAAAAGAAGAGCTTATTGCCAATAAACCAGAATTTGAGCATATTTCAGATTATCTAGGTAGGTATCAAAATTTCTATAAACTTTGATCTTTATTCATTTTTTAACAGAAAATCCAAGCTTATCAATCTTTACACTTTTAATGAAAAACAGTGTTCGGTATTTGTTAAAAGATGTTATGTATGTTGAGCAGACAAACAGTGGGAGTGCCTGGTGTAGATGGACACCATAGTGAGTGCTGTGATAAGAGAGCTAGGCCAGGTGAGCTTGGAGGAGAAGGAAGAAGGGCTTTCACAGCAGAGAGCTGTGTTATCAGTTCACATCTCCCGAAGCTCAGATCAGAAGAAAAACAAGTACTTTAACCACAGATTTCTAGTAAAACAATTTGGATGTGAGTACAAATCAAAGTGAAAAGCTTGTGTAGACTCATCATTAACAATGAGGTCAGAAGACTTGCAGATGGAGGTCAGCCTGGGAAGACATTTACCTTTCAAATTCAGGTGAGGTATAAACTATAAATATCATCTACATGTTCATCCATGTGTGGTATGTCCACCACATTCACTGTTTACGGCTGGTGTTTCTCTTGACTGGTCATGCCTGGTTGTGTCTGTACCTTACCAGTTAAGTATTTTGAACATTACCCAACTGATACATTGTGAACACTCACTCTTTGCCAGGACCACATCTATATTATTGTAATGATATTATGAAAATGCTATAGTTAGTATTTCCCTTATCTGATAGATGAAAAATATAGACCTGGGAAAAGTAAATGACCTTGAGCTTAAATGAGAACCGGGACTCCTGAAGCCTTTTGAATCCATTTTAGACACAAATTCTCCAGTGCTATTTTAAATTATGTTATCCCTTAAATTCCAATTTAAAACTTAAAAAAATAATAAAGACCCTGTGTTTTATTGATGCTCCAGCCACCACCACCACCCTCCTTTTTTTTTTAAAAAGAGAGGCTAAAGGAGAGAATTCCCTAGCAGTCTAGTGGCTAGGACTATGAGCTCTTACTGCTGAGGGCCCAGGTTCAGTCCCTGGTAGAGGAACTAAGATCCCAGAAGCCACGTGGCCAATAAATAAGTAAATAATTGACATTTTTAAAAAATAAATTAAAAAAAAAAAGAAAGGCTAAAGGAGACATTTTTATTCTGGCTTATGTTTTTCTGTTTGTAACTATTCTCTGTTAGGCAGTTCTTCCTTTCCAAAGGAAGTGTCATGACCTTTTCCCCTCTTTCGCCCTTTAGGAGCAAACAGTGTTGTATATCTGTCAGTAGAAGGACTGGTTTCATCTGTACAAGAAGGAATAACACTGAAAAAACAGAGAGTGAAAAAGCAAGACATTATGGTTCAAGAAAATGGGAATGGTCTGGAATGTTTTGAAAACAATGGTCATTGTACAAAGGAAGATATTATGATTCAAGAAAATGGGAATGGTCTGGAATGTTTTGAAAAGAATGATCATTGTACAGCTTGTCTGACTGGAAAATACCCTGTGGAATTGGAATGGTAGCTGCCAGGGGCAGACATCATATTTCAGGACACAAAAGCTGGTGAAGAAGTTGTAGTGGGTATACCTTCATTTACTGTTACTCAGTTGGTACAGTGTGAAATGCCACATGCTTGTAAGTTCTGAGTTTTTTTTCTGAAAAGGATACCAAATTGCTATGATTTATTCAGTAATCCTGGATAAATACTTTGGTATTACATAGGAACTTGGATGATCCTTTCAGTTTTATTCAGTACTGTTATTTTTTAGAGATCATGTACATTTCAGATCATCAGCAGTAATGTAGCAGATAGGTGAATTTCTGTTTTAGAGAGGATTGCCAGGTATTATACTCTCACAGGTTGTTAGGAAATTTTGTGGAATGTTTAAGAGTTACTGAAATTCATTTATGGAATATTTTCATGGAGAAGGAAATGGCAACGCACTCCAGTGTTCTTGCCTGCAGAATCCCAGGGACGGGGGAGCCTGGTGGGCTGCCGTCTATGGGGTCGCACAGTCGGACACGACTGAAGTGACTTAGCTTAGCTTAATTGCATTTAATACAACAGTATGTGGTTTTTTTTGTTTTTGTTTTTGTTTTTTTCACTCAAGCATTAGCTAGCTTGGTTAGAGAAGACAAGTGGTTAATGGTCAAAAGACAAGTGGTTAATGAAGCCAGGTCCATGCTTTAAAGAGTTTGCAAGAGGTTAGACTAAGGTGTTGTGATGCGAACAGGACCTGTGAGTTCATTGTTCATTATATATCATACAATTCAATATATCATATTCAATTAAACTTGAATCCATTATACCCCAAAGTTATCTATCATCTAGAGTTCTCTTAAAAAAAATACGTTTTGTGCCTCACTTTCCTCACCTGTGCGATGAGGTGTTTATATTATTAAATTCAATAACTAGCAGTTATTTTGGTGGTTAGAGCCATCATTCCACCTCCCAATGTTAAGACAGTAAATTAGCTTTTGAAATGTTGGCTGTTGGTCTGCAGTCAAGATTTCAAAAGGGAGACATAGTTTGCCACCTAGCTTTGAAATGCCCTGATTGTAAAAAGATGTCTGTGCAAAAAATTTTCCTACATTTGACCAGAAAGTGTTAATATGATCCATACTATTTAGTGCCCTTATGGTAGAAGCACAGGAAGTAACCTAGTACATTTGAAGTAAAAGATACATTTTTTTTAGATCCAAACAAACGTTTTATCCTTCATTGGATTATATGCCTTTTAATGAAGTACTTGATCACTTGCAAATGTGTATGCAATGAGATGATCAAGTAGAAACACTGTAGGGGCCAATTTTAAGGAACAAGGAGACAACAACTTTTTCCAGTTAGTGTACTCATCTAATTCCAAGCATTAAACACTTGTTTTACTTTACCGAGATCTAAATAATGGCATTTTTTTTAAGGTTGTTTTTTTTTTTTTAACTGTTAACATCTGAGGTGACTTACCCTCAGCCCTTGCTTATGTAAGATTTTTAAAACATAAAAGTGTTTTTTTAGGTGCATTACTTTGATATGGTGTACATAGTGTCCAAATCCACCCAGAATTATAATATTTATTAATAACCATAGTCTTTTTCTCTTCGTTCAGTAGTTTCATATGTTGTGTCATGGCAGGCATGAGAAACTGTTGACAGCTCTTTAAGCCCAGATGTGGCAGGCAGCAGTGGCCACATAACCCTGTGGTGGGAACACAAGCACACTGGCATTTGAATGCCGCCCTGGGACCATTGTGTGTGTAGCTTCTGGTCTTAAATGTATTCTTTGTGGCACCATGGAGGCGGCGAGACCTTTGTGTCGCTTTTAAACTAGCCTTACTTACATTTTTTACATTTGATTTTTTAAAATAAAACAAGAGACTCAGGGAAAGTACTAAACCAAAATCTCTGATTTGACTTTTGTGTTTTCCATAGTTTTTGGTTTTATTGAGGTGTTTTTAGAAAAGAAAATGGTACTGTGACACTTTAGTACTTTTACAGATTTCTGACTCTTTCTCTACCATGACCTTTTATTTCACAAGTTTCTGAACTGTGAATTACAGTTTTATATCAGTGTAATCTCAAATGTTGTTTAGCTGCTTTAAATTTATATAGGTATGGTACACTGCAGAGAAAATGAGAAATATGTTTTCACAGAATCTGTACTGTGAACCAAACTAAGCCTACTTTTTGTGAATTCCTTGTGATGCATTGGTGACAAATACATGTAATGAGTACATTTAAATATGTGGGTGTACTTTTTCTAAATAGAGATTTTTAGGTAGTGCATCATGGTGAACAGCACAGTGACAGTCATACTCAGGATCCGTTCTTGGCTTCACCTATATCTTACTTCTCTGACTCAGGCATTTCAATAATAGGACATCTCTTATGAACCAGGCAAACTGCTGATGGAGTAGGAGGGGTGAATAAAGCAATTAGAAATGCAGTGCTGAGTAAGCACTGTGATAGTGGCCAAGTTCTGGGAAACACTAGCAAGAACAGGGAAGGTGTCACAGAAGAGGAGGCTTAGATTTTCAAACTGTGTGCATTGTTGGAATGGAGTACTCTTTAAAATAAAAATAAAGTAGATAAATGAGAGTCCAACTATATGACATTCTCAAAAAGGCAAAACTATGGAGACAATAAAAAGATCAGTGGTTGCCAGGCCTTGGTGGGGAGAGAGGGTTGAATAGGTGAAGCACAGGGGAAATTTTTAGGATAGTCAAACTATTTTCTGTATTACTATGATGGTGAATAAATGTCATTTTATATTTGTCCAAACCTATAGAATATATCGGGTTCTCATATATTACTTTACTTTGCCAACAAAGTCCATCAAGTCAAAGCTATGGTTTTTCCAGTAGACATGTGTGGATGTGAGAGTTGGACTATAAAGAAAGCTGAGCACCGAAGAATTGATGCTTTTGAACAGTGGTGTTGGAGAAGACTCTTAAGAGTCCCTTGGACTACAAGGAGATCTAACCAGTCAGTCCTAAAGGAAATCAGTCCTGAGTGTTCATTGGAAGGACTGATGCTGAAGCTGAAACTCCCAATACTTTGGCCACCTGATGTGAAGAACTGACTCATTGGAGAAGACCCTGATGCTGGGAGGGATTGACGGCAGGAGAAGGGGACGACAGAGGATGAGATGGTTGGATGGCATTACCAACTCAATGGACATGAGTTTGGGTAAACTCTGGGAGTTGGTGATGGACAGGGAGGCCTGGCGTGTTGTAGTCCATGGGGTCTCAAAGAGTCGGACACGACTGAGCGACTGAACTGAACTGAATAGAGCATATGACACCAAGAATGATCCCTAATGTAGACTAGAAAATTTGGGTGATAATGATGTGTCAGTGTAGGTTCATCAGATGGACCACTCAGGGTCGGGGCGGGATTGATAACAATGGAGGTTATTATATGTGGGGGTAGGGGGCGTATGGGGGGCTTCCCTGGTAGCTCAGCTGGTAAAGAATCCACCTGCAATGCAGGAGACCCCTGGGTTCGATCCCTGGGAAGCTCCCCTAGAGGAGGGTATGGCAATTCACTCCAGTATTCTTGCATGGAGAATCCCTATAGACAGAGGAACCTGGTGGGCTACAGCCCATGGAGTCGCAAAGAGTTGGATATGACTAAGCACAGCCCAGCACAGGGGGCACATGGGAACTCTGTACCTTCTGCTCAGTTTTGCTGTGAACCTAAAACTGCTTTAAAAACAGTCTGTTTAAAAATAAGGATACCAGGGGACTTATCAGTCTTCAGTGGTTAAGACTCCGAGCTCCCACTGCAGCAGGCACAGGTTTAATCCCTGGTCAGGAAATATGATCCTGCATTCCTTACAGCATGGCCAAAAAATAAAAAATAAAAAATCACAAAATAAAGACACCAGGGTCCTACCTCTAAAAAACAAAAACAATAAAAATAGATGCATATGGTTAAAGTGAAGAAAGCAGAGGCCATCTCCAGGCTTCTATAGTGCATCCACATTTTAAATATTTTTTCTGTCATTAATCTCTGTATGTTTTAAATAATTAGTTCATACTACTTACTGTACCAATTTTAGATATTATCTCTGCTACTGCTAAGTCGCTTCAGTCGTGTCTGACTCTGTGCGACTCCATAGACGGCAACCCACCAGGCTCCCCCGTCCCTGGGATTCTCCAGGCAAGAGATATTATCTCGATTTCCCTGGAATCTAGCAAAGTGTGCTTTGACAAACTTAATCCACTTAATCATATTAATATCATTGCCTCTCAGAATCTTGCCCTAGAGCATCAGGTGAGTTTCTCATGCCTTTCTTTGGGTTTCAAGTAGGTATAGTCAACTTCTCTAAGGAAAACAGCCCTCATGTTGATCAAAGAGAGAATCCAGACCCCTCAACAGTAGAACTGCACAGACACTTCAGAGTAAACAGCAGCATGCAATGTAAGCTTGTTTTTGTGTGCAGAAATTGTCTTCTTATGTAGCTCAGTGGTTGGATGGCAGGAATCAATTAACTGTTTTGGAATTTCTCACTGCACTGTGTCAAACAGAAAACGATGACACAAAGGAGACCCGGGTTGGTCCTTGCACCCTTCCTCAATCATTGAAAATTGCCTGTTTGGCTTCACTGATGGTTATGTTAGATGTGATGGTTAATTTTGTTTCAGTTAGGTTAGGCTCTGGTGCCAAGTTGTTGTTGAAACACCTGTCTAGGTATTTTTTAGATGTAATAAACATTTAAATCAGTAAACTGAGTAAAGCAGATTGCCCTCCATAGTGTGGGTAGGCCTCATCCAGTCAGTTGAGGCCTTAAGAACAGACTGTAGTTTCCTGAATTAGAATTCTTGGGCCTGCACCCTAGAAACCCTGCCAGTTTCCAAGCTGTTTCAGGGCTGCAGCATCAACTCTTAACCTGAATTTCTGGCCTCTGGGTCTGCCCTAGGTTGCAAACTTGCCAGCCCCCACAATTCTTTGAGCCAGTTTCTTAAGCTCCATTTATTCCACTGGTTCTGTTTCTCTAGAGAACTCTAGTGGGCTCACTCTTGCAGACAGCCTGACTTCCCTTATCCTCCCAGTTTTTTCCGTTGCCAGGGAAATGTGCCGAGCCTGAATGAACTCAACCACCCGTCACTCTTTCCTCTGCCTTCAACTGGGCAGCTGAGCTCCCTCAGAATAAATCATACAACACAGTCCCAACCGTGTTATGGGCTATGATGCTACAGGTTATAGCCCTGTAACCTAACCTTGTCTCCAGGGTAGGATCAAGGACTTTGAAAGTTAGTTTTGAAATAATTTTTATTTTCAGAAGAAACAATGACATTGACAACTGAGAGAAGAGTTGGGAAGTAGGTGAAGAGAAACAGTAAAATGAGAATGTACCAATAAATGTGCAAAGGATCCCCAAAATACTGGGGTATGTATTTGATTATCGGGAATGGGAACCATGTAGTAAATGGAGAAGAATAAAAAGATACTCAGGAAACAGGTGCAAAACACATGAGTCACTGCTGTCAAGAGGGATTAAATTAGGTCAGACTTGGAAACAATGCAGCTGCTATAGATTCTACGACAAGTGTTAAGTCACACAAGTGTTAAGTCACAGTTTGGGAAGGGTCTAGGCTTGGGCCCTATTTAAAAGCTAATAAGGTAACCTGTTACTGTTTCATGGCAGTGCACATGAGGTTCCTGGGTTAAAGACTTGAGAATTTCATTACTCGTGGCCAGAGCATCCCGTTTGATGGCTCTCCAAGCCTCCAAAATCCCCCTGGGTGACCAAGGTAGACACAAATGGATGTCTGCACACAAACTGGGTAGTGTTACAGGAAAAGAGTATTAAGTTTGGGGGGATTCATTCTTTTTACAATAAGTGGAAGCAAGCCTGCTACTTGGGGAAGACATTACCTCAGCTCTGAAGATAGAGCACTCTAAGCAGTCAGTACCTTGTATTCTTTGCATACTTGGTAAGAATTTGCAGGGACACTCAGGGTCCATGGCCAATTGCTCCCAGCAGTATGCTAGGTTCATGGGATGGGGGTTGGAGGAGGACAGCTAAATTCTCAAACAAAGTTTGAAGAAAGGCGATGTTGAAGCTGTGTTTCCATAATAGGAGTAACTGTTCATCGAGCCAGTGTGGAGAGAGAAAGGGTTTTTAGCCTGTGACCCAGCCGAAGCACAGGTGTGGAAACTTGATAAGGGTTTGGCAGACCCAGAAGACTTACGCTGCTGCTGCTGCTAAGTCGCTTCAGTCATGTCCGACTCTGTGCGACCCCAGAGACGGCAGCCCACCAGGCTCCCCCGTCCCTGGGATTCTCCAGGCAAGAACACTGGGGTGGGTTGCCATTTCCTTCTCCAATGCAAGAAAGTGAAAAGTGAAAGTGAAGTCGCTCAGTCGTGTCCCAACTCCTAGCGACCCCATGGACTGCAGCCTACCAGGCTCCTCTGTCCATGGGATTTGCCAGGCAAGTGTACTGGAGTGGGTTACCATTGCCTTCTCCCAGAACTAGAGTCTTATTATAGCTGGATCTGACAGTACCAGGTGTGGGGACTGTGGAGCGTGGGCTGAGGAAGCAGTGGTTAATTGTGAGAGGTTAGGCTAGAAAGATAATGAACTATCTCACTTGCCTTACTAGAGTCTGAATGCCATGTAGGCAATGAGACCACTGAAGCTTCTTAAAGAATGCTGTGGCTGCTCTGATGGATGTTTTAGAATGATCAGTCTAGATTATCAGGTAAAATGGTATCTTAAACATAGTCTTGTACATTTGCTTCCTCTTAGATCCCCTGAAAATGACAGTAAAAGGATTTTTTAGGGTCACAAACTCAAGGATAGAAAGTGATAACAAAATTCTGAAACCAAAAGCAAAGGGCTCAGATGATTTGGAAAAGCTCAGATATGCAGATGACACCACTCTTATGGCAGAAAGTGAAGAAGAACTAAAGAGCCTCTTGATGAAAGTGAAAGAAGATAGTTGGCGTAAAGTTCAACATTCAGAAAACTAAGATCATGGCATCTGGTCCTATCACTTCGTGGGAAATAGAAGGGGAAACAGTGGCAGACTTTATTTTGGGGGGCTCCAAAATCACTGCAGATGGTGACTGCAGCCATGAATAAAAGACGCAGACTCCTTGGAAGCAAAGTTATGACCAAACTAGACAGCATATTAAAAAACAGAGACATAACTTTGCCAACAAAGGTCTGTCTAGTCAAGGCTATGGTTTTTCCAGTAGTCATGTATGGATGTGAGAGTTGGACTCTAAAGAAAGTTGAGCGCCAAAGAATTGATGCTTTTGAACTATGGTGTTGGAGAAGACTCTTGAGAGTCCCTTGGACTGCAAGGAGATCCAACCAGTCCATCCTAAAGGAGATCAGTCACGGGTGTTCATTGGAAGGACTGATGTTGAAGCTGAAACTCCAATACTTTGGCCACCTGATGTGAAGAGCTGACTCATTGGGAAAGACCCTGATGCTGGGAAAGATTGAAGGCAGGAGAAGGGGACGACAGAGGATGAGATGGTTGGTTGACATCACCGACTTAATGGACATGAGTTTGGGTGAACTCCAGGAGTTGGTGATGGACAGGGAGGCCTGGCGTGCTGCAGTCCATGGGGTCGCAAAGAGTTGGACACGTCTAAGCAACTGAACTGAAAGACTAAACCAGCAGGGAGCAAAGCCAGTAAGCAATACTATTTACATCATTTTGTTTTGCTAGGTTGTGTCCAACTCTTTTGGGACCCCATGGACTGTAGCCTGCCAAGTTCCTCTGACCATGGGATTTACCAGGCAAGTAAATGCAGTGGGTTGCCATTTCCTTCTCTGGGGGATCTTTCTGACCCAGGGATTGAACCCTCCTTGCGTTGGCAGGTGCATTTTTTTTTTCTTCCCTACCACTGAGACATCAGGGCCCTAAAAATCTGAGAAACTGGCTTCTGGAAGTAAGGATAAAGAGGGTAACTAAAAGGATTGGCAATTCCCTTGGGAATGAATTATACCCTTATGATACCACCCATCAACCTAAAAGCCTAACTCTGAAAGCCCTTTTATTTGAGAGAGAGTAAAACAGAGAGTCCTTGTATTAGAGGACATCAAGCACTTGGAAATTTTTATACTGAATTCTGAGACCTCCTCCCAACCTCTGCAGCCCTTTTCTCTCATTTGGTTTTCAAAAAACATGCCACGGACTCAGAACGTTCAATCAGCTTTTAAATGTCCCACTTTTAAGTAATCATTATTACCAGACACCTGTGGAAGCCTCTAACATAAGAGTCCAAAAGCAACAGAAGAAATAGAGACTGAAAGGGGAAGAAAAACTCAAACAAGCTATCACTAATATCAGAATTAAATTACCCTGGCAGGTAGCAGTAGGATAATTAAATTGTCGTACTGTAGCCATGAAAGACTGGAAGGGCTTAAGGGAAAAGCTGAACAAGAGCACCTGAAGTAAGAGAGCAGAAGTTAGCATTTTAAAAATGCAGATGGCAGGCAGGGGAGGAATACAGATTGTAGGCCCCTCCCTCACTAGATGACAAATTCAGAACCTCTTGGATTGGAGATTCAAGAATCTGGAATGTGTTACATGGCCAGCTGGGCAGTGGTCTAGAGACTGGGGACAGCAGGACAGAGGATCTAACTGCATACAGCAGGGTAAAAAGAAGTTGGGTGGGGGTGGGTATCTAGGCTTTTTCTCCCCGACTCACTGGGTGGATAATGGTGTCAGTGCCAAATATAGAAGCAAAGATACACATCTGACACTGTTCCCCACCCCCCAACACACACACACACCAAATAAAAGACCAGTGGTACATACTCATGGGCAAGTGGAGGTATCTCTTACTTCGATTACTGCTACAGTTTCTTGCCACCAATGCCTAAGGACACAAGAGCACTGTGTTCTCATTCCTTTATATCATCATTTGTTGATGCCAGGCTGCTTCCTCAGTCCTTCCCCTAGACAAAACAAAACCAAAACCCCGATCATTTTGTAACTGGGAAAGTGCTTCAGAAAGCCAAACTCTTTGACAGCAGATGTTTGTAGCCAAGTTAAGGATTTATTTGCAGGGTGCCAAGCAAGGGCATGGGAGACAGGTGTCAGATGCACCCCATCTTGGTCTTTAAGTTAGGGATGTTTTAAAGGGTAAGAACAAAGAAATTGGGATGAATCACCATCTTTTAACTTTTAAAATATATTTACTTATTTGGCTGCACTGGGTCTTAGTTGCGGCAGGAGGGATCTTTCACTGTGCACAGACTCTATAGTTGTGGCACACAGGCTTAGTTGCTACATGGCATGTGGGCTCTTACTTCCCTGACCAGGGATAGAACCCACCTTCCCTCCATTGCAGACAGATTCTCAACCACTAGACACTAGGGAAGTCCCACCATTTCTTAATCTGGTTTTGTGAGTCAGGTTGTCTGCAGTTTACAATTCTCTGGCCCAGTGATACAGGTCTGTGAGCTCATCTTGTCCTGGAGAAACAACCTGAATTTGTATATTATTGATGATATACCTACCTACATTATATAAGTATATATATATATATCTGCAACAGCAATTTTAGTACATTAATGATGTTGTCAAAAATAGCATTCCTTAGTGGATCAGATGGTAAAACGTCTGCCTGCAATGGGGGAAGATTTGGGTTCCATCCCTGGGTTCAATCCCTGGGTCAGGAAGATTCCCCTGGAGAAGGAAATGGCAAGCCACTCCAGTACTCTTGCCTGGAAAATTCCACGGATGGAGGAGCCTGGTAGGCTACAGTCGACGGGATAGCAAAGAGTTGGACACGACTGAGCAACTTCACACACACAGTCATCTGACTGGTTGATTAATATTCAGTTAGCCCAAGATTGGAGAGGGCAATGGCATCCCACTCCAGTACTCTTGCCTGGAGAATGCCATGGACGGAGGAGCCTGGTAGGCTGCAGTCCATGGGGTCGCTAGGAGTTGGGACACGACTGAGCGACTTCACTTTCACTTTCTTGCATTGGAGAAGGAAATGGCAACCCACTCCAGTGTTCTTGCCTGGAGAATCCCAGGGACGGGAGCCTGCTGGGCTGCCGTCTGTCGGGTCACACAGAGTCGGACACGACTGAAGCGACTTAGCAGCAGCAGCATCAACTCCAAACGATCTCTTTCTAGCCAGCCGTATGTTGAACGAGGAGCCAGTTGCTTCGAATTAAAGTTTCTCGCTCAGAGTTTCTTGGCAAGTATGAAAGGGTACGACTCCAAGGGGGTCAACTCCAAAGTCCTCGCAAACTCTGTCCAAAATCCAACGTGACTGGAGTGGAGATTTGAAATGAGAACAATCAGCAAAACGCCAATTCTTTTCAGCAGTGGCCTCCGAAGCTCGGAGAAGGGGCGGGGCGGAGCGGAGCAGAGTGACGCTATCTGCGCCGGGTCGCTCGTGTGACGTCAGCAAGGCGACGCGGAAGATTATGGGTGAACCCGCGTCATTCAGATCTCGGAAGGCTAGGCTGGATTTAAACCTTGGGAATTATTGATTTATTCGCTGTGTGTGACGCCTTGGGGTTGGGCTGGCGGGAGAAGGTCCGGATGGGCTCAGACCTCCCCGCTACCCTCTCACCTCTAGGCCTTCTGAGTGGGTCTCGACAGGAAGCGGTATCCAGTGGGGACCTGTGTGAGGGAGGAGAAGTACGGCGACATCTGGGGCTGCCTGCACACAGGTTTGCTTAGCTTCCGGGCTAGCCACCAGTTGGCCTCGGATTTGAATTAGTAGTGTCTGGCGGGATGGAGTGGTGCAAAGATTAAACTTGACGTGTGCTCTCTCCACTCACTCTGCATTAGACTCTGCACCTTATTTCAAATGTAAGTTGGCTTTTCTTAATAGCATGATTTCGAAAAGCAATTGGAAAAACGTGTTGAAGGGTAAAAAGTGCATTGTTATTAATCGTAGTCGCTTCATGAACGTTAAGAAGCCGGTGGATACGGGGAAATAAAGTTTTTAGGTTCTTTATCAGTATTTAAAATAACCAGTAACCTAGGAAGAGTGCCTAACCTCTCATGACTCAATAGCAGCCTCTATTGATATAAAGTTGCAAGTATCTTAAAACTTAATGATCGCGTTACACATATAATCTATTTACCAGATTTTCCATTTCTTTCCCCCTTATGTGGTCCCAGAAATGTTTGGACATCCATTTAGTATTCTCCATTGAAACAAATGTATTTATGATTCAGTTAATGAAAACGAGAACCTTAGACAACAAGAATAGATTTGGCCTTAATTCTCTTAAAGAGAAAATTGGTAATTGAAAGTTTAAAAAACATATTAATTGTATAGATATGTATAGGGAATGTTGTAATTTGTCATAAAAATGGCTTTTAAAAAAATTCATTTTATCTTGTGCATCAGAGAAAGAGCAAGTATTTGTAGAAAAGCTTATTAAAAATACTGCAAATACGAAAGTTATTTTATATTTAAAAGTTTGTGTTTAGAAATCAGAGTATTTCCAAACCTTATCGATGTCACCAGTTATTCATTTTGCTCTCTTTGAGGTGAAGTAAAAGTTGTTCAGTCCTGTCTGACTCTGGACTTCTCCAGGCCAGAATAGTGGAGTGGGTACCCTTTCCCTTCTCCAGGGGATCTTCTCAACCCAGGGATCAAACCCAGGTCTCCAGCATTGCCGGCAGATTCTTTACTAGCTGAACCACAAAGGAAGTCCCTTGCTCTCTTTAGGAATGTTTTATTTTCTCTAATTGATATTGATTAAATGATGTGGATGAATCAGTAGGGAAATAAGTTCAAATACTGACAGTTGTGAGGTTTTTGTTGTTATTCAGTCATGCCTAAGGTTTTTTTTTTTGATGAAATACAGTTTCACATTTTCTTTTTATGTGACCTGCGTTGAAAATCACAAAGAACATTGTATTGATACAATACTTTATTGAGTTGTAATATTTTAGAGTCTAAATTTAGATGAATTTATTGGCAATTTAAAAAT
Source organism: Ovis aries (assembly GCF_016772045.2). Classification (NCBI taxonomy): domain Eukaryota; kingdom Metazoa; phylum Chordata; class Mammalia; order Artiodactyla; family Bovidae; genus Ovis; species Ovis aries. Next base: position 72,509,876 of record NC_056059.1, on the reverse strand, counting down.
TAAATTAGAGGCTATTCCCTGGCTGCCCAGTAGTTGGGATTCTGTGCTTTCACTTCTGGGGCCCTGGGTTGGATCCTTGATTGGGGAACTAAGATCCTGATATATATATATATATATATATATATATATATATATATATGTGTGTGTGTGTGTGTGTGTGTGTATAGTATATATGTTATATATATTTCAAACTAGAGTATGAAGAGCTTAGTTCTTAACAGTTATAAAAGCGACTTGCTGTGACCTTTGAAAAGTGTTATATATTAATAATAATAATAAGCACAGTTTATATAGAGAGGACTAAAATTAGATAAATGTAAGGGTTTTTTTTCTCTTTTTTTCTATCAGAGATTGATTTTGTTTTCACCTTCATTCAGTTCCTAAAAGCAGACCTCACTTGAATTAGCTTTTTCAAAGTTACTGTACAGGATTTTAATGATTTTAATCAACCTGTAACAAGAAAAATGAAAAAACTAAGCATATGGTACTTTGAATTTGGTTTTACTGGGTAATAATTTACTTATTATTATTTCTTTTCTACTTTGTGGTCTGTTTTTAGAGAATTCTGCATTTCTGCTTGTTTCATCCTCATCTGTGTATATACCATTGCCCTCTCGTATTTGCTTCCGGTTCTGACAGGGAATTAGCTTGACTGTATCAGAATTTCAACCCTGTTGTTCTCAGCAAAGTTACCATAGACAGTTCATAGTTCAGCAATTCTTTAATTGTGTCTTTGATATAGTCATTTTTATGAGGAGTGATTGTATAGAATTTTTTCTCCAAACATTCCTCTCCGCCTCCAGCAACAAACTCCGTGAAACTCCTTGTTCCCCTAACATTTCTTGATATAGGTAGAGTTCTCTGCTACCAGTGATGTTCAGATAAGCGTCAGTGAAATGACTCTTCAGGAATTGGTGCATCAGGCTGCCTCCCTTTATTCAGATAAAATAGCTGTGTGTTTTGATGAATGTAACAACCAGCCTCCAGTTTACTATACCTACAAGACTGTGATTAATGCTGCTTCAGCATTATCGAATTTTCTGCTGTTACACTGTGACTTTCAAGGAATTCGGGAAATTGGTCTCTACTGCCATCCTACAATAAACTTACCCTCTTGGGTTTTAGGGTAAGATTTTTTAGAACTGAAAATTTGATATCTTAAAGTAAGATTATTTTCAACAGATATCCTGTGCTGACGCTGTCCTTTGTTTCTTTAGAATTCTCCAAGTCCCTGCTGCTTATGCACCTGTTGATCCAGATTCACCGCCAGCATTATCAATTCATTTTATGAAAAAATGTAATCTGAAGTATATTCTTGTTGAAAAAGTACATATAAGTGTAAGTTTGGCTATTTAAGTTTTTTTTTAATGTGTTTTATTTATTTTTCAGTTGAAGGGAGTCCCATCCCCATCTTGATTTCTAAATTCACTAACTCAGCAAAGTTTCTCAGTCTCAGCACTGTTGACCTTTTGGGTTGGGTAATTGTTTGTTGTGAGGAGGGTCCTTTACATTATAAGATGTTTAGTAACCCCATGGCCTCACCTAACAGGTATCAGTAGCACCCCTCAATTGTAACAACCAAAATTTTCTTCAGACTTTGCCAAATGTCTCCTGGAGGTACCCTCCACCATCCATGCTCCATTGAGAACCACTGCTCAATGACTTGATCATATCTTCTGCCTTCATAATAATTAATTGTGAATTGCCTTGAATTTACTTTCTCTTTCCAAAGTTTCCAAAGGAAACATTTATAAGACTTGATATTTTTTTTTTTGGCATGTGGCATGTGGGATCTTAGTTCCCTGACCAGAGATTAAACCCATACCTCCTGCACTGGAAGCATGGAGTCACTGTACTGCCAGGGAAGTCCCAATACTTGATACTTTTATCTTTGTATCTTTATGCCAACTTACAGGAGTCAGCAGCATTAAAGAACTGTATCCAAGCTTAGATTTTGAGAAAGAGATTGGCACTTAGGCCAGATCTTTCTGGGAAACCAAATATATTATTTTTAAAATTTTTAAGTGACTGCCAGCCAGAGTCACTTCTAGTCAAGAAACACTGCCTTAGGTGCAAAATTGGTATTATATGTTAAGCAAGGGGCAGCCCATGTTTTATTATTATTTCTTCATTTTTTGTTTATAAAATATTGTTTTACCATGGAGAAAAATTATAGAAAATATATTCAATTTAGCCTATTACTACCATTTCCTATATGAATCATTTTATATTTGAGAGTAGCTTAAATGCCTTTCACCTATTTGTGTATATATGCATCTGTATCTGTAACATAACATCAGGAAGACAATTCAAGAGCTTCAGGTATATGAGGGTCTTCCTATAGAATAATAGGTATTAAATAAAGTAGGGCCTCCAGAAAGAGACAGTATTAATTTGGTAAATAAATATTTTCTGAATATACATGTATGGTTGTCTGACCACAGTTTTCTGTTCCTCAAATTGGTTATTTGTTGATAAGCAAAACTAAGGGTTTCCCTGGTGGCTCAGCAGCAAAGAATGTACCTGCAGTGCAGGAGACCCAGGTTCAATCCCTGGGTCTGGGAAGATTCCTCTGGAGAAGGAAATGGCTACCTGCTCCTGTATTCTTGCCTGGAGAATTCCATGGACAGAGGAGCTATAGTCCATAGCGTCACGAAGAGTCAGACATGACAGAAGCAACTTGAGCACGCACGCACACACAAGCAAAACTAAAATGAGAGTGTGAGGTTCAGTTGTTTAAACAGCCTTGGGTGAATGGTTTGTAGATGGGGTGGTTGGGTGGAAGAATTAATTGTCAATATCAAGTTAGTCTTTATAACTGCATATGGGAAGGAGTTGGAGACGTAGCAAACCCCGTAAAAAGTACCTTGCTTCCTCTTCCATAATTTCCGTGATGGTGTAAGTGGTCTTCTGTCACTTAACACAAGAGCAATCAGAAGTATTTATTGAGCATCTACTGTATGCCTAGGATCTCCTAGAGTGGTGGTTCTCAGCTGGCCGTGATTTTACATGCCGGGAAACATTCTGGCAGGTCGAGATATTTTTTATGATCATGATGGAAAGGGGATGGTACTCGCATCTAATGGGTAGAGGTCAGGGATTCTGCTCAAAGTCCAACAGTTTACAACCCCAACAAAGGTTTATCTGGTCCAAAATGTCAGTAATATTGAGACTGAGAAAGCCTGCACTAGAACAGGGTGTTTGGAAGGATATTATTAGTATCTGAAAGTAACCTAAGACAGGATTCCTGCCTGGCAGTTGCCTTTATAGTTGCAGAGAAAAGATTAGTACTTCCAAGGTCTACATAGTATGATATCACCCTAAGCGAAGTATACATAACCTAGTAGAGATAGGACAGTTTTAATGGAGAACAGTGTTTGAGCTTGGTCTTAAGAATATGTGGGCCTTAATTTTTTTTTTTTTACATTATAGAACATTCTACACTCTACCTAATAAAAACAAAACAAGTACAAACAGAAAACACTGCTGGCTCCTGAGTTGTGACCTTTTCCTCTCATTTATGTTAATTTCTTTATTGTGAAAACTTATTATACTTCATTAAGCTGCTATTTATCAACCTAAAAAGATATACTCGAGGGAAACTTCTGTTTTAATCTGTTTCCATCTACCAGATAACTGATCCAGAAATTCAGCAATCTTAGGCTCACTCCCTGTCTAGAAAGTCACCAAGCTCTGTTGATTCTTTGTTCATAGGCCCTTTCCATTCATTTCTGCTGCAGCAGACTCTTCAGGCAGATATTCAGTTCAGTCGCTCAGTCGTGTCTGACTCTTTGCGACCCCATGAACTGCAGCATGCCAGGCCTCCCTGTCCATCACCAACTCCCGGAGTTCACCCAAACTCATGTCCATTAAGTCGGTGATGCCATCCAGCCATCTCATCCTCTGTCGTCCCCTTCTTCTCCTGCCCTCAATCTTTCCCAGCATCAGGGTTTTTTCAAATGAGTCAGCTCTTCGCATCAGGTGGCCAAAGTATTGGAGTGTCAGCTTTAGCATCAGTCCTTCCAATGAACACCCAGGACTGATCTCCTTTAGAATGGACTGGTTGGATCTCCTTGCAGTCCAAGGGACTCTCAAGATTCTTCTCCAACACTATAGTTCAAAAGCATTAATACTTTGGTGCTCAGCTTTCTTTATAGTCCAACTCTCACATCCATACATGACTACTAGAAAAACCATAACCTTGACCAGACGGACCTTTGTTGGCAAAGTAATGTCTCTGCTTTTTAATACACTGTCTAGGTTGGTCATAACTTTCCTTCCAAGGAGTAAGCATATCTGAATTGTTATGGAAGTTCATTAAAGGCACTCACTTATAGAATTGCATATCATTCTCTTCTTGACAAGCAAAGTCTAGTCTATGCTATTGCCACTTTCATTTGGATCCTATCACAGATTACGATCTGAACTCCTTGGTTTTGAGGATATAGTTATTAAGGATTAGCAGCTCATCTCTGGTCAACAGCACTACTCATCTTCTCTCTCTCCCCCAATTCTGCAGTTTATTGGAATGCTTACTGTTCTAACACCAACATTGTCAGTTCAGGTACTGTTTATTGATTATCTAAATACCCCTTTTCTTTATTTGGAGAATGGCTATTTATAACACAGACATTACATACCAAGAATCAATCTCTGCCCTTCCAGGCAAGTTAAGTTCAGTCTTCTCTGTTTTCATTCACATTTGAAGCATGTTTCATTACCACATCACATTGCACTGCAGATGTGTGCTTTTGTGTCTCTATGTTAAAGGTGAGTTTTAAAGTAAGGGTAGCACTTTACTCTTGGAGATTTCTCATTTTACTTTTTATTCCTGGATAAAGTGCAAGTGCAGTTAACCCTTGAACAAATTGGGGATTAGGGGTGCCGAATCCTGTTCAGTGGAAAATCTGCCCATAACTTTACAGTTGTAATTCCACATCCCTAGATTCATCTAACTCAGATAGAGTAATTTACGTATTTACTGGAAAAAACCCACATATAAGTGGACCAGTGCAGTTCAAACCCATGTTCAAAGGTCAGGTATACTTAAAAAAAAAGGTTGTGCTAAATCAGTAAATGAATACTCAGTATTCTATATAATATTAAACTTAATCTTCTATATAATATTAAACTATGTAATAATAAACTTTGTTCCCCATTTAATACAGAAATTCAAGTCTTCCTATGAAGCATTATTGAACTATGATATGCTTACAGTAGAACATAATGACCTAGTACTCTTCAGACTTCACTGGAAAAATGTTGAGGTGAGCCTGGTGCCAAACGATAGAAAAGAGAAATATGAAAAAGGAACGATGACAAAGAGTATGACTTCTGAGAGCAGCAGTGAAGAAAAGTCAGAAGAGCACATGGATGTGAAGCTAAAGCACTGCTTGGCCTATGTTCTCCATACGTCAGGCACTACAGGGATACCTAAGATTGTCAGAGTCCCTCATGCATGTATAGTGCCAAACATCCAGCATTTTCGGTAAGTTCTGTTCCTAGAATCCTTCTTCAGAACTTGTAATTTAAAGGAAAAAATGAGTTTTGAACCATCTGTTCTTTATAACTCTTGTTCCTATAGACAGTCCTAAGTAACCTGGGTCTCTTTGTTTCAGCTATATCTGAACTTCAGTTCTCTGCAGAGTAGGGCTTTACCCGTTTGATCCAGACCTGGAGCCAAATAGCAAATGATATGTTTGGAAAATTTGCTTCTTAATTATTAATAAGAAGAGAGGAAACATTCCTAGCAGAGGTACTGGCAGGGGTATGGGAGAAAGGAGGAGTTTGGCTTGCTAGAGTGTATTGGGTCTGAGCTGAAGAGTAGGAGACCTATGACCTGAGGGGCAGGAGTCTGATATCCTCTGTTGAGAAGTTGGAACTTAATCCAAAAGGTAACAAGGAACCATTAAAAAGTTTGCATTTCATTAAGTTTACTCCTGTAGCATTGTGGAGTTGGTTTTACTGTTATGGCTGGGAGATGAGTGATCTCTGTAAAGTTGAGATTCTCAACTTTTGAAGAAAGAAGAAAATAGAGGGGGAAGGGAACCAGATCAGAGAGAAGTAGTCTTAGGAAATCGAAGGAGGAAACAGAAGTAGAACTAGAAACCTCATGAAACACATATGTAATTTTATGTCATTGTGAGTTTTAGGTAGTTAAAAGTTTTTAGCAACAACATTTAAAAAGTAAAAAGTGAAATTAATTTTAACAATATTATTCAATATACCCCAAATACTATCATTTTAATATGTAATCAGTATAAAAATTATTAGTGAGGTATTTTACATTCTTTTTTGTACACCAGTTATTTTCAAGTTCTAGAGTGTATTTTACACTTTACATATCTCTGTATGGAGCAGCTACATTATTAGTGCTCAGTAGGCACAGGTATTTAGTGGCTGCCATATTCTATGCACAGATCTAAAAGGAAGGAATGGTTAAATGCTGCAGAGGTGTCCGCTGTAATTGACAGTTCTGGTCTTTAAAGAGTTTTTGCTTCTAATGCCCAGAGCTGAAGACTGTACAGGCTAGAGGTAAGAAAATGAGGGATAAAGATATGGAAACAGCAAAAATAAGGTGTTATTTTCTAGAAACTATTTTTAATAGAAATGAAAGAATTATGGGAAAGTGTTGGTTTTTTTTCCTTTGCTTTTAGATGGGAGAGCTGTAGGCTGGACATAAAGAATTGGTGGAGAGGATTGGTTTGGATAATCAAGTAGAAGAAATATGGTAAAGGAGTAAGATGCTATGAGATAGGAAGAAATGATATTTAAAGTACTGGGTGGATATACATCTTCTTTAGAAATGGTTAAAATTGGAGCTTATCTACATAACAGTAGGGGAAAGGGAGGGGAAGAAAAGGCTTCTATGGGAAATACAAATCGGTTTCTTTAGGAAAGACAAAAGGAGATAAACTGTGGTAATGTTGACCTGTGCACATGAGAATAGTTTTCATCATCTTCAGGGCCATAAAAGTCCCCTGTAGAGGGTACAGGGGGTTTATGGTAGGTTTATTCTTGATGCACTTTCTGGGAGTAAAAGTCACCCTGAAGACGGAATTTATAGCAGTCTCATTCCTCAGAGGTTTCTGCTGTCAGTCAGATAAGGAAAGTTCTAAGGAGGCTTCTTTCTGCATCTGTTGAAGCTAAAATGTCTTGAGCTTGAAATAATTTTTATACCAACTCTGGGGTTCCAAGTGGGTCCCCACAAATACCATATTTTAAGATATATTGAAATTAATTGAAGGTAATATTTTGAAGGTAATTCCTAATTCTAGATAGAGTGAGTTTTTTGTTGCTAATTTTTTTTTTCTTGGCTGTGCCAAGTGACTTACAGGATCTTAGTTTTCCATCAGGGATTGAACCCAACCACAGCAGTGAAAGCACTGAGTCCTAACCTCTGGACTGCCAGAGAATTGCCAGTTTTTTGTCTTTAAATTCAAGCAGTGTCTTCGTCTCATCACTGACCATCCATGCTCAGTAATATCCTTACCACATATATTTTGTTCTGCTCTTTGTTGAGATACTGAGAAAAAATGCCAAATAATGAGAAAAGGGAATCAGAGGGCTCTATTGATCATCACTGAAGATGTAGTATAGAGTAAGTCAAGATTCTACCAGAAAAGCAGAACCAGGAGGATTTATCAGGGATCTCTTACAAGGAGTTTACTTATACTTGTAGAGGCTGGCTATCAAGACTGAAGTTAGAAAGGGTGATTGTGAATAGACTGAACCCAGTGGGCATGTGCTTGTCCACAGGCAAGTCAGGAAAGAATCCAGGGGAAAGGGAGAATAATTGCTGACCCAGCTGCTCTAGGGAGTCTCTTTTTCAGAGAAAGCCTAAACACAGTCACTCACTCTTTTTTTTGGCCATGCCATGTGGCATGCAGGATCTTAGTTCCCTGACCAGGGATTGAACTCACGCCCTCTGCATTGGGAGCGCAAAATCTTAACTGCTAGACTACTAGGGGAGTCCCCTAAACACTCTCTTAAAGGCCTTTCAACTGAGAAAAGCCAGCCAATCCAGGATAACCTCCCTTTTGAATAAAGTCACATGATTAGGAACCTTAATCATATCTACAAAATCCCTTCAAATAGTGCCTAAGTGCATAAAATATGTTATGGTAAAAAGTAGATGTTGCTTAAAATGGCTTTTAACCCTTACATTTATAAAGGAGAGTTCTAGAATTAATAGCACTGTTTTGTTTAAGAAAGAAAAATAAATCTGGCTATTATCTGGAAACTTAATGATCATAAATACTTTTTTAGGATATATGTTTACTAAATGTTAGGCATTTCTCGTAATTACATTCTGTCTTGCCTTAGGGTGCTTTTTGAAATCACTCATGAAGATGTTTTGTTTCTGGCTTCACCTCTGACCTTTGATCCTTCTGTGGTGGAAATCTTTGTTGCTTTGTCAAGTGGTGCCTCTTTGCTTATTGTGCCAACTTCTGTCAAAATGGTCCCATCAAAATTAGCTGCTGTTCTGTTTTCCCATCACAGAGTGACTATTTTACAGGTACATTTTATGAGCAAATAAAATGTTTTGTCTATCATTGTTCAATATTGTAAGTATGTTAGAATATATTTTGTGTTTCTATAGCTCTTTACAGTGGATTCATGGTAATCTAGTTAGATTATTAAGGGCTGTCACCTGATGATATCACTTTTTGTTTGAGAATGAAAAAAAAAAATCAGTTCTGTTTATTTAGTAGAAAATTCTTTTACTATGCAATTTGTACATATTATAATAACTAAAGGAACTCGACTTTTACTCAAACCTATCGAGATACGCCTCTCCTTTCTTAAAGTTTTGAATTTATTTTGTTTCCCACTAAAAATTGGTTTAAGTAAGTTAAATTATAATTGACTTAGAAATTTAGATTTTCTGATTTTTACCTCAGTATATTTATATTAACCTAAAAAAACAAATATTTTTTAAATTTGTCATTTTTAAAGATTTTAAAAATATATCTGAAAGTAAATGGCAATCCACTCCAGCACTCTTGCCTGGAAAATCCCATGAATGGAGGAGCCTGATAGGCTACAGTCCATGGGGTCATAAAGAGTCAGACATGACTGAGCGACTTCACTTCACTTCATGTGACTGGTACACTAGCCTTAAGTTATTTCATTGTAAGTGGTTAATTAATAGAATTATATGCAGATCATGATAAATAAAAAATTTCAAAAATGAGACTTGAGAGGACATTAAATTTCTTCCCCAGAGACAAAATTTGATGCTGACTTTCTTTTTGGGCAATGTGTTTTTCATCCTATTAAAAAAAATCTTATGTATATAAGTATAGATATAGATACATAAATGAAATCATTTTAGGAATGTGGCTTGCTGGGTATCAGTGATATAAATTTTCTCATCTGTTGGTGAATTATTCTGTGAACCTGGGCAAGATTTTAATATAGCTTTTATTTTCCTATAAAATTCAAGGGACATAAAAAATATAATTAGTTCCTTAATAGATTTGAGTGATAGTTACTTAGAGAAAGGAAACTTCCCTTGTATGTCGTCAGTGTGTTATGCCTCTTTAAATCTGATCCCCATGCTTAATGTTTTAGCACAATCTCAGATAAATTTACTTTAGCATTGGTTTTTAACCTTTTTGGGATCATAGATCCTTCTGAGAAATGGATACATACTTACTAACTCTGTTCCCAAAATACAGCAGTTTTCACATATAACTTCATTGTGATTTGATATAACTCACAGTATATACTTACTTGAAATATTATTAGCAGATCACATTTGACTTTGTAAGGGCTCCTTGTACAGATTTTATTTACTAATAACCTTGTCCAAATCTAGTTGAATACTAAGCAAGGGTCTTAAAAGCTTTCAAAGAGAATATATGCTATTAAAGTTTTAAAAATTTGAAAAAATAAAATATCTTGAATTATTGTGGGGGAGAAAGGCCCTAAAGTGAGATGGACTGAGTGTTTGAGGAAATTAAGAACCTCTTTATTTCAGGAGTAAGGAGTTCTCTCTTGTGAAGAAAGGCTCAGTATTTGGTTTCTCACAAACCTAAAGTATATTTGGGCATTTTTTGCATACTCTGGGTAACAATGTTACATTATTTAAATTTGATGCCTTTTAAAAGTGAAACATTTTAGTTAGAGCAGAATCTTAGATTTCTAGCTACCAAATTGTCACTATAAGTGTTTTTCATTTTTACATGAATTTCTACTTAGACAATTTAGAAGAAACTGTAACATTTTCTAATTGCTTTTTTCCCCCTGTCATTTGCTAAGTCCTGTTTTCTTATGCCTATGACGATTGGTTGCAAAGGATATCGAGTTGTATTGTGCCACTAAATTCATAATTTCTGTTTATATGAGTATCTGAAAAGTGTTATTGTGCTTTTACCTTGCTAAATATTGATAGTTGTGCATTTATTTATAGAGTTCAAAGTTGACATTATACTTAACACTAGAAGTTAGGCCAGAATATTTCAGATTCACCTTATTGAAAATGGAGAACAGAACCATTTGGCCATCTTTTTCTTTTAGGATTTTATTTTTGGCTGTTCTGAGTCTTCATTGCTGCCAGACTTTCCTCTAGTTGTGGCAAGTGGGGCTACTCTAGTTGCCGTGTGTGGGCTTCTCATTGCAGTGGCTTCCTTTGTTGCGGAGCATGGGCTGTGGGGTATGTGGGCTTCAGTAGTTGTGGCTCCCAGGCTGTAGAGCACAGGCCCAAGAGCTATGGCACGTGGGCTTAGTTGCCTTGCAGCATGTAAGATATTCCTGGGTCATGGGTTGAACCCAGGTCTCCTGTATTGGCAGGCAGATTCTTTAGCACTGAGCCACCAGGGAAGCCCTCAGCCATCATTTTGACAGGAGATTTTCCTTATGATAAGACTCTTGGTGGGACAGTTAAGAACTTGACTTAACAATAAGTACATGCTGGGATGTAGGGTCAACCTACTACTTAAATATTTTGACATGCCATAACCTTAAATAACCTCCCTGAGTTAAAATTCAGGCTGTCCTTTTAGCTTTTATTGAAAGAAGCCATTTAAAAATACTCACATGGAACCTGTAACTATGACCAGGTGAGGAGACTGGCAAATCTTCTCCCCCAAAAAGCAACTATAAAGCTGGAGAAAATTGATGCAAATAGCCATTTCCACACTTGGAAATCTTGAGAGTCTTTTGGACAGCAAGGAGATCAAACCAGTCAATCCTAATGGAAATCAACTCTGAATACTCATTGAAAGGACCAATACTGAAGCTGGAAGCTCCAATACTTTGGCCACCTGATGTGAAGAGCCGACTCATTGGAAAAGACCCTGATGCTGGGACAGATTGAGGGCAAGAGGAGAAGGGGGCAACAGAGGATGAGATGGTTGGATGGTGTCACCAACTCAATGGACTTGAACTTGGGAAAACTCCAGGAGATGGTGAGGGACAGGGAACGCTGGCTTTCCGCAGTTCACAAAGAGTCGGACACAACTTGGAGACTGAATACCAGCATCAGTCTATTCCCAGATTCATCTGTATGGACGATCTGTCCAATTGCCTTCTGAGCTATATAGACACAAGGTGACCCTAAGGAAGTAAGACTTGAAAATAAGAATATGTATTTTATTATTTATTTTTTGGCTATACTGCACAGTCTGTGGAATCTTAGTTTCCCCCCCAGGGATTGAATCTGGGCCACAGCAGTGAAAGCACTGAGTCCTAACCACAGGACCTCCAGGGAATTCCTGAATATATATTTTAAAAGTCATCTAAGCAGCAACATTAGTGGCCACATATCACAAGGAAGACAGAGTTCACATTTAGCCTGGCAAGTTACAAACAAGCAAACAAAAAATCCACAACAAAACATTTCATAACAATAAAAAGTGGTCAGTACATCAAGAAGTACATTGTTATATAAACAAGATGATATTTGCCTAAAATTAGAGGTTCCAAATACATGAAGCAAAAATGGACAGAACTAAAAGGAAAAACAAATTGACTCAATGGTTTGAAGTTTTAATACCCTACTTTCAGTAATTAAATGAAAAACTAGACAGAAATCAGTGCATATATAATAAAGAAGACTTGAACATTCTCAGCCAAATTCCATATGCAGAGCACTATCCACCAAATTCAGAGTGCACATTCTTTTCACGTAAATTAAACATTTCCTAGGATAGAGTGTATGCTAGGCAATGAAAGGTGTCTCAGGAAATATAAAATGTGTTGATGAAAAATTAGTCAATCTAAGAAACAGAATTTTATTTGAGCCAGCTTGAGGATTATAGTCCAGGAGACAATTTCAGAAAGATCTGAGGACTATTCTGCCTGTTAGAAGTCAAAGCACAGTTAGATACATTTTTGAGACAAAAAGTTATACATTGAAGTGACATATTGGTAGTTTACATAGTCCACATCTGCATGTATAAGACAAGTCAGTGGGTCATTTCTGTTGTTTATATCCTACCCAGTCTATAGTATTTTGTCATAGCACCCTGAATAGACTGAGACAAAAAAGAATGAACTATCGATACGTATATCATGAATCACAAGGCCTTTGCACTCAGTACAGAATGAAAGAAGCCAGGTTATAATAATACTTGTTGTATGACTCCATTTTATGAAACTCTAAAAAATGTCAACTGACCGTAAGTGACAAAAAATAGATCAGCAGTTGGCTGGAGGAGGGGTCCAATTGGAGGGTAGAATTATAATGGTACATAGAGCGACTTCACTCTCACTTTCCACTTTCATGCATTGGAGAAGGAAATGGCAACCCACTCCCATATTCTTGCCTGGAGAATCCCAGGGACGGGGGAGCCTGGTGGGCTGCCGTCTATGGGGTTGCATAGAGTCAGACACGACTGATGCGACTTAGCAGCAGCAGCAGGTAATTTTAGGGCTGAAGGATATTTTCATTATCTGGATTGTGACGGTTTCACCAACAATATATCTCAAAATTTGTACACTTTAAACATGTATAATTTATGTCAGTATTATCTTAATAAAGTTCTTTTTTAAAGTCTTTACTCATTGTGCTGCTTAAGCACATTTTAAAAACACTTTATATACTTTTTCTACGTAGAAATAATGAAAGAGGAAATGTAAATTGATTTTATAGATTTTGTTGTTTTTATCTTTAAACCTTTTTGTCTATAAATTGCATAATGAAACAATACCGTGCTTAAGTTTTTTACTAAAGCAAAATTTATATCAACATTAAAAAGGTAATGGTGCTTCAGTAGGTTTCCGAATATGATTTGCCATTTAGTAAACACAGTCTTAATTTCCATGTGAGCTCCCAATGTTAAACTTTGAACTAATTACTACAGTTTATTTTTTAAAGAAGTGAAGGGGGAAAAATAGTTTATTTTTGATGTATTTACAGGCAACGCCAACATTGCTTAGAAGATTTGGATCTCAGCTCATCAAATCAACTGTTTTATCCACCAATACTTCTCTTCGCATATTGGCCCTTGGTGGTGAAGCATTTCCATCGTTAACTGTTCTCAAAAGCTGGAGAGGAGTAGGCAATAAAACACAAATATTTAATCTTTATGGCATCACAGAGGTATCAAGTTGGGCGACTTTCTACAGGATTCCAGAGAAGATTCTTAACTCTACTTTGAAGTATGGGTTTCAGTTACTACGAAGAGTAGAGGATATTTTTCCAGTATCTAAACACAAATAGTGTTTTTGATAGGCACTGGAGTCATTATTTTAGAAACACTATTTTGTCTAGAATTCTATGCTGGGAATTCAGAAAACTGATACTACAGATTCTGCTAAAGTTTTTTGTAACTAAACAGATAACTTTTCCACTTGGCAGTCTTTGAATTATAACAGAAACTTTTTTTTCTTCATTTGGTACAATGTGATTTAAATATATTGGTGAATATTTTATTCAAGTGAAAATTTTAAAATTTGGTTTGGGTTGTTGTGTTTTCATAGATGTGAATTGCCTGTACAACTGGGATTTCCACTGCTTGGAACAGTAGTTGAAGTCAGAGATACTAATGGTTTCACAATTCAAGAAGGCAATGGCCAAGTATTTTTAGGTTGTTCTACATTTATTGATTGGGAATGATTTTTTTTTCCAAGAAAAAAAAGTCTGTTAATTTTATTCTTTCCTCAGTTTTTCTTAAATCTAGTATTCTTTTCAGTGATGGTAATTTTTAATCTCATCATCACAGTCAATGAAACACTTAATAAGTTACATGATTATTTTAGATAACTGGGTCTAATACTCTAAGGGAAGATAGAAAAGCAATTTGGGAACTGTAACTTGGTTGTTTGTATTTCTGTTTATAGCCTGAATTTTATTAAATTAGAATATTTAAATTGTTAAAATTATTTTTTAAATGTTCTTAATCACATGTATATTTTTAGAAATAAATTTTATCACTTTGCTTATTTTACTAAGATTGTTATTATATATAATTTTATCAGATAAAATTTAAAAGTGAGTCCCCAATTTTATATATATATTAACACTTTCAAACTTAGTAATGGAGCTTTTGAAAATGTTCTGATTTCATGAATATGAAATTTTCCCTGAATATTTTTACGACATTGGTGTTTATATCTTATGAAGGTGGCAGAAATAGAGTATGTTTTCTTGATGGCGAAATGACGGTACCACTTGGCACAATGAGAGCCACAGGAGACTTTGTAACTATAAAAGATGGAGAGATATTTTTCTTGGGACGAAAGGACAGTCAGATCAAACGTCATGGCAAACGTCTTAACATAGAACTTGTACAACAGGTAGAAATGTTCAAATATTAAAATATGTATTAACATACATAGGTATTAGAGGCAGCCATAACTAATTTGCTTTGCCAGGGTTCTCTATCAGTATTATTTAGACTTAAGACTTTTGTATTAATGATGAATTACAGTAGAAGACATGGATAATTCATTGTGCGCTTTACTCTCAGGTTGAAGAGTTGTTTTTTTTTTTTAATAAGTGACAAAATGGATTTTTATAACTGTGAAAGTAAATTTATTTTGCTCTGGGTGGTATCGCTTTTGGAAAACATTAAGAACCCTGTGTGCTGGTAATAGTGATGGTAGGAAACAGTTTTTTAAAAATCTCTAGGGAATTCCAGAATTTAATTTATTGATTTCAGAGCATTTAGGAAGTTTATTTTTAAATGTCCTCATTGGCGGATTTGTATAATTTCTCTCACAGATTGCTGAAGGTCTTCAACAAGTGGAGTCTTGTGCAGTTACATGGTATAACCAGGAAAAATTGATTTTGTTCATGGTGACTAAAAATGATTTAGTAAAGGATTACATCTTTGAAGAACTGCAGAAACATCTTCCAAGTCATGCCATCCCAGATGAGCTTGTGTTAATTAATTCTCTGCCATTTACATCTCATGGTAAAATAATTTGAAGCTGCTTTGTTTCGGTGCCAAATGATTGTAATTGTGTTCCTAACTAGTTTAAAGACCACTTAAATCCTTATTGTTATAAGTAATACTAATATATATTGTGGTAGACCCTCTGTTAAATACTTTGTAAAAGTAATTCATTTTATCTCAGAAAATCCTGTGAGTAGGTAGTATTATTCCCATTTACTGATGTGAAAAATAAGTCTTAAGAGATTTAAGTAATTTTCCCAAAATCACATTGCTAGTTAGAGTTGAAATTCTATTGAGAACTGTTTGACTTCAAAACATGTACTCTTAATCACCAAATTCTATTACTTTCCCAATTTCATCTTTAATATTTGTTTCAAAATGTGGTAAGTGCTTAGTAAATAGTACTATTTCTTTAACTCTTTAAATGAGATGAACATTAGCCCCTCCTTTCTTCTTATCTGGTACTACATTCTGGATAGCATGGGGCTGCTTTCTTTATTATTGATTATCTATGACAAGCTATTCTATGGGATTTCTAACCTTAACAATGAAAAATGTGTCTATTGTGACTAATGAAGATATGAAGGGTTCAAGCTGAAATTTAAAAGTTGTTTTTTTCTTTTATATTAAGGCAAAATTGATGTTTCTGAGCTAAATAAGATATATTTAAACTACAGAGACTTGAAGTCTGAGTGTAAGCTCAGTGGAAAAGAGGAACTTTGGGAAAAATTACACCATTTGTGGAAGGTACAACTTGTAAGATACAAATTTGTTGTTATAAAGAAGTCATTGTATATCTTCAGGGAATGTAGCATCCTAATAAGTCTGATAAAATTTTCTAAGAATGTTAACTGCTGTCCAGATGTTAAGTAGCATAGCTTTGTTTATTCAATTTGTATTAAAATAAAAGTTAGGTTCTGTAATGCAAGATTAGATTAAGCTCCCTATATAGAGATTTATTGGAAGTGAGGTGAGTGAGTGAGTGAAGTCGCTCAGTCATGTCCGACTCTTTGTGACCCCATGGACTATAGCCCACCAGGCTCCTCCCTCCATGGGATTCTCCAAGCAAGAGTACTGGAGTGGGTTGCCATTTCCTTCTCCAGTGAGTGAGGAAGTGAGGTAGTAGTCATAAAAGGCGCAAATAGACTAAACTTCTCTTGCTGTAAGTTTTCCCTAAGCAAGGTAGTTGAATACAGTTATACTTGTCAGAGTAGAAAAAATAGCCCAATCTTGCTGTACCACAGCCTGTGGTATAAAGGCTTTTAACATCATTATTCCAGAAGTTTCAATGATGTGTATGTTTTTGCTTAAGGGAATTTATATTATATATATAATATATACACACACACATATAAATATATATACACACACACATATATATATAAAACAATCAAAAAGTTTGAAATATATGTATTTACCTTTGATTTATAGGTCAGTATAATTTTTCTTAAAATATGGAGTTTTCTTAAAGAAGGATGTGTTTGTATAGTCTTATCTGAAAAATAGAGGGTATCTAAATAAAAGTATTCTCTACTTCATTTTTAGATTTTTGGAAAATAATTCTGATATATATATATGTGAAGCTAATGAAAATAACTATCCCTATATTATAGAAATATCAGATGTTATTATCTTGTGGGTTTTATAATTAGTTAATCAGATGTTTTTATAATTTCATTTCTTACTGTGTGGGTAGGAAAACTGCTCTTAAGGGAAGTATAATTTGCAGTCCTAGGGTAGGCTTGTCACACTGTTGGTAGGATGATGAGGGTTTCCTTTACTATATAGAAAATCATGTTAAAATTTATTTTGTGTGTTTTGTGTTCATCTCATTAATGTATGTACTGTCACTTATATTACTGTAAATGCTGATTTTAGGCCTTGAACATCAATATATTTCTCCCTTCTCCAATCTGTAGTCTGTTCTGAGTCTCTCAGAAGATGCTTTGAAGATTCCTGATGAGTCACTCTTCCTAAATAGTGGTGGAGATTCCTTGAAATCCATACGGCTCCTCAATGAGATTGAAAACCTTGTTGGCACATCAGTACCTGGGCTTCTGGAAATTCTTCTCAGCAGTTCTATTTTAGAGATTTACAATCACATCCTTCAAACAGTGTTTTCAGATAAAGACCTGACAGTTAGCAAGAATCATGCCATGAAAAGAAAATTCAGCGATGCTACTCAAGAGGAAGCCAGTGGAAAATCTTTACATCAGGAAGCTGTCGTGCCTTTAAATTGTGACAATGAGAGCAATGCTTTTATTGCACTGAGCAGAGGGAGCCAGATTTTGTCTTTGAATACTGATAGGTATTTAACTAAGTTGGGACATTGCCCTTCAACCTATTCTTCTGATTTAAATTCACAGACTGACATTCAAAATAGAGAAAGCCTAAGTACTCCACCTCTTGTTGGGAAGTCAGAAGATCCATCCTGTGTTGTAGAAGTTTCTGAAGAGGACACACCTGTGATTAGGGCTGAGAAAATGGAGTTTCGTGTGAGGTGGAGGTCAGACACAGGCAAATGTGTGGATGCTTCACCTCTGCTTGTAATACCAGCTCTTGATAAGTCATCTGCAACTGTGTACATTGGCTCCCATTCTCATAGAATGATAGCAGTTGATCTTTACTCTGGAAAGGTGAAATGGGAACAGATTTTAGGAGATCGCATTGAATCCTCAGCATGTGTATCTAAGTGTGGAAACTTTATTGTAGTGGGTAAGTTTCTGAATTTGAGGTTAATAGAGTTAACTGGAATTACCATATGAAAATACCAGTAGAGCCTAGTTAAATTTAAAAAACCTGTGTATAGTGGGTTTGGTTTCTGTCAAAGAATAATAATTACATGCTGATTCACAGTGTGGGCCTTGGGTCAGAGTGTCTCGGTCTGAACCTAGCTCTAAGGCTATTAACCCGCTCTGTGACCTTCAACAAGTTGTGGAACTCCCTAGAACTCAGTTTTCTCATGAGTATATGGGCATAATAAATAAAACATGATGCTACATCACTAATTATTCCCAAACTTTAATGGTTTAGAGCAATAAACATTTATTATTTCACAGTGTGTGTGGATCAGAAATTTAGGAGGAGCTTAGCTGAAAGCTTTGGCTCAGCGTTTCTCCTGTGGCTGCAACCATGTGAAGGCTTGACTTGAGCTGGCGAAATCTGCTTCCAAGATGGCTTACAGTGCGGCTAAACAAGACTAGTTCTTTGCTGAGTTTTGACAGGAAGCTTCAGTTTCTTGCCCCATGGGCTTCTCTCTGAGTGACCCAAGAGAATGAGTGAGGAAAAATGCAGTACTTTTAGTGTCTATAGTTGTAAATCATCATTTGTGCTTTCTTCTGTTATTAGAAGCACATCATTAAGTCTGGCCCACACTCAAAAGGAGGGGAATTGGCTCCACCTCTTGAAAGGAAGAGTATCAAAGAATATGTGGATATATTTTAAAACTACCACAATGATCATAGAGCTTCTGAGAGGATTAAATGTGATGATTGCTTGTGAATCCTTTAGTACATACCTGGTGGATCAGACAGTAAAGAATCTCCCTGTAATGCAAGGGACCTGGGTTCAATCCCTGAGCTGGAAAGATCTGGAGAAGGGAATGCTGACCCACTCCACTATTGCCTGGAGAATTCCATGGATACAGGAGCCTGGTGGGCTAGAGTCCATGGTATTGCAAAAAGATTGAGCGGCTAACACTTTTACTTTCTTTTTCAGGGACAGACTAAGTGCTCATTGAGTGTTAGCTATTACCTGCTACTCTGTTTCCTTAAGGTGCAGGTGACTTTTACTTTACAAAGATATGGGGGTTCAAGTATAATGTCTCCTTGACTATCACTTTCTTTTTACCCCTCCCCAAACTATACTAAGTTTTACTTTAGTGCTCATGGAATCTGTTTACCAAAGCTTTTCAGTCTAAATACTTAGGAATATATCTCCCTACTTAAGTTATCCTGGCTAGGATCTTCTTGAGTCTAAGTTTGATCCTTTCCTATTGAAAACCTATATTTTGAGAATTTTTCTACAAGAAACTTTCAGTTACACATATGACTATGAGTAATCCCTAGTCCATGAAAGTCAGCTCATTGAGGTTATTGTTTGCATCCCAAGTGTCTACCCAAAGCTTGTGGCACATGGTGGTCACTTAGTCCTTTTTTTTCTTTTTAAAAAATTCCCAGGTTTATTGAGATGTAATTGACATATGACGTTTTATTAGTTTAAGGTATACAATATAATGATTTGATGTGTGTGTATATTGCAAAATGCTTACCACAGTAAGTCTAGTTAGCCTGCATCACCTGACACAGTTACCGTTTTCTTTTCCTGGGATGAGAACTTTTAAGATTCATTCTCAGCAATTTTCAAATATCCAATTCAGTGTTGGTAACTATCCCTTAGTACTTTATTTTTTTATTAATGTATGGTTTATATACAGTGGTACACAGTTCTGTATTTTGACAGATGCATGCTATCATGTAACCACTACCACAATTACGAGTCCATTGCTCCAGAAAATTTGTGTTTCACTTTATAGTCATTCCTCTTCCTATCCCTCCCACCAGCCACTGATCTGCTTTTTGTCCCTGCTTGCAGGATCTTAGTTCTCTGACCAGGGATCAAACCCATGCCCCCTACAATGGAAGCCCGAAGTCTTAACCACTGGACCGTGAGGGAAGTCCCTTAACAGTGTCTTTCAAAGAGAAGTTCTTAATTTCAATGAAGTCTACTTTATAATTTCTTTTAGGGATCCTGCTTTTAATGTCATATCCAGGAGATCTTTGCCTAACATAAGGTCACAAAACATTTTCTTCTGGAGCCAAACTGAAAGAACGTTCTCATTACCCAGCTGTTCCTGGTGTACTCCGCTATATAGGACATTTCTCTTCATCTTCACTAAGTAGGCTGTCCTTTCCCTTCTGAGCAGTTACTGCCAGAAGAAAGCACAGCAGATACTCTGGAAATTGAGCCTCAAGTGGGCAGCAGTGGTTATAATCATAGGTGGAACCACCCAAAGTGTTGGGCCAATGCCTAGATTTCACTTCCCCTGACTTATGTGCACTCCAGAAACTTGAGTGATCTTTACTTTGTAGGTTTTGACCACTCCCACTTCCAGTTGGAGGGTGTTTTTGGCCACAGCAAGTCAGAGACTCCTGCTCTGTCTTCTCATCCAAGCAGCAGTTTGGAAAAATCAGTCTCCTATAATTGTCAAGACAATAGGCTCTGGAGCTTGACTTCTTGAATTCAAATCCTTGCTCTGCCGCTTAACTGCCTGAGTAGTTTTGCCCATAACTCTCCTATAACTTAACTCTCTGTGCTTCAATTTTGTCCTCTATAAAATGTTCATATAGTCACACTTCACTGTGAGGATTACATGAGTTAATAGGAATAAAATTCTAACAGTAGTACCCTCCATAAGATAAAAGGTCATAAACATTTGTTGTTAAGTTCCTGAGTGGTGGTCAACTCTTTGTGACCCCCATGGACTGTAGCACGCCAGGCTTCCCTGTCCTTCCCTATCGCTTGGAGTTTGCTCGGACTCACGTCTGTGCAGTTGGTGATGCCATCTAACCATTTCATCCTCTGCTATTCTTTTCTCCTTTTGCCTTCAATCTTTCCCAGCATCGGGGTCTTTTCCAGTGAGTCGGGTCTTCACATTAGGTGGCTAGAGTATTGGAGCTTCAGCTTCAGCATCAATCCTTCCAGTGAATATTCATATTGTTAATATTAGCATTTCTTTTTAAGATTTATTGATTTATTTGGCTGCACTGAGTCTTCATTGCTGCACACAAGCTTTCTCTAGTTGCAGTGAGCGGGGCCTACTCTTAATTGAGGTGTGCAGGCTTCTCATTGCAGTGGCTTCTCTTGTGGAGCACTGGCTCTTGGGCACACGGTCTTCTGTAGTTGCAGTTCCCAGGCTCTAGAGCACAGGCTCAGTAGTTGTGTCTCATGGGCTTAGCTACTCTGTGGTATTGAGATCCTCCCCAACCTGGTATGGAACCTGTGTCCCCTGCATTGGCAAGCAGATTCTTAACCACTAGACCACCAGAGAACCCAGCATTTCTTTTTCTTTTGGCTAGACTGCCAGGGAAGTCCCAATGTTAGCATTTATTGAACACTTTTATGTACTGGGCATTGATCCTGATTATCACAATAACCCTGGATGTAGTTGTAGCCACATTCAGCAGAAGAATAATCTGAGGCCCAGCAGTGCTAGATGATTAGCCCAAAGGACGGCCATGACAAGATCCGAATCCAGGTCTTTCACAGCCTCTTCTGCTGCAGCTTACTCATGTCCATTGTTTTCTTGGTAGTGAAGCACTTCTTAGTTCCTTGAAAATGTAAGGTGTCCTTACTGAAAAGGTTTTAAGTGGTTACTGTTCATGTCTGTTTTGCTGAAATGTAAATCGGAGCCAAACATAGAGCCTAAGTACACATGAAGAGCATCAAATATATGTTGTCATGATTTAAGCCAAAGAATTATTTTCCAGTGACATGTCTAAATCTCATCTTTAATATTTTGTTTGCCAACAGGCTGTTATAATGGGTTAGTTTATGTTCTGAAAAGTAATAGTGGAGAAAAATACTGGATGTTTAGTACTGAGAATGCTGTCAAAAGCTCAGCAACCTTGGATCCTACCACAGGACTTCTTTACATTGGATCTCATGACCAGCATGCATACGCTTTGGATATATATGTAAGAATTCAGTTTGTCAGCTTTACACCATAAGCATAAATGGAAGAGCGTGAAATTATCAGGTGGTGTTGACTAGGGGAGCAGGTATTAACCATTTTCCAAGTTTGTGATCTGGGAAGATTAAGGGATTAATTAACAGCCTTAATCTCTTAAGATATTTTTAACTTCCTTACCAAATTTTCACAAATTTGCTGCTCAGAGTTTTGAAATATAAAGAACTTAGAATTTACCATTGACAATAGAAAGAAGAGAATCACAAAAATATCAATAAGATATTTTATATAAGAACTCGATTATATAAAATTTTAAAATTTAAGAATTATAAAAAAGAAGTTGGGAAAAATTTTTGAAACAAATATGACATAGTTAAAGCTCATAAGTATAAATGAAATGAAGAGCAAATATAAATCTGTAAGAAAAATGTAAAGGTCCAGATAGAAAAGTATTCAACAAAGGATATAAATGGAGAGGACCCTTAAGAAGGAATCGCTAATAAATGTTTATAAATTTATATAAGAATCAAAGGAATGAAAATTTAAAACTTTAAAGATAGAGAAGCAAATGTTATTAGCTTAGAGGGTAACATTAAATGCTGATGAGAGTTGTGGGAGGTAAGCTTTTAAGGAAGACAGTTTGACAATTTGAATAGGTAACAATTTGATATCCTTTGACTCAGTAAAATTCTAGGAATCTATCATGGCAAAATAATCAGAAACATGGACAAATTGTAAGCACCAGAATATCTTATTTCCAAGTTATTTATACTACCAAGAAATTAATTACAAATAGGGTAGAGAGAGAATATTTTATGTTCATATGGGATATAATCCATTAATGTAATATTTAACAAGTTTTACAGAATAAGTGAACTAAATTATATACAAAGTGTATGATATTCAGAATGATCTCAGGTATATTAAACTGTATGTGTGTGTGTGTGCCAAAAAGATCACAAGGCAAAAATGCTAAAATGTTAGTAGTAATCTCTGGGTATTGCCTTTTGCCTTCTTTTTATACTAACTTGATTCTCCACAGTAAGTATGTATTACTTTTATACTAAAAATAAAAATTATATTAACTAGACACATGTAACTTTAAAAGGGACAGGATATGATTTTTTGAATCACCCTCAGAAACCAATTAATTTGCTTTCTTTTTTGCTCTTTTAAAATTTTGCATTCTTATTTACAGAAAAAGAAGTGTGTTTGGAAGTTGAAATGTGGAGGAACTGTTTTTTCTTCTCCTTGTTTGAGCCTGATTCCATCTCACTTATATTTTGCTACACTGGGAGGACTTTTACTGGCTGTAAATCCTGTAGGCATAAAATAATATTTGTTGATTTTATTACCTGTTTTTCTTTAATATTTTTTACTTTTGCTTAGAATTCTGAAAATTCAAAGTAGATCTCAACTAGATACAGTCCACACAGTACTGGATCAGAATTCACTAAAATGATTGACATGAAGTCTAGAGTGATGAGAAGAATCTAAGTTCTGTGTTATGTCCTTTATCAATTTTTTAAATCGGCAGAATGTTCTCAGTTCTATCAAGAACTTTGTGTCCATTCTAAGGATAGAGTTTATGTGCTAGTTATTTCTTTCCTGGATTTAGTGCAGGTTTTTAGCTCAGTTCTCATAAATAACACTCATTAATTCTATAGCTGTGTATATGTACACTAGCTTCATTTATAATCAAGCTATAATATATAAGCTTCACTTACAATAGTCAGCATGCTACTGTAGCATTTTCTGATGTTACCTCTGGGAGGTTTATGAATTTGTTTTATAGAAGTAATTGATGAGTAGAATGATTTAAATGCTATGAATTACGTTTTGCCCATGCCAGGCCACTGGGGACAGAGTTTGGAAACATTCCTGTGGAAAGCCACTCTTTTCTTCTCCACGGTGTTGCCTACAGTATATTTTTATTGGCTGTGTAGATGGAAATTTACTCTGCTTTACTCACTTTGGAGAACAGGTAAAAAATGTCTAGTTCTGTTTTACTTATCTTTGTCAAAAGCATAGTAGTCGATGACGACTAAAGTAAAATTTTATACAACATTTTTTGACCCATTGTGTTGAAAGCTAGTTCTGTTTTTATTGTTAGCCCTGTGGATTTTTAAATTTTTGAATGATGCTGTAATAGATTTAAAAGATTCTATCCAAACATTGTTTTAATTTTGCCATCCTCCTTGTCCATTTTTTAGCCAACTTAATTATAACCTCTATTCAGGTTGTGAACATTGAAATAAACCCCTGCTTTTTCTATGAAAACCAAAATCTGTTACAGAACCCAGTTTACTTTGTGTGAAGGTTCTGTCTTCAACTTCATGATCAGGGTAGTGATCAGGGTAGCAGGGTAGGCTCCTGATCTTTCGTTAGGATAATAATCTCTACTTCTTCACCCATAAGGGACTGTGGCACAATGTCTGCGTTTTTGATTTGAGGGATTATTCTGTGGACTTGAGTGTACTAGCTCCAGCATAAGTGAGCCCATTGACGGCTATGGTTGCTTCTGGGTGCATTTTATTCTGTTTTCGCCCCTTATACACTAGCAGTTTCTTTTGTTCTGTGTGACAGTTATTTTGTGATGAAATCTTTTTTTTTCAAGTCTTTTTTTTAACTTTTAAAATAGTTTTAGTTTTCGGTTTTGTTGGGTCTCCCTTTCTGCGTGCAGGCTTCCCCTAGTTGTGGTGAGCGGGGCTGTTCTTTGTTGCAGAGCACAAGCTTCCCATTGTAGTGGCTCCTCTTCTTCAGGAGCACGGACTCTAGGGCACTCAGGCTTCAGTAGTTGCAGCACAGGGGCTCAATAGTTGTGATGTGAGGGCTTTAGAGAACGGCCTTAGTAGTTGTGGCGCATGGACTTTAGTTGCCTGCAACATGTGGAATATTCCCAGATCAGGGATCCGAGTCCATGTCGCCTGCATTGACAGGCAGAATCTCACCTGCTGTACCACCAGCGAAGTCCTGTGATGAAATCTTTTATTAAGTTCACTTAATATTTTTAATTTAGAAAGTAATTTGTATATATTCTCACCTTTGGATTTCTAAATAGTTAGAAGAGGCAAAGGTTCTTACTCCTTTTTTTTTTCTTCTCTGAATAAGCCAAAGAAAGATTAAAGTAATTTTGTCCAAGTCGGGAAGAAAATTGAGATTACACACCGTGTATCATGAATATACCCACTTTTTTAATTTTGCTGCTACTATGGGCTTCCCTGGTGGCTCAGACGGTAAAGCGTTTGCCTACAATGCGGGAGATCCGGGTTCGATCCCTGGGTTGGGAAGATCTCCTGGAGAAGGAAATGGCAACCCACTCCAGTACTCTTGCCTGGAAAATTCCATGGACTGAGGAGCCTGGTAGGCTACAGTCCACGGGGTTGCAAAGAGTTGGACACGACCGTGCGACTTCAGTGTCAATGTCAATATGGATTTGTGAACATTACCTTAGACTTAGGCTTCTTCTTCCTGTGTGTTTTAAAATATTGGCTGACAGGGTAATCTATAGTAGCTTTGAAATAAGCAAATAGTATGTATCTACAGTGTAGACACACAACTCATAGCTCTTTGATTAAAGCTTTAGTTCAACTTCTTGCACATAACCTTTTCTTTTCGGCTAACTTCCTCCTTCTTCCTATTTCAGGAGACTAGAGTAAGATATAATTTTTAATAAGATACACTGGAAACTCAGTGCAGTTTTATCTTAGAAATCATTGTCTCTGAACATATTAGTAATACCTTTTGGATGAGGTTTGAAATGAATTTATATTATGCATAGTGGTGATTTATGTATAAGCGCACTGGTGTTTTTTGTTAAGATTTTACCACTGGGACAGAGGTCTAATCTGAGGGTGCTACTTTTCAAAGAAAGGTATTATTTTCTCTATATTTACCATTCAGCAGCCTACTACATCTCTCACATTTTATTAAGAATTTCATAAAGCTTTAGTCTACAGAATTGTTGAAATGAGATGAATGAATTGTTTTTGCCTTTATCCCCCTTCAGGTCTGGCAATTCTCTACCAATGAACCAATCTTTTCATCCCCATGTACCTCAGCATCAGAGCAAGAAATATTTTTTGGTTCTCATGACTGCTTTATCTACTGTTGTAGTATGAAAGGTCACCTCCGGTGGAAATTTGAAACTACCGCAAGAGTGTATTCAACACCTTTTGTTTTCCGTAACCACAACCATAACAATGAAATGTTACTGGCAGCAGCATCTACTGATGGCAAACTGTGGATCTTGGAATCTAAGAGTGGACAGTTGCAAAGTGTGTATGAACTTCCTGGAGAAGTTTTCTCTTCTCCTGTGGTCTGGGAATCAATGCTTATTATTGGATGTAGAAATAATTATGTTTATTGTCTGGATTTATTGGGTGACAAAGGTAATGAAGTGCAGTCCTTAGAATATACATGAGATATTTGAAAATATTTTATATTACTGAGCTTGTGGATAGTCTTATATTAAAGATTATGTTTTGTTTAAGAAAGTTGTCTATTACACTTATTGGAAAACAGCCATACTTTACTTCCTATAGGAGCAACAGATGCTTTTACAAGGAATTATAGAACAAAACACATCCTAATGCCTGTTATAATTATTAATTAAAGGAATATCAATGTTCTTCTAATTTCTGTAGATGTCCTACTTGTGGTTTTTTAATAAAAGACCTTTGGGAAAAAAGATCAAAATACACTTGGTGGGTTAAAAACTTAGTCTGTGATGTAATTAACATTAACACCATTCACTCATTTATACTGAGAATCATAACAAAATGTTGTCAAAGATAGGATCTACTTATCAAATTAGTTTCTTTAATTTAGTATTTTTAAATGAACACAGTACCAATGTAGAATTATATATATATATATATATATATATATATATACTCTGTATTGTTTCAAGTTGATATACCTTGTTTTATTAATTTTTGATATATGAACATTGGCTAATATTTTTTACACCTATATTTTTCAATTTATTAGATTTTACTACTATAACAGCTGATTTTGTTGTTAGTAGTTTGAAGGTAGGGAGTACAGCAAAAAGCAGGAAAGAAGAAAACCTCTTACACTCTTAAGTGTCATGAATTCTCATAATACTTAATGCTGCTCTTTCAGTCCCATAGCACTTTGCTTATACAGACTCCATTTGCCGGGTGCTAAGTTGCCCCCAGTGAACTGTACGCTCTCTGGAAGCCGTGCCCTTTATGCTTCCCCCTTCTCTTATGCCTGGCTAAGCCTGTGATTTGCTTTAACCTAGAGAATGCAGTGATGGTGATATTATGCCACTTTCTGAGCCTAAATGTTAAGAAGTTGGGTAGCTCCTGCTTTTATAGCCATGGGAGCCCTGAGCAGCCGCATCAGTCTGGCTGTCTACTGGAGAAGACGTGTAATGAGGGAGCCATGAGCTAAGACTACACTGAGAAGAACCAAGGGAACCAGTGAACACTGACAGTCAATGTATGGCCCCAGCATTCCAGCCAACTCCAGCTATACGCTGTGTCGATGACCTTTCCCCTAATTCTGCAGACAACTGTAGTATCATTTCATTTGTTCATCCATTCACCAGTAGAATCTCAAATACCGAACATGCCAGAGTTCTTGGTGGCAAGCAATAGAAGCTAAATTTGGGCTATTTTAAGTAGAAAGTATTTATTTATTTTGATTGAAGTATAATTGATATTCAATGTTATATAAGTTATTACATAGAAATTCAGTTTTTAAATGTTATATGACTTTAAAACATTGGCTATATTCCCTGTGTTATACAATATATCCTTGTAGCTTATTTATTCTATACACAATAGTTTGTACCTCTTAATCCCTTACCACTATTTTGCCCTTCCTCCCTTCTCTCTCCCTGCTGGTAAGCACTAGTTTGTGCTCTATATTTGTGAATCTGATTCTTTTATGTTATATTTACTAGCTTGTTCTGTTTTTTTTTTTAGATTCCATGTAAAAGTGGTATCATACAAAATATTTATCTTTCTCTGACTCATTTCATTTAGCATAATGACCCTCCAAGGCTATCCACGTTTTGCAAATGGCAGAATTTTGTTCTTTTTATGGCTGAGTAGTATTCCATTGTATACATACACCATATCCTCTTAATCTGTTCATCTGTTGATGGACGCTTAAATTGCTTCCATATCTTGGCAGTTATAAATAATACTGCTATGAACATTGGGATGCATATATTTTTTTGAACTGTGTTTTTGTTTTTCAGATATATAGATCCAAGAGTGGTGGAATTGCTGAGTCATATGGTAGTTCTATTTTTAGCTTTTTTTGAGATACTTCCATACTGTTTTCCACAGTGGCTACACCAATTTACGTTTCTCCTCAACAGGGGCTTCCCCTTTTCTCCACTTCCTCACCATCATTTGTTGTTTGTGTCTTTTTGATGATAACCATCCTGACCTGTCGTGATATCATTGATACCATGGTATCATTGAGTCATGATATCTCATTGTAGTTTGTATTTGTACTTCCCTGGTGATTAGTGATGTTGATCTTTTCATGAGCCTGTTGATCATCTGCATTTCCTTTCTGGGAAAAATATCTGTTCAGGTCTTCTGCCCAGTTTTTACTCAGGTTTTTTTCTTTTGATGTTGAGTTGTAGGAGTTATTTATATATGTTGGCTATGACCCCAGGTTGGTCATATCATTTGCAAATATTTTCTCCCATTCAGTAGGTTGTCTTTTCATTTTGTTGATGATTTCCTTTGCTGTACATAGTTTTAAAGCTTAATTAGTTCCCATTTGTTTATTTTTGCTTTTATTTCCTTTGTTTTAGGAGATTCAAAACAGTATTACTACAGTATGTGTCAGAGTGTTCCTGTTTTTCTCTAGGAGTTTTATGGTTTCCAGTCTTATGTCTTTAATCCATCTTGAATTAATTTGTGTATATAGGTTCTAATTTCATTCTTTCACATGTAGCTGTCTGGTTTTTGCGACACCAATTATTGAAGAGATTTTCCCCCTCCATTTAATATACTTGCCTCCTTTGTCATAGATTAATTGACTGTAAATGTGTGGGTTTATTTCTGGGCTCTCTATTCTGTTCTGTTGATGTTTTCTGCCAGTGCCACACTGTTGGTTATTGTAGCTTTGTAGTATAGTTTGACGGAGAAGGCAGTGGCACCCCACTCCCGTACTTTTGCCTGGAAAATCCCATGGACAGAGGAGCCTGGTGGGCTGCAGTCCATGGGGTCGCTAGGAGTCGGACACGACTGAGCAAATTCACTTTCACTTTTCACTTTCATGCATTGGAGAAGGAAATGGCAACCCACTCCAGTGTTCTTGCCTGGAGAATCCCAGGGACGGGGGAGCCTGGTGGGCTGGCGTCTCTGGGGTCGCACAGAGTCGTACATGACTGAAGTGACTTGGCAGCAGCAGCAGCAGCAGTGTAGTTTGAAGTCAGGGAGCTTGATTTGTCTAGATCTGTTCTTTCTTGGGATATTTTAGCTGCTTAGGGTCAAATTTTAAAATTATCTGTGAAAAATGCCCTTGGTATTTTGATAGAGACTGCATTGAATCTGTAGATTTCCTTGGTATTAATTCTTCCAGTCTCTGAATATGGTATATTTTCCCATCTGTTTGTATTGTCTTCAGTTTCCTTCATCAGTGCCTTATGGTTTCCCCAATACAGGTGTTTTACCCCTAAGGAGGTTTATACCTAGATGTTTTAATCATGTTAATGCAATGGTAAATGGGATTATATACTTAATTCCTCTTTCTGATTACTCATTTTTAGTATATAGACATGGAACCAATTCTGTATGTTAATTTGTATCTTACAACTTTACTAAATTCATTGATGAGCTCTAGGAATATTCTGATGGTGTCTAGGATACTTTGTGTGTAGTATGTCATCTGCAAACAGTGACAGTCTTACTTCTTCCTTTCCAGTTTGTTGTTGTTCAGTTGCTCAGTTGTGTCCAACTCTGTGACCTCTTGGACTGCAGCATGCCAGGCTTGCCTGTCCTTCACTATCTCCCAGAGTTTGCTCAAATTCATGTCCATTGAATCGGTGATACCATCCAACCATCTTACTTTTCTTGTGCAATTGTTGTGACTAGGACATCCAATGCTGTGTTGATTAAAAGTACCTTGAGTGGGCATCTTTGTCTTGTTCTTGATCTTAGAGGAAACACTTTCAGCTTTTCACCTTTGAGTATGATGTTAACTGTGTGTTTGTCATATATGGCCTTTATTATGTTGAGGTATGTTCCCTTTATACACACCTTCTGGGAAGTTTTTATCATAAATGGATGTTGAATATTGTCAGAAGCTTTTCTGCATCTGTTGAGGTGATCATATAGTTTCTATTCTTCAGTTTGTTAATGTAGTGTTATACTGATTGATTTGCAGATACCGAAGTCCTTGCATCTTTGGGATAAATCCCTATTAATCGTGTTTTATGACCCATTTAATGTATTGTTGGATCCAGTTTACTAGTATTTTGTTGAAGAATTTCTGCATCTATCGTAATTAGCGATATTGGCCTATAATTTTCTTTTTCTTTTTTTCTGTAGTATCTTTGGTTTTAGTATCACAGTGATGCTACCTTCCTAGAATGAGTTCAGATGCATTCCTTCTTCTGCAATTTTTGGGGACTAGTTTGAGAAAGATAGGTGTTAATTCTTCTCTAAATGTTTGGTTGAATTTACTTGTGAAGCCATCTGATCCTGGACTTCTATTGGGACTTATTAAATTGCTGATTTGGTTTCATTACTGGTAACTGATCTATTCATATTTTCTATTTCTTCCTGGTTCAGTCTTGGCAGATTGTACATTTCTAGGAATTTGTCCCTTTCTTCTAAGTTGTCCATTTTATCGGCATATAGTTTTCCGTAGTAATCTCTTCTGATGTTTCATATTTCTGTGGTGGTGTTTGTAACTTCTCCTTTTTCATTTCTGATTTTGTTGATTTGTGCTGTCTTTTCTTGATGAGTTCAAACTAAAGGTTTATCAATTTTTAAAATCTTTTCAAAGAAGCATTTTTTAGTTGCATTGATAATTATGTTTTTAAAGTTTATTTATGCTCTAGTCTTTATGATACGTTTCCTTATACTAACTTTGGGTTTTGTTTGCTCTTTTTCTACTTCAGCTGTAACATTAGGTGGTTTGAGATTTTCCTCATTTCCTGAGGTCTTGTATCACCATAAACTTCCCTTTTAGAACTGCTTTTGCTGTGTCCCATAGATTTTGGATCATTGTTTTTCATTTTCATTTGTCCCTGGGTATTCTTTTTTAATTTCCTCTTTGACTTCTTCAGTAATCCATTGTTTAGTTTTTTTTTTTTTTAAGTAGCATATTGTTTAGCCTCCATCTTGTAGTGTCCTTTGACTCCTCCAACAATCTCTATTTTAACATCTATTTTATCAGGTATAAGTATTGCTACTCTGGCTTTCTTATTATCTCTATTTGCATTCAATACCTTTTGCATCCCTTCACTTTCAGTATATGTGTGTCTTTAAATCTGAGTCTCCTATAGGCAGGATTCCTTTATTTATTTATTTATTTTTTTGCCTTCAGCCACTTGATGTCTTTTGGAGCATTTAATCCATTTACATTTGAAGTAATTATTGCTATGCATATTCTTATTGCCATTTTGTTAATTGTTTTGGGGTAGTTTTTGTAGGTTTTTTGTTGTTGTTCCTGTCTTCTTTTGTTATTTGATGACTATCTTTAATGTTTGGATTCCTTTTCTTTTGTGTATCTATTATAGATGTTTGGCTTGTAATTACCATGAGGTATTTATATAACGATCTATTTATACAAGATTGTTTTAAGTTCTTGACCTCTTAATTTCAAATGCATTTTAAGAATCCTGTATTTGTACTTTCCTCCCGTCACAATTACTGTTTTTGGTATCTTTTTTTTGTCGTTCAGTTTCTAAGTTGTGTCCGACTCTCTGCCACCCCATGAACTGCAGGACACCAGGCTTCCCTGTTCTTTACCATCTCCCAGTGCTTGTTCAGACTCATGTCCATTGAGTCACTGATGCCATCCAACCATCTCATCCTCTTATGTCCCCATCTCCTCTTGCCCTCAATCTGTCCCAGCATCAGGGTCTTTTCCAGTAAGTCAGATCTTGCATTAGGTGGCCGAAGTATTGGAGCTTCAGCTTCAGCACCAGTCCTTCCAGTGAATATTCAGGGTTGATTTCCTTTAGGATTGACTGGTTTGATCTCCTTGCTGTCCAAGGGACTCTCAAGAGTCTTCTCTAGCACTGCAGTATGAAAGCATCAATTCTTCAGCACTCAGCCTTTATGGTCCAACTCTTAGGTCCATACATCCATATTCTTGTTTTTTAACCTGCCTACTAGCTTTGTGCGTGGGTGATTTCCTACCTTTACTGAATGTTTGCTTTTACCAATGAGCTTTTTCATTTTGTCATTTTCATTTTTCTAGTTGTGGCCTTTTTTACCAAGAGAAATTCCTTTAATATTTCTTGTAAAGCTGGTTTGATAGCGCTGAACTCTTTTAGCTCTTGCTTGTCTGAAAAGATTTTGATCTTTCCATAATATCTGAATGAGAGCCTTGCTGGGTAGGGTATTCTTGGTTGTAGGCTTTCATCACTTTAAATATGTTGCCCTTCTGGCCTACATAGTTTCTGATGAAAAGTCAACTGATAGCCCTTTATGAGTTCCTTTCTCTGTTATTTGTTGTTTCTCCTTTGCTGGTTTTAATATTCTCTAATTTTTAACATTTAATTACAGTATTTTAGTGTGTTCTTTGGGTTAATCCTGTATGGGACTCTGCACTTTCCTGGACTTGGATGTCTGTTTCCTTTCCCAGGTTAGGAAAGTTTTCAACTATTATGGCTCAAATATGTTCTCAGCCCCTTTCTCTCTCTCTTCTGCCCTGTAATGTGAATATTAGTGCATTTGATGTTGTCCCAGAAGTCTCTTATACTGTCCTCATTTCTTTTTCTTTTTTTCTTTTCAGCAACAGTGATTTCCACTACTGTGTCTTCCAGGTCACTGATCCATTTATCTGTACCATTTAGTTTACGTTGATTCTTTTTAGTGTGTTTTTAATTTCAGTTATTTTTCATCTTTGTCTGGATATTATGTATATTTTCTAGTGAGTATGAGTGATAGTCACTCGGTCATGTCTGACTCTACGGCCCCAGGACTGGAGCCTGCCAGGCTGCTCTGTCCATGGAATTCTCCAGGCAAGAATACTGGAGTGGGTTGCCATTTCCTTATCCATTATATTTTCCAACTCTTTGCTAAAAACCTTTAACTTTCACTCTGTGTACCCATTTTTCCCCCAGATTCTCTAATCTTTATGATCACTATGAACTCTTTCTTAGGTATTTGCCTTTCTGCACTTCACTTAGTTCTTCTTGTAGGGTTTTATCTTGTTCATTCATCTAGAACATGTTCCTCTTTTGCCTCGTTTTGCCTAAGTTGCTGTTTGTATTTTATGTTTCTGGTAGGTTGGTTATGTGTTCCAGCCTTAGAGAAGTGGTCTTCTGTAGGAGACCTCCTAATGTCCCAGCAGTGCACTCCCCTCTCGTCACCCAGGCTGTATGCTCTGATGGCTCCCTGCTGTGTGGGTCCTTCTGTTGTACTGAGCAAATTATGTGGGCTGTCTGGTAGGCTTGGTTGGCTACTGGTCAGGTTAGTTGCTAAGCCCTGCCCTGTGCAGAGGCTACTGGCCCCTGGTTGGTAGGACCAGGTCACAGGGTAGCTGACTGTAGAACCCCAGGGGGCCCAAGGCTAGTGCTGGTTCATTGGTGGGTAGTCAGGGTCTAGAAGACTTCCAGACTATTGCCCACTCTGTGGTGGGTGAGGTCAAGTCCTGAGTTAGTACTGGTCTACTGACAAGCAGAGACAGGTCCTGGAGTCCAGGTGCAAGGCCGGGGGTCCTGGAACTGTTTTCAGATCACTGCTGGGAAGGAGGGGTAGGGGAGGGGCTGTTCCTGACACAGTTGGGTACAGGGTCTCAGATATCCCAAAGCTTTTATTGGGTTGCTAGTGGGCAAGGCAAGCACCCAGGCCCATGTCATCCCAGGACATGGCCTGGGCTGCTGGTGGGACTTCAGGCTACAGGATTGCGGCTATCTTGCATCTGGTGTCTGGCCTGGGTAAGGCCGGTCCAGAGGTTGGAGCTGGCTCCCTGAACAGTAGAGCCAGGCCGGGCTACATCTTGGGGCTAAAAACTAAAAGGAAGATTCCACAATGGCCCTTGCCACTACCAGTGTGTATGTGGTAGAAGGAACTCCCAAGGATGGCTGGTGCCAGTGTCTGCATCCCCAGGGTGAGCTGCAGCTGCCTCCTGCTTCTGAAAGACTCCACCATCAGCAGGTAGGTCTGACCTAGGCTTCTGTCAAATTATCTCTTATGACGTGAGTCCCAGAGCATGTGAGATTTTACGTGTGCCCTTTAAGATGAATTCTCTATTTCCCCTGGCTCTCTGGGAGTCCAGAAAGTAAACCTCACTGACCTTCAAAGCTAAATACTCTGGGGGCTTATCTTCCTGGTGCAGGACCCCTGGTCTGGGGAGCCCAGTGTTGAGGCTCAGACCTCGTAGTCCTTTGGGAGAAACTTTCCGATATAATTATTCTCCCATTTGTGGGTCTTCTTTCCGAAGATATAGGACTTGACCATATCTTGAATATTACCATTTATCCATTTTGTTGTGGTTCATTATGCTTAAGTTGTGTAAGATCTTTTGGTAGGTTCCAGTTGTTATCATCAAGTGTTGTTCTGGAAATCGTTGTGATTTTGGTGTGCCTATGAAAGGAGATAAGCTCAGGGTCTTTCAAGATGACTGACTGCTATCTTGGTCAGTCTCCTCCAGAGTGAATTTTTAAAAGAATATTAAGTCTCTTGCAGAATTATAGAGGGCTAGAGCTATACAGCCAGAAATAAGGAATGCCATAAAATCATCATATCATTTTGGGCGGAAGACAGCTGCTGTCCTTGAAACTAAATGCTTACTTTATGGCTGACCCCACTAACACCAGACACTGTTCCCTATCACTACCAGACTTCCTCACAGTTCCCCCGTCTTTCCGTCATTTGCTCCCAATCCACAGTCTCTTTCAATCTGAGATGACACATGTTGCCATGGCCACTAGAGTACAGGAAAGCACCTAACAGGCATTTCAACTACAGGAGAAGGCGATGGCCCCCCACTCCAGTACTCTTGCCTGGAAAATCCCACGGACAGAGGAGCCTGGTAGGCTGCAGTCCATGGGGTCACCAAGAGTCGGACATGACTGAGCGACTTCACTTTCACTTTTCACTTTCATGCATTGGAGAAGAAAATGGCAGCCCACTCCAGTGTTCTTGCTTGGAGAATCCCAGGGACAGGGGAGCCTGGTGGGCTGCCATCTATGGGGTCACACAGAGTCGGACACGACTGAAGTGACTTAGCAGTAGCAGTAACAGGAGGTGAGTGCTGCCCTCTACCAAGACCCACAAGATGGAGACTTCCCCAAACATAGAAAGGGCATTGAGGGCATGGTCAGCCCAAAAGAACAACATAACTTCTGCCAGGTTTTAGATCCATGCTGCTTCACCTTTACTGTTTTCACCACCTGGAGCTGTTGCTAAATGCCTAGTCCAGTTGAGAGGAAGGGGCTTGGTTGAGCCACACTGGGACCTAAGGCAAAAGGGAAAATGAGTAATACTGACCCTGTATTTATTTAAAATTTTGATACTCACTCATCATAGAATTTCCATTAATCGTTAAAAAAAATATTACATTAAAATAGCACTTCTCGATTACTTTTTTGGCACCCAAGGCAAGTGCCTTGCGCACATCACTCCATTTGCCCTCGTCTGGCCCTGTGAGTCACTAGGTCTGGTCTGGGGCCCTAAGCTGTGTTTCTCACATGCTCTCAGCTGTGCCCATGCTGCTGTTCCATGGCCCATACTTTGAGTAAAGAGGTTGTAAGATCATTTTGTCTGAGACACTGCTGCCGCTGCTAAGTCGCTTTACTCGTGTCCGACTCTGTGCGACCCCATAAACAGCAGCCCACCAGGTTCCCCCCGTCCCTGGGATTCTCCAGGCAAGAACACTGGAGTGGGTTGCCATTTCCTTCTCCAGTGCATGAAAGTGAAAAGTGAAAGTGAAGTCGCTCAGTCGTGTCCGACTCTAGGGACCCCATGGACTGCAACCCACCAGGCTCCTCTGTCCATGGGATTTTCCAGGCAAGAGTACTGGACTGGGGTGCCATTGCCTTCTCTGTGTAAATGTGGTGAGTGGCACTTTATATACTGGTCTAATTTAACCCTCCAAAGAATCCTGTGAGGTAAGACAAAGGTCTACTCATTTCAACATCAAACATTACCATGTGGTCACACAGGTATAACACCTTTATATCATGAAGGGCAAAAACTCATTCCTAGAACATACACTGTGACTAGCAACCGCCTCCGCTGCAAAACTGGCCATCTCCTCAGAGGCTTGGGCTGTCGGGAAGTAGTTCAACTTGGTGTTTTTCACACAAGTGCAAGCCTGTTAGCGTTTTGCCATTCCCATATCAGTGTGTGTTTCAACCTCTGAAGTCGATGCAGAACGTATGGGATGAAGATAAGTACGTTTTTGGTGTCTGAGACACAGACCAATTGAAATTTAGGATTCAGATAAACATTTGTTCCCTACTCATTGAAGTGAAAAAGTGGACGTGTTAGTCGCTCAATTGTGTCTGACTCTTTGCGACCCCATGGACTGCAGCCTACCAGGCTCTTCTGTCCATGGAATTCTCCAGGCAAGGATACTGGAGTGGGTAGCCATTCCCGCCTCCAGGGGATCTTCCCAACTCAGGGATCAAACCTGGGTCTCTGGCATTGCAGGTGCATTCTTTTTTTACCATCTGAGCCACCAGGGAAGCCCATTTTATTTGTCCCCTACTCATTATTTTTCTCCAAAAATATCTAATGAAAAATTAATAAGGTACCCTATAAAATGCCTTGAAATTTATCTTTCTTAACAAAAGCTATGTAAATATGAGCTCTCTGTAGATGGTCACTGAAATCAGTAAAAACTTCACCTTGAAAAGGAAATTCCATCAGTGCCAAAGTTCTTGTGGGTATTTTTTATTGAAAGGTCTTTTTCCTTCAATAATGGACATTTTACATTAAAACTTTATACAACCAAAATCTCAAAATAATATTAAAATCACACTAAGGTATTTTCATTGTTAAGTCTACTTCATTTTATTGTTGATAAAAATATTGCCAGACACTTGTAATTCTAATGTTTCTGCTTTAAAATAAGCAATTAAAACTAAACGTCACAAGAAGAGACAATACATACTACAATTTGCTAATAACTGGCTAAAATGATAATTTAATAGTAACATGTATAAGAAACAATTGCACTTGAAAAAAAGTAAACAAAAAAACCTCTAGTTTTGTATATTTAAGTCTTATGAACAGAGGTTAATCATCTATAACCTTGCCAGAAGTGTATGTTTGTTTAAATTAAAAAAGAAAAAAAAAAAAAGCTTGTGTATGTAACTAGCAATTATTCATTTCTTTTAAAAGTCTTGAATTCTTATATGCTTTACAGAATTTCCCCCATAGTTTGTTGATCAGAAAAGACTGCAACACAATAAAGAAAAATAACACTTCATTGGTATTTAGTGCAAATTTGGAGTAATTTTTACATGAAGTATTAAACATGTAGCCTTTAGAAGTTGTTGGAAGTAAGTGCTATGACTGTCTTTTCCTCAGTATACTCTTCTTTTAAAGATTTTGATGGAAAATTTTTAACTGAGGTATTTCTCCTCCTTTGCATGGGCTCAGTGGTAAGCCAGTACAGACTTGACTTATCTACCATTCTTCGTCAATGACCTGATTTCTTCACCTGTTCTCTGCCACTACTGTGATTGTTATTCAAAGCTGACAGCATGAAAGAAAAAGTCAATGCAGAAGAATTAATGTAGCACTATAATTCTAGGGCTGTAAGTGGAAAGATTCTTATTAAGAAAGTGTTATATTTGTGAGGAAATCATCGAAGGTAACAAATGCCTACATATTTGATTTAGAAATGAACAGTGTGGAAAACGTGCAGTGGAATATTAATTGCGTCTCATAGCCATTAAAAAAATTAACGTCCCATTGATTCTTAACAGTTTGAAGGTCCACTATATATGTTAACTCCAGCTTGCAAAAGTACAACTATCCACTTCACCACACATGCCAGGTACTACCATAAGGCTGAGCCATTGTTTCCAGAAAGAAAATGCCTTGTATATGGTAAATATTTTTGCACTCAGCCTTAAGATACATAGAATAACAGCACATTGTCATTGCATAAACATAAAGGAAAATGATACTAATAAAATACTAATAAAATGTGGTTTTTTAGGAGAGAAAAAATGGGTGTAATTCCTTCCCCTGCTGCACTAAGCAAAGGATTTGTATTTAGATTTTGAAGTCAGAATTGAAGAAAAAGGGAATATGTCAACATCATGAAATGTAAGTTAAGTACTAGCAATGTGTGGGTTTGCTCTGTGTTTCATGTAAAGCAAATTTAGGGAAATAAAAGTGAATATATGTGGCTTTTAAATTGCCAA
Organism: Ovis aries; assembly: GCF_016772045.2. Lineage (NCBI taxonomy): Eukaryota > Metazoa > Chordata > Mammalia > Artiodactyla > Bovidae > Ovis > Ovis aries. The sequence goes on along the minus strand of NC_056059.1, from coordinate 72,471,283 downwards.
GCCCCCCCACACCTTAAAAAAAAAAATCTCATGTATATAATAACAAGGCCACTTAAAACTCTTGAGATGTTTTAGTGCTATTGAACACTTGACTCTAAATATGAATTACTTGGCTATGGTAAAGAAAGAAATTCCCCACAGCAAGTCCTTAGTACAAAAGGCTTCAAAGCTTGTCTTACTGTTAACTTTCCCTAGCGACTTCAGAGATTTTCAGACATGTAATGTCGTAGGCTCTTATACTCCGTAATAAATGGATGGTTTGGAGGTTGTTTTATTATTTTTCTTGTCTCACTTTTGCTGCTTTGGGTGAAGTGAGCCTCCCCTTCCGAGTTTTAAAAAGTAGGTAGCACTAGAAGCAGTGTATCCAACACTTCTCACCCTTTGTGATATATCAGAAGTTAACTGAAGAGTTTTTACCAGAATATACACAATCTGGCCCCATCCTTACAGGCTCTCTGAGTAGGTCTGGGATAGAGTCTGAACTTGTTAAGAACAACTATACTAAATGGGGATTCTCAGAGACAGAGAATTTGTAGTTGTTTTTTTTTTTTTAAATCATTTATTATTTAAACATTTAAATAAAAATGTTCCCTAGGAGCCAGCTGGGCCAAATGGTTAACATGTCCCTAAGGAGAGTTCTGGTCTAACAGGGCCCGTAGCTCAACAGCACAGCAGAAGAGTGAACGGACTCGCTGTGTTAGTTTCCAGCCGGGGCAAAATCATGAGAAGCAGAGACGGGCACAGAGTTGGAAACCAGACTTTTAACTTGCTGTTCCCAGTGGCTGCATTCAGGAGAATAGGCATCCTTGTCCTTTCACTAAGACTTTAGAAAAGGGTAGAAATCCCCAAGTACATGGTAAATAAATGGTTCAGAGAAAAGAAACTGGAGTAAAGAATCAAGAAAACCATTAATATTACAAAGGTTGGCAAAAGGGCATGTTCTGAATGGTGTGTGGGTGTGTGTGTGTGGAAGGGCCATGGCAGGCTCTTGTGAGGTCTTAGTCGAGAGATTTTACTTCATGTGGTCCCTCGGACGGAATTTTCTCTTCAAAACTAGCAGGAGCTCAAGGCACCAGGACCTAGGGTTGTGCAAATACACTCTTTACAAGGAACACCACCAGTTCAGTTTCTAAACATTATTTTAGAGCCTATAAAACATGCTTCTTTTTCCTAGTTTGGTTTTCTTTACCTCATATAAAAAATAAATAAATAAAAAGGGCAAGAGAAGAGCCAATGACTGCAATAAGAATGGATAAGAGTCACTCTTTACTTAATAATCTGCGGACAGTCGCTCCAGGCCTTGGCTTTCCTTTTGGCCAAAGCCAGCCAGGCTGGCTCTGTTGACACGGGGGCAGCATCTGGGTTGGAGAACCTCTTTGTGACTTCTTTCACCAGTGGTGCTGGGGGAGCTGAATCCGAGATCTCCACTAGATTTTGAAGGAAAAGGAGAAAAGAATGTAAGTCAGAGCCACATTTTTTTGATTTATCACAAGTATGAGATTAAGAAAGCAAAACCCACTGAAGTACTGAGCATCTCTGGCAAGAAGAAATTAGGGAAAGAAACCTATGTGATCCTAACGGCTGCATACAGAATTACAGTGATCACAGTACAGTCAATTTTAATTTCAAAGAATTTCTAGAAACCCAGTTTTCTCTGTGCACAGAAGCTATACCTGCACAATAACAGTGATAATAGGTAAATTTGTGATTCTAAGTCATGCAACTAGTCAGTTTGATGAAGAAAAAGATTAAACCAGTAGTTTTGAGAGGGTAACAGGCAGGAAGGCCAGGGGTCTCCAAATGGAGGAAATAGCCTCCAAGTGTCAGACATTTTTATCTCCCTTAAGCGGCAGGAAGAAACAAACTACCGATATTTTTTTTCCTTCTCTATACAAATTTAAAAGGTGGTTTCTCTTAAAATTCTGTGTTGCCATGACACCTGGTTCCACCTGAAGTTAACCAATGCCTTTTTCTTACGGAAATGTTTATCTTAAGCTATGCTAATGTACTATGCATGTACCCCAAACTCTGTCTTCAAGTTGGTTCCGCCTTTTGGGCTCAGAACCTACTGGATAAACCAGTATGTTATACTCCGATATTGTTCCTCTAATCTATGTAAATAACACTATTTGTATGGTGCTCTGCCCTTCTTCAAGATTCAAGTTAATCCTTTTATGGCCCAAGATGAACCATTTGGAGCCAAGATTATCCCAAAATACATCTTATGGGTGAGGGGCCTGGTGCCATTCTAAGTTTTGAGACATTCCTTTCTTTCATTAACAGACTGCTGATGACTATATAACATCCAGCTGAAGACTAGCAGAGGGGTACTCTTTCTGCCCCCTTCTGATGCCTATGTCAGAAGCTTTCTCTGTCTCCTTTATACTTTAATAAAACTTTGTTACACAAAAGCTCTGAGCGAGCAAGCTTCATCTCTGGCCCTGGATTGAATTTTTCTCCTCCGGAGGCCAAGAATCCCGGCATTGTAATTCAACAACAACCTTTCAGTTTGAAGTTTGAACTTGTTAGCTGGTAAGGTTAAAAGCTACTTCCTTCACCAAGCATGCCCTGCGTCCCTCCTCCCTCCAAACCCTATGGATCCTGCCTGCTCTTATGACTCAGACTTGTCTAACAAATTCCTTTGCCTCCTATCACTATTTATCAGACCTCAGAGGCTTGGTATGGTGAGGGCTCCCATCTTATCTTCGGGTCATATGTAGTGCCTATGGCAGTGGCCTTACAGTTATGCAGAACTCTGGAAATAATAGAAAGACAAAACTTCAGAAGAAGGCTTGTTTTATTAAGGTGGAGCCAACTCTGAACTGCATTTACCCTTTGGTGTCTCTAAGAAATCAGGCAGGCAAAGGTTGATCTCGTTGTTGACTCTGGAGAATTCTGAAAGAATTCTCTCTTGACCCTTATCAATACGATGTTTAGAATCCTTAATTCCTGGGTATAAGATCAAATGAAGTAAGTCCCTTGGAAGTCCTTGAGAAAATCTTCCAAAGTGGTTTTCAAATGTAAAGTTTTTTTCCTCCACACCAAATAGTAAATATAGCTTTCCTCGTGAGACCTCTTTACATTTCCAGACCTCGGTTAGCAGGTATTTCTTAAGGCATAAAAAAAAATCTTGTGTCTAGAAGGTGGGTGTCCTCTGAGGAACAGACAGGGCTGCCTACTGGGGAAAACAGGGACCCTAACAGTCCCCACAAGAGAGTTCCAGAAAAACATCTATTTCTGCTTTATAGACTATGCCAAAGCCTTTGACTGTGAGGATCACAATAAACTGTGGAAAATTCTGAAAGAGATGTGAATACCAGACCACCTGACCTGACTCTTGAGAAATCTGTATGCAGGCCAGGAAGCAACAGTTAGAACAGGACATGGAACAACAGACTGGTTTCAAATAGGAAAAGGAGTACGTTAAGGCTATATATTGTCACCCTGCTTATTTAACTTACATGCAGAGTACATCATGAGAAATGCTGGACTGGAAGAAGCACAAGCTGGAATCAAGATTGCCGGGAGAAATATCAATCACCTCAGATATGCAGATGACACCACCCTTATGGCAGAAAGTGAAGAGGAACTAAAAAGCCTCTTGATGAAAGTGAAAGAGGAGAGTGCAAAAGTTGGCTTAAAGCTCAACATTCAGAAAACGAAGATCATGGCATCCAGTCCCATCACTTCATGGGAAATAGATGGGAAACAGTGGAAACAGTGTCAGACTTTATTTTTTGGGGCTCCAGAATCACTGCAGATGGTGATTGCAGCCATGAAATTAAAAGACGCTTACTCCTTGGAAGAAAAGTTATGACCAACCTAGATAGCATATTCAAAAGCAGAGACATTACTTTGCCGACTAAGGTCTGTCTAGTCAAGGCTATGGTTTTTCCTGTGGTCATGTATGGATGTGAGAGTTGGACTGTGAAGAAGGCTGAGTGCCGAAGAATTGATGCTTTTGAACTGTGGTGCTGGAGAAGACTCTTGAGAGTCCCCTGGACTGCAAGGAGATCCAACCAGTCCATTCTGAAGGAGATGAGCCCTGGGATTTCTTTGGAAGGAATGATGCTAAAGCTGAAACTGCAGTACTTTGGCCACCTCATGTGAAGAGTTGACTCATTGGAAAAGACTCTGATGCTGGGAGGGATTGGGGGCAGGAGGAGAAGGGGACGACAGAGGATAAGATGGCTGGATGGCATCACCGACTCGATGGACGTGAGTCTGAGTGGACTCTGGGAATTGGTGATGGACAGGGAGGCCTGGCGTGCTGGGATTCATGGGGTTGCAAAGAGTCGGACACGACTGAGCAACTGAACTGACTGACTGAACAGCCCCTGAGAGGAAGCTCTTTCAAACTCTCCATCCTCCAAGTGACTTGCAATAAGGAAAGTCATAAACATTACTGGATCATTTTATCTTTTAACAGGATAAAGACTTTTTTTTAAAACTTGCCCGTATCTCTTACATGTCATGAATTTGTATAAACACTGCTGTTGTTCATTAACATCAGGGACTTAGAGCAGAACAACTGTGCTCTGTAATGTCACACCTGGGTCAGAAGTTAGCTATCTGAAATCACATCGGTAAGAAGGGGCCAGCCCACTTTTGCCTGGAGCATCTGAGCCACTTGGATCACCATGATTCAGAGAAGCAGTTTCCACTTCCAGCCAGGGCAGAGCTCCAGGTAGGGGATTTCTCATACAGCTTTCTCACACTGGTCTTAAATATGTGGCATCAAAGGAAACAGGCTCCTGAATCTGCTTTTCAGCTCAGGCTTGATGTCAACTACTTGGCTTTGAGACTATCAAAAAACACTGGCTCCATTTAAATTCTACCTAAAATTCACCCTTTCCCCACATCGTAATATAATCTTGTCTCTTCTTTTGTTTAGATGGTTCTTGTGGTATGCAGTCTTTCTTGCTACAGGAAGTCAAAAAACCTCATCTTGTTGGACCACAGGCAGTGGAGGCGGAGAAGGCTCATATCACCTTGTTAAAGGCTCAGGAATTTAATAAGCCACTTGATATCACATTGGTAGTTTGACATTAGCCATGGCTGGGAGAATTTACACCACAGAAAAGGACAAATACTACAAATCACAGGTATCTCCAATCCCTGAAGACCTGACTGTTAAATGTGTATCATCACCCCACTGATAGTGGGTATGTTTCTGATGATATTTATTCATGTCAAAGTTTATGAATAGGGTGGCAAGACAGCTTGTGCTCTGAAATGCCTAAAATGCTGTGCTAGTTTTTACACTAGAGGAAATAAAACATGCTTTAAGGGAAAAAAAACCTTTAAGTACACATAAGTAGAAATGGACCTGTTCTCTCTTACCTGTCACTGATGTAGGAAGAGTGTTGGCCTTTTTGAGTTGTTCTCTGCGCTCAAGCCTGGACACTGGTGTCTCTGGCTTCTTCTCTTCTGGCTGAGTGGTGGGCTTGTGCAGGGAACCAGCTCTGCTGACGCTGCTGCTTCCAGGCTGTGGGGTGACACTGACCTGCAAGGACAGAAAGTCAGGGAAAGCATGTATCCATCCTAAAGGCAGAGAAGGACTGACCATGCAAGGCAAAGCTGCTTGGAGGTTTCCACCAGCTGGCCCGCATCTTCTGCTCCCAGAGGAGGAGCCAGACTGCACAGGGAGCAGTGTGTGCTCAACCCTGGCCCCCAGCCAAGGAGAAGCTCAGTCAAATGTCCCAAAGAGGGGATGCTACATGCTTTCCCGGAAGAGTCCCATCAAACTATACAATCAGAGCCACAGAGCAAGACTCCTAATTTCCTCTCGACCCACTGCTTAAAATAAAGTTATTTTCGTATTTTTCATATAATTGTTGTGTGCGAGGATTCTGCCAAATCAGGTTAACCCAAGAGCATAAGGAAACCAAATCAAATTTCTAACTGAAAATACCTCTTTGGCTTAACAGTGGTCAACTGATTTACTGCTCTACTCTAAGTATTTTCCACCATTCCCAGCCAGCCTTTTCTCGTTACTGTTGTTTTAAATCCTGTGAACTAAAAGAAATCCAAGCTTGGGAGTTCCCTGGCTGTCCAGTGGTTAGGACTTGGCACTTTCACTGCCAGGGCCTGGGTTCAATCCCTGGTTAGGGAACTAAGACCCCACGAGTCTTTGTGGTGCTCAAAAAATAAAAGAGACAGCAAGCCAAGCTCAGAGTGAAAGCCGAAGACAGGCTACTTACATGTTCTCTGGAGAGCTTCTCTGCCTGTTTGGCTTCCCTGGCCTGCTTCCTCTCTTCCCGAGTTGCCTGCTGCTCCCGAAACCCCTTCTGTTTCTGCAGCGCCAGCGTTATCCACAGTGGCTGCGCGGTCTCAACCTTCTCCACAAGTTTGGAGCCATCTAAGGAGTGTCTGCTCTGAAGCATCGGCTTTTCTATGGGGAAAAAAAGACTGATATTGTGATACAAGAAATACATATTTGATCTTTGTCCCTGTTTCTGGCACTGAATTCCTAAAACCCTTGCAATTTCCTAACTGATGAGAGCATAAAGGTCTTTCTTGTTCTGCTAAATGAGGTGATTCCTGGGAAGCATGTAAAGATGGAGTCTGGTTGGCAGTATCCACCTGATCAGAGGGTTAGAACTTTGAGTCCCACCCTCAAGCTCTAGGGAGGGGCAAGGGGGTGGAGGCTGAGTTCAATCATCAATGGCTGATGACTTAATTGATCACAACTTGTAATGAAGCATCTACAAAAACCCAAAAGGACTAGTCTGGAGAGCTTCTGAGCTGAGAACACACAGAGGTGCTGGAGAGTGACTAGCTCAGAAAGTATCGAAGCTCTATGCCCGTTTTTCATACCTTGCCCTCTTCATCTCTTCCATCTGAGTTATATTCTTTATATATATATATAAACTTTTATGTATGTGTGCGTGTGTGTGTGTGTGTGTGTGTGTGTGTGTATATACACAGGCTTCCCTGATGGCTCAGCAGGTGAAGAATCTGCCTACCAATGCAGGAGACACACAAGATGCAGGTTTGATCCCTGGGTCAGGAACATCTGGAGAAGGAAATGGCAACCCACTCCAGTATTCTTGCTTGAAAAATCCCATGGACAGCGGAGCCTGGTGGGCTACCATCCAAAGGGTCACAGAGAATCAGAAATGACTAAGCACAGCACACATATAAACTTTAAGCCAATAACCCAGTAAGTAAAATGTTTCCCTGAGTTATGTGAGATCCTCTAGCAAACTAACTGAACAACGCGGATTTGCAATTGGCATCCAGTTTGGGGGTAGTCTGGTAGGACTGAGCTTATAACCTGTGGACTCTAATGATGTCTCCAGTAGAGAATCAGAACTGAGTTGAACTGACACCAGCTTGGCTATGTGGGACCCACACCCCACCACCCCGCAACAGAATCAGTCAAGACAAAAAGCAGGTTTGCCCTGAAACTAACTGCTCACTCATCTCAGTCCCTCATCCCCTAAAACTGTGACATATTAATCAGCCCAAGAAACAGTCAGCTATCCCCTTCTGACACACAATGTGCCAATGCCCGAGTGACTACTCTGGGTGGGAAAGTAGCATCTTCAAAGGAAAAAAACAGGAGCATTTCTCTTTCCTCAAAATGGAAGAAAAAATCGTCTCCACTGTCAAAAAACATCTGGCCTACAGAGGACCCAGGTAGTTATTTGATTGTTCTTTTTTTTATTGCTTTTTAAAATTTATTTTTTCAATGGAACTTCCTCCTCCCCCTGCCCCAACCCCACACTGTCCCCTGACGAAACAAGTGGACCAAACGTATAAAAGAGGAAAAGGGGGCACTGCTCTTCTTAGTGGGGCTGCTAAGGGCACCAGGACTTGGAGGAAGACAGTGAGAAACGGTGGTTTTGGCCCATTGCCCTCATTTGATAGATGTGAGTACTTGAGTCCAAAGCCGTCAAGGGCAGTGACCATGGTCATTTAGTGCACAGCTGAAGCCTGAGCCAAGGACTTCTGACTTCCAGTCTGCGCTCTTACCATGGTGGACTGTCTTGCCTGTGCAAGTTGGGGCAACAAGCTTCCCAGGTGGAGAGGATCAGAGGTTGAGTAACTGGGCTCTGGAATTGAGCAGACCGGAGTTTGAGTTTATGTGACCCCAGAAAAGCTACTTAACCTCTCCAAGCTTTCATTTTCTAATCCATAAACTAGAGTCAATAATGGCACAGGCCTCATCAGGCTGATGTGAAGATTAAAAGGGGTCTTGGGTGTGAAAACCTTTAGAACAGTGTTTGGCATATAGTAACACTCATCTCACACACTAGTAAAGTAATGCTTAAAATTCTCCAAGCCAGGCTTCCGCAATACATGAACCATGAACTTCCAGATGTTCAAGCTGGGTTTTAGAAAAGGCAGAGGAACCAGAGATCAAATTGCCAACATCTGCTGGATCATGGAAAAAGCAAGAGAGTTCCAGAAAAACATCTATTTCTGCTTTACTGACTACGCCAAAGCCTTTAACTGTGTGGAACTGGAGAATTCTGAAAGAGATGGGAATACCAGACCACCTGACCTGCCTCTTGAGAAATCTGTATGCAGGCCAGGAAGCAACAGTTAGAACTGGACATGGAACCACAGACTGGTTCCAAATAGGAAAAGGAGTTTGTCAAGGCTGTATATTGTCAACTCTGCTTATTTAACTTATATGCAGAGAACATCATGAGAAATGCTGGGCTGGAAGAAGCATAAGAAGCCGGGAGAAATATCAATAACCTCAGATATGCGGATGACGCCACCCTTATGGCAGAAAGTGAAGAGGAACTAAAATGCCTCTTGATGAAAGTGAAAGAAGAGAGTGCAAAAGTTGGCTTAAAGCTCAACATTCAGAAAACGAAGATCATGGCATCTGGTCCCATCACTTCACAGGAAATAGATGGGGAAACAGTAGAAACAGTGGCAGACTTTAGTTTTGGGGGCTCCAAAATCACTGCAGATGGTGATTGCAGCCATGAAATTAAAAGACGCTTACTCCTTGGAAGGAAAGTTATGACCAGCCTAGATAGTATATTCAAAAGCAGAGACATTATTTTGCCAACAAAGGTCCGTCTAGTCAAGGCTATGGTTTTTCCAGTAGTCATGTATGGATGTGAGAGTTGGACTGTGAAGAAAGCTAAGCACCGAAGAATTGATGCTTTTGAACTGTGGTGTTGGAGATGACTCTTGAGAGTCCCTTGGACTGCAAGGAGATCCAACCAGTCCATTCTAAAGGAGATCAGCCCTGGGTGTTCTTTGGAAGGAATGATGCTAAAGCTGAAAGTCTAGTACTTTGGCCACCTCATGTGAAGAGTTGACTCATTGGAAAAGACTCTGATGCCCTGGGAGAGACTGGGGGCAGGAGGAGAAGGGGACGACAGGATGAGATGGCTGGATGGCATCACCGACTCGATGGACGTGAGTTTGAGTGAACTCTGGGAGTTGGTGATGGACAGGGAGGCCTGGCATGCTGCAATTCATGGGGTCACAAAGAGTCGGACACAACTGAGCAACTAACTGAACTGAACTGCTCTACAGAAGTAAGAGTTCTTGGGAATTCTCTGGTGATCCAGTGGTTAGGGCTCTGCACTTCCACTGCAGAGGGCATGGGTTTGATCCCTATTCAGGGACCCTCACCCTGGGGAGCTAACAGATTGAGCCACAGACTGGGCACCCCAGTCCTAGTATCTTTTGTGGAGGAGACAAGTCCCCTTGGCTGCTGGGAGAACCTCTGGGACAGAGGGCTGGAGAAGCAGAGACCTACTCATGAAGATGGTGCATGTACTGGCTTGTCAACAATCAAGGTGGAGAGAGCTCTGCACTGGTGGCTGCCAGCCTGCTGCACTCTCCAGTATGAGCTAGGTGAACTCCTCAGCCTTACTCTACACCACAGCGGCGTGTGACCTGGGCCAACTGTCCCCTGGGAAAAGACTTAGTCTAGCTACTCAGAGACAGACTGGGGGCCCTTGGATGTGATCTGGATGGGGTGGTGGCCATTGTCAGCATGTGGTTGGGTGGCCCCCCAGAAGCCTGCCCCAGTTTTGTCTCCTGGCCAAGCAAGAAAGCCCCACCCACTCCTCACTGCAGTTCAGTGCTGGTTCTGGAGCAGACTACCCTGGGAGAAAAATGCCACAGAGGCAGCCAGATTTCTGGTGGCAGCGTGGACATCAATTCCTGCAGCCACAGTCTCTCCACTCCACAGCCACACACTAGATCTAGGATGAACACAATGAGGAAGGGACAGAACCCTGGGCTGAGTATGAGCAGTGCACCTACATAGGTGTGTAGGTCCTCTGTGAATGCACAGGCTTCACTTGTTTTGGCAATCCCCTCCTTTGGAGCAGGGCATGCACTCAAGGAGAACAGAGCCTGATCAAGCCTGACCCACAAGGCTACTCTAACGACTGGGGATAAGAGTGCCTTTCTGAAAGCGTAGCAACAGCCACAGAGCAGAGGGGAAGTCCCATCTCACACCCCGCATAGGCTTTAGATCCCCCTACACACCCCCTCCTCAAGGTGATAACGGCCAGCACAACTTGAGGGAAAACATGGCTGGCATCCGTATCAACCCAGCCCTCATACCAAAGACACTGGGCACACATAATCCATACAGGGATGCACCCATGTAAAAATACTCCAAGACCACAACAGATAATGTTTCTCCTAAATTCATAAAATAAAATGAAAAGGCGGAGGAACTACTCCCAATTTAAAAAGCAAGAGAAATTCCCTGAAATAATGAAACAGAGCTCACCAGTCTACCCAACCCCAGTTCAAAACAGTGATAGTAAAAATGCTAACTGAATTAAGAAAGATTACTAATAGAAATTCAGGTCATTGTAACAAGGAACTAGAAACTGTAAAGATGAACCAATCAAAAATAGATAACTCAACTGCCTAGATTAAAAAAAAAAAAAAGCAATCTAAGAGCAATGAATAGCTAGCTAAAAGACAAAGAATAAGCAACCTGGAAGATAGAATAATGAAAACCATCCAATCAAACACAAGACAGAAAAACAAAAAGAAAATGAAAGCAACATACAAGATCTATGGTATATATAAAACTTGCAAGCCTGTGTATAATAGGGGTTCTAAGACGGAGAAAAGAGAAAGAAGATTGAAAATGTATTTGAAAAAACGGTGGCTGAAAACTTCCCAAAGCTAAAGAAGGAAACAGGAATCCAGGTACAAGAAGCTTGGGGGGGGGGTCCCAAACAAAATGAATCCAAACAGAACCACAACAAGACATATTATAAGTAAAATGGCAAAAGTTAAAGAGAGAATTCTAAAGGCAACAAGAGAAAAACAGTTATTTACAAGGGAATTCCAGTAAGGTCGTCAGCTGATTTCTCTGCAGAAACTTTGGACACCAGAAGGGAGCAGAGTGATACATTTAAAGTCTTGAAAGGTCAAAACCTGAAACTGAGAATACTCTACCCAATAAAATGATCGTTTAGAATAGAAGGAGAGAGAATTTCTCAAACAAGCAAAAACTAAAAAGAATTCAGCAATAATAAATTTACTCTAACAGAAATACTGAAGTTTCTTCTCTAAATAGAAAAGAAGAATTTCTAGGAAAGGGAAAATCATGATAGGAAAGGCAAACCTATAATAAGAACTGAAGATCACCTAGAGACTTCAGTGTGTGTGCTCAGTTGCGTCCGACTCTTTGTGACCCTTTGGAGCCCACTAGGCTCCTCTGTCCATGGGATTTCCCAGGCAAGAATACTGGAGCAGGTTGCCATTTCCGCCCCCAGGGATTTTCCGACCCAGAGATCAAACCCGAGTCTCTTGTATTTCCTTCATTGCAAGTGGATTCTTTAACACTGAGGCATCAGGGATGCCCCCCAAATAATCCAGTACTTAGATCGAAAAACAAACAAGAAAGTGTAAAAGCAATTATAACTATAATAAATAGTAAAAGGATAAGCATGAAGATGTAAACTAGGACAGCAAAATCACAAAACGTGAGGGAGGAGAGTATAAAACTACATCTTTTAAAATGTATTTGAATGACTATCAGTTTAAAGCAAGCAGATATAGTCATGGGTCAACATACATGAACTCCATCAAAACCACAAATCAAAAACATATAATAGATTCACAAAAACCAAAAATAAAAACTGAAGCATGTTACAAAAGAAAAGCATCAAACCATGAAAGGAAAAACAAAAAGAAATGAACAAAGAACTATAAAAATTACTGGAAAACAAAGATTAAAGTGGTAATAAGTACATACTTCTCAATAATTACTTTATGTTAAATGTCAAAGGACTAATGCTTTCATTACAGGGGGCACGGGTTTGATCCCTTGTCAGGGAACTAAGATTCTGCATGACATGCAGCATGGCCAAAAAAATAGGGGGAAGAAAAGGGCAACCCAATTAAAAAATGGACCGAAGAACTTCCTTGATGGTCCAGTGGTTGAGAATCCACCTGCCAATGCAAAGGACATGGGTTTGATTCCTGGTCCGGGAAAATCCTCGTGCTGTGGAGCAACTAAGTCCAGGCACCACAAGTACCCAGTCCAAGCTCTAGAGCCCCCGAGCCGAAACTACTGAAGCCCACACACCTACAGCCTATGTTCCGCAACAAAAGAAGCCACCGCAGTGAGAAGCCTGCCAGCAGCAATGAAAAGCAGACCCTGCTCACCACAACTAGAGAAAGGCCACATGCAGCAGCAAAGACCCAGCATGGCCACAAATAAATTTTTTTAAAAAATGGACCTACATAGATATTTTCCCAAAGAAGATACACAAGTCACTAACAGGCACATGAAAAGAGGTTCAACATTGCTAATTAGCAGTGAAATGCAAATCACAACCACAATGAGACACCACCTCACACAGGTCAGAATGGTTGTCATCAAAAAGTTTATAGATAATATCAGAGATATATGGAAAAAGAGGAACCCTCCTACACTGTTGGTGGAAATGTAAATCGGTGTAATCATTGTGGAGAACTTTATAAAGAACCACTATGGAGGTTCTTTGTTTTCTTCGTAGTGATGCTTTCTAAGGCCCACTTGACTTCACATTCCAAGATGTCTGGTTCTAGATGAGTGATCACACCATCATGATTATCCGGGTCGTGAAGATCCTTTTGTACAGTTCTTCTGTGTATTCTTGCCATCTCTTAATATCTTCTGCTTCTGTTAGGTCTATACCATTTCTGTCCTTTATCGAGCCCATCTTTGCATGAAATGTTCCCTTGATATTACCCTTATGGCAGAAAGTGAAGAGGAACTAAAAAGCCTCTTGATGAAAGTAAAAGAGGAGAGTGAAAAAGTTGGCTTAAAGCTCAACATTCAGAAAACAAAGATCATGGCATCCGGTCCCATCACTCCATGGGAAATAGATGGAGAAACAGTGGAAACAGTGTCAGACTTTATTTTTGGGCTCCCAAATCACTGCAGATGGTGATTGCAGCCATGAAATTAAAAGACACTTACTCCTTGGAAGGAAAGTTATGACCAACCTAGATAGCATATTCAAAAGCAGAGACATTACTTTGCTGACTAAGGTCCCTCTAGTCAAGGCTATGGTTTTTCCAGTAGTCATGTATGGATGTGAGAGTTGGACTATGAAGAAGGCTGAGCGCCGAAGAATTGATGCTTTTGAGCTGTGGTGTTGGAGAAGACTCTTGAGAGTCCCTTGGACTGTAAGGAGATCCAACCAGTCCATTCTGAAGGAGATCAACCCTGGGCTTTCTTTGGAAGGAATGATGCTAAAGCTGAAACTGCAGTACTTTGGCCACCTCATGCGAAGAGTTGACTCATTGGAAAAGACTCTGATGCTGGGAGGGATTGGGGGCAGGAGGAGAAGGGGACGACAGAGGATGAGATGGCTGGATGGCATCACTGACTCGATGGACGCGAGTCTGAGTGAACTCCGGGAGTTGGTGATGGACAGGGAGGCCTGGCGTGCTGCGATTCACGGGGTTGCAAAGAGTCGGACATGGGTGAGCTACTGAACTGAACTGAACTTATGGAGATTCTTTAAAAAACTAAAAATAGAACAACCACATGATCCGGCAATTCCACTCCAGGGTATATATGTGGAAAAAATGAAAACTAATTTAAAAAGATACAGGCACCTCAATGTTCATAGAAGCATTATTTATAATAGTCCAGATGTGGGAGCAACCTAAGCGCCTGTCAACAGATAACTGACTTAGGAAGATGTGGAGTGTGTATATATTGTATGTTTATATATGGGCTCACACAGTACACACACACACACACACACACACACACACACACGTATACACAGGCTTCCTAGGTGGCGCTAGTGGTAAAGAACCCACCTGCCAATCAGAAGATGTGAGAGATGCTGGTTCTATCCCTGTGTTGGGATAGAGGAGGAGGGCATGGCAACCCACTCCAGTATCCTTGCCTGGAGAACCCCTTGGACAGAGAAGCCTGGCGGGCTATGGTCCATCGGGTTGCAAGGAGTTGGACACAACTGAAGCGACTTAGCACGCATATGTACACACATACATACATATACATACACACACCACATCTTGGTTTCCTGGACTGGCATGTTTATCAGCAGTGTAAAGACCATACGTCCCTATTGGTTTCTGTTTGTCTTATGGAAGAGGAGCCACAGTGGAATATTACTCAGTCATAAGAACAAATGAAATGTTGCCTTTTGCAGTAACATGAATGGACCAACAGAATATTATGCTTAGTGAAAAAAGTCAGAGAAAGACAAATACTACATGATATGCATAACCTAAAAAAAATAAGAACACAAATGACTATACAAAAAAGAACCGGAGTCACAGGCACAGAAGACAAATTTATGGTTACCAAGGGGGAGAGGGAGGCAGGAGGGATAAATTAGAAGGACTAACAGATACAAACTTCTGTACAGAAAATATGGAAGCAACAAGGATCTACTGTACAGCACAGGAATTTATACCCAATATCCTGTAATAACCTATAATGGAATATAATCTGCAAACAAAATACACAGAAAATGAATCACTAGGCTATACACCTTAAACTGGCACAATATTGTATACCAACTACACTTCAATTTTGAAAAGAATAGAAAATAAAGACAGCTTCAGGGGAAGCTGGAAGCCCTGTGATGTGATGCAAGGAGAGGCCCTGTACTCGTGTCCTCACTTGCTCTGCTCACTTGTACTGAAGATCTGCAGTTCAGTGAGTTTAGGACATACCTTCTTTGAACCAAATGATCTCTTATGAAATGGACAGATGGTATAATGAAATTCCAGCAAACAAACAGATTAAACATACTACCAATAATGCAAGCATAAGAACACAGCAAAGCTGTCACGTTCTTTGCCTGATACTCCACGAAGAAATCAGATCTGACAAGAAGTTGGCCCAATAAAATAAAAATCTGCACCATGATTTGCAATGTGGACTTACATCCATTGTTGTTTCAGTGAATCTCAGCCTCAGTACCTGTGGTGCTCCATCGGTTTTAGCTAATGATGGTACTATATACATACAATTAACAAGTAAGTTGGAGGTCCAGGCTTAATACTTTTATCCAGATAGGCGTCCAGCTAAAGAATTTGGTCAGCCCAGGCCTGGAGTCGTAGTGTTAAAACCCCAACGGTCTCAGGTAGAGACCACCATGCGGTCCTTGCTCTCACACTTTTCTACCAAATAAAGAAAAAGTCAATTAGCAGAGACTGTCAGCCCAGAATCTCAACACTGAGAAAGAAAACAGGGGCAGCAACAGGTTTTGGTAAAAGTTAGAAGAATCTCTCTAAGAGACAGCAGCAGAAAACAGGACGTTGTTTCTCTGGGAGAAGATAAGAGAATCAGAAAGCGGGTCAGCTGTGAGGGGAGCGCTGATGATACCACAAAAGGGAACAACACAAAAGCTAGAGTCCAAACTGAAAACAGTGGTTCTGCTTCAAGACGGTGATGCAGGAAGAGCCTGAACTCCACTCTTTCCACAGACAACCACGTTCACAGTCACATACGGAACAATTCCTTTGTAAAGAGATCCAGAAACTAGCTGACTGACTCTAGCACATCAGGGGAACAGAAACAAAAACCATACATGGAAGTGGGTAGGAGAGGCTGAGACACAATCTCACCATAAACCCCGTCCCCAGGCACAGCGATCCACAACCAGGAGGGAACTCAGCGCAACGCCCTCTCTCTCTCTGAGAAGCAAAGGATTTGAACCCCCACCTCTGGACCTCAGCGTTTAAGACTTCTACCTCAGTGACCAGCCCCCAAAACACCTAGTTCTGAAATCCAATGGGGCTTACGTCCACAGACCCTAGGCAATCTAAGGTACAGCTCTTAACAGGCTTGTGGGGACTGACTGCAGTTAATGCCTAGAGCCCAGCACACAGGTAAAACCACCACCACCTGAAGATGGGTTCCTCTTCGGGAGGACAAACAGAAACCAATAGGGAGATAGGATCTGGTGCTGCTGATCAATGCGCCAGGCCAGGGAGCCAAGGAAAGCCTGCTTAAAAAGGACGACAGGGTCTTCCGTAAGGCAAGTAGCCAAACCAGTGTCCCTGAGGGAGTTCTTATCTCTGCAAAACCCACCCCAAATCTAAACAACTACCTAAACTTTCCCTACAAAAACCTGAGGAGCAAATTTTGGGCTATGACCCGCACCTGACCACCTACTCTGCAAAACCAAAAAGTATCAGATGAAGGTTTTTGGGGCCCCAAAGTCAAACCAAGTGATCACCACACTGCCCCAAACATCCAGTATGAAGAAACACGAGGGGCAGCCAGGAGTAAGGGTTGCCCTAAAATTTCCTTACCAGAGGGCTTCACAGTAGCAAGCTGGTGGGGCCAGGGCCCAGGGCCTTGAGCATAAACAGACAAAATTGATTATGCACACTGCGGCTCCTTGCGGGCTAGTTAAAAGTCCCCTGAGGTCCCACCTCCTCAGTTTCTGTCACTACTGCCCAGAAGCAGAGCGCACACACTGGGGTAAGAAACCAGTTTTTATCGTCACTGTACAGGCCCCTCCTAAAGATTAACGACACCTTCTTCCTAGTGGCTCAGACAGTAAAGAACTGGCCAGTAATGCAGAGACCCAGGTTGGATCCCTGGGTTGGGAAGATCCCCTGGAGAAGTGTACGGCGATCAACTCCAGTATTCTTGCCTGGAGAATCCCATAGACAGAGAAGCCTGGTGGGCTACAGTCCATGGGGTCCCACAGAGTTGGACACGACTAACAATTTCATTGTCAACCCAAAGTATATCAGTATGTGCAGCACCTCTAACTTACTACTTGTGTAAGTAGGGATCACTAATGGGTGTGAGCTGCAGACACACAAGTCAGTCCACATTTCCAAAACTGTAAAGACAAGTACAAAACCTCACTCTGACTCAGGAGTCACGGCCCTTGGGGAACAGGGCACCAGGGAAGTGCTCCAACAACAGCTCCAGGGGCTACCTCCAGCCCTGGGCAGTTGCGCCTTTAGCTGTGACTCAGGAGGCTGGACAGGGGCAGAGCTTTGCGATCTACAACTACGCACCTTTCCTCCCCGCCTCGGGCGTTGGGGCAGGCTTCTCTTGCCCAGCGGATGGCACCGGGGAAGCGGGTTTCCTCTCAGTTTCCACCTCTTCCTCCTTATCCCGCTTCTGCTCCTTTCTCTCTTCAGGCGGTGGGGGCGAGGGCGGCCAGCCTCTGTCCCGGCCCTCCTTGCATGGCTCGCTGGGCTCCGGCTCGGGCTTCCCCACCCGGCGAGTCAGCAACTCCACCAAGTAGGGCCTGCTCACCTTGGAGAGCGGGGAGGGTGGTGGGGTCTGGCCTGCGGGCTTGGGAGCCAGGGCTGGCTTCTGGGCCAGGGGCAACCTGTTGGCCGCCTTGTCCTGCTCTGGAGCCGGGGGCTGGCTGCCGGCCAGTGGGGGCCCGGGCTGGGCCGCAGGAGGAGAGAGGCTGGGAGGGCTTTCAGAGGAGTCCTTCCAGGGGGCTGGGGCTGGCTTCCTCTCTGCAGGGAGCAAGGGGCCAGGCTTGGGGGCTGCAGCCTCCATCTCTGGCTCTCCACGTGCGCTCCCTGGGGCCGACGGCGCCCCATCGATACTGTCCCCTGTGCTGCTGTGCCTTTTCTTCTTCTTCTGTTCTGTCTGTTGGTCGCAGTGGAAGCGCAGGGAGTAGTTGGTCCTTCTCAATTTTATTCCGAAAAGGGAAGCTTTATCCTCCCCACCTGGCATCGTGGACTCTGACTTTCCTGCTCCATCTGTGGTCTGGCCATCTGAAGTGGTCACGGGCTCCACCGGGGCCACTGCTTTCTGTGGAGGGTAAGGGAGGCCTGGGACGAGGAAAGATGGAAGGTCTTTGGCAAATTTGTACCCCTCTGTGGTGTCCGTTGGCTCCTGGTGCGCCCTGGGTTTCTCTGCATCTTTCAGGGCCTCTTTAGTATCAGCAGCAGGGGGCTGGGGCACGGCCTCTTCACTGGGTCCCGGCCCGGATCTTTTCCTGATGCTCTCCCCTTCGGTGCTGGGTCTGGAGCCCTCCCCGCCGCCATCAGAGAACTTTTGCCAGGCAGGTTTAATGGAGAATTTGGCATTTACGGGCGGGGTCCTCCGGAGGTTTCCACGGGAATCACACCGGCCCCTGGGCGTGTGCTCATCCCCAGCCCGAGACTGCTCTCTCTCACCACGCTGGTCACTCTCCGAGCTCTTCAGGATTCGGGATCGAATGGAAGCCCATTCAGCGAGCGCGGCTGTGCTGCTTGGAGACTCTGGTGGGGGCCTGGTCTTTGCACTGCCTGCCCGGGGTTCCCCCAGGGCTCGGGGTGGGTTTTCCAGGGCTGGGACATCCACCAGCTTCTTTTCTTCTGACAAGCCCAGGAGAGACTTGCACGCAGTGTCCTTGATCTGGCTCAGGTTGACGGCCGGGCCGCAGAGCTGGGCTCCGGTGACCAGGATGGCCGTGTGGGGGATGCTCAGGGTTGAGGGCAGGGCGTGGGAGGCTGGGCTGGCTTTGGGGGCCTTGGGTTCTTGGGGAGCTGAGGTGAGCCCCTCATCTTTCATGGGCTTCACCGGGCTCAGATTGACTTTGGGGAAAAGAATTTGTTTCCCTCCTGATGACACCTGGAAAGTGTACGGTCTGGGCATGGTCTGCCTCTCCTCCACCTCCTGCCATCTGAGTTCCTCCACCTTTCTGTCTGTTTCTGGAGTGGCAGCTTCCTTCTTCTCTCCTGGCGCCAGCATCTCTTCCACCTGGGCCTCTTGCTTCTGGGGAGGCTGCATGTTGGTTTCTTCCCTCATTTCCTGCCGTCCACAACCACGATCCCCAGGAACTTCCTCCTGCCTTCTGGGCTGCTCCCCCGATGTCTCAGTGGCCTCTTGGCTCTGCTTCACCCAAATACTCGGTTTCTCGGAGTTTTCTCTCAGCTTTTCAAGTTTCGGGTGATCTTGGTCTTCTGCTTTCTCTGCTAAGTCGCTCTGAAATGGGCTCCTCAAGCCGCTTTTGTGGTCCAGCTGCGGCTGATTCTCCTCTTCCACTCTCAGTGCTTCCTGAAGCTTCTTCTCCACTTCCTGCCTCCTCTTGGCCTCTAAGTCTTCTCTCTTCTTCAGTTCTTCCCTCTTCCTCACCTCCTCCTCCTCCCGCCATCTCTGGGCCTCCAGTTCCTCCTGCCTCCTGAGCTCCTCCTGCCTCCTGAGCTCCTCCTGCCTCCTGAGCTCCTCCTGCCTCCTGAGCTCCTCCTGCCTCCTGAGCTCCTCCTGCCTCCTGAGCTCCTCCTGCCTCCTGAGCTCCTCCTGCCTCCTGAGCTCCTCCATCCGTTTTTCCTCCTCCAGCTCCTGCTGCCTCTCCTCCTCTTCCAGCCGCTGCCTCTCGGCTGCCCTCCGCCCCTGCTCCTCCAGCTCCTCCAGTCTTCGGAGTTCCTCCAACTCTCTTTCCTCCTCCTCCAGTCGCAGGTTCTCGGCCTCCTGCCGGCTCTGAGCCTCCATCTCCTCCTGCACCAAGCATCTCCCCAGGTGCTGCGCCTCTTCCTCTGGGCACACGGGCTCCTCGGCCTCTGGGAGTCCTCCTTCCTCTTCCTCCCTCTGCTCTGGGCCCTGGGAACCCGGCTCTTCCAGGCTCCGCATCTCTTCTTCGCTCTGCCTCTTCTTTGCCTCTAGCTGTATTTCTCTTTCCTCTCCCTCCTCCTCCTCCTCCTCCTCTTCCTCCAAGAGTTCCTGCCTTCTATTCTCCTCCCAAAGCCTCCGCTCGAGAGCCTGGAGCCTCTGCTCTTCCAGGCGTCGCCTCTCCGCAGCTTCGGCCTTCTGCCGTTTGCACTTGGCCTCAAGGTCCCGCCAGTATTCTTCCTGGCGTCGCTTCTCTTCCTCCGAGTCCCGGGGCTCCAGCTCTCCTTCCTGCCAGATTGGCTTGTCTTCTCCAGGGTGTCCGTTCTGGTCCAGGGACAGCTGATGCAGAAGGCCACCGTGCTCGTTCTGTCGATCCTAACGTGGGTAAGGGAAACAGAATTAGCTTTCCCTGTGCCCAGGCCACCTTTATTTACGATCTCATTCACCGATGTGGGTGGCCCTCCTCATCGTGAAAGAGGGACCACGTTCCCACCACAGACACAGGTCACCGCAGGCAGGGAAGAACTTCAGCCATTGGGTTTCCTCTCTCTATGTCATCCTCAAATTCTTTTTTCTTAATACACATGTGTAATCATAGGAAAACCAGTAGCCCAGCATTAGAAAGGTGAGGAAAAATAAGATTAGCATGTCATCAATGTCCCCTGAAACTTATGACTCAGAAGTCTAATCAAACTGAAGAACCTTTGACTCAGGCTATGGCAGAGGAAAGGGAGCCATCTCTCTGCTGCAAAGCAAAATGTCTGGAGCCCCTCGGGAAGGAGCCTCTCTCTCTGAGGTCTACCAGCCACTGATGGGGGGCAACAGGTCAGAAAGGGTGGTGGAAGAGAAATGGGCCCATTCACTCTTGTGCCAGCAACAGAGCCATATCCCCAACAGGGAGAGACCAAGTTCCTTCCATAGGCCCCTCACAGCACCACCCCACTAGGCAGCATCAGGATGTCTGCCAGGCCATACATACCCCGACAAGTCGCCTGTGCTTCCTTGACACCCTCTTGTTTTTTGGCTTAATGGACAGTTTGTGCTTGGCGGCACTGTTATCCAGTCGAGCGATGGCCAGGGGGATGGCATCCAGGTTGACACTTTCAATGGTGCCAGCGGAAGAAAGGTGCCTCTTGGGCCGGGACGGTTTAACTGGAGCAACCTACAGTGGAGATTGAAAATATGAAGTCAGTCCAGCTGAGAGAAGAGCTTGCAGGGAATCTAGCATGGCGGCCCTTGTTAGAGTTTGCTCCTGGCCCAGCCTGGCCCAGGAGATGCTGCCAAGCGCAGGGGGTTCATGGGCATAGTGAAGTGAGCACTGCTTTTAGAACCAAAAGTCACTGAGCATTTGTTTCACCAGTGATATCCGTATTAACTGGTAAAGGCCATTTAATCTCTCAGGGACTAATTTTCCTACTGTGAATGATATGTGGGTTAGATTAGATCAGGGGTCAGTAAGACATAGTCAGGGGTCCTGTCTGGGTAAAGTCTTGCTGGTACACAGCAACACCATTGCCTGTGGCTGCTTTTGTACTACAAAGGAAGAGCAGAACAAAGGAGAGTCTGGTAGTTGCAACTTTATGGCCACAGGGCCTAAAATAAGCAGTAGTTTGCTAAGCCCTGGACAAGCTCATCGCTATGCTAAGAACATTGTAACTCTGAGCGCCTTCTGTTGCCACAGACGTGTACACACCTCAGCTCTTACTTTAGAGGGGACGTACAGGGACAGGGGAGCCTGGGGGGCTGCCGTCTGTGGGGTAACACAGAGTCGGACATGACTGAAGTGACTTAGCATAGCATAGCATCTCTTTTTTTCACCTTTGTGTCAATCCTCTTTATGCCCAAGTAGCAAATCTCACTTGTTAAGTGGTCAATAAATATTTATTGAAAGAAGGAACAATAAGTTCTCCACCTAGGTCATCAGATGTGTTATCGGCAAAAATGCTTTGGCACAATCACGCCAGAGTCGTGGGGCACTGGCGCACTGAAAGGGAAAAGGAGGAGGCCCCCAGGTGAGAACGTGAAGGGCAGTTCTTCAAAGGATGAACGGCAGAACCGCTTGCAGCTCTGTTAACACAGGTATGGTCACTTAAAAACCACAACCTGAGACCAATCGTAAACATTCACATAGGTCAGAGAGACCCAGGCTCAGAAGCCAGGCTGAGCCAAAACCAGGCCCGTCACTTCAGAGAATTCACAGGCAGGCAGGGAGGCAAGGGCTCCTGGCCACACCGGGCAGCAGGGGGCGCGCACGGCCCTATGTTTCTCCTCCGCAGCATCCGTGGAGGCCAGGGTTCACCTGTTTGACTGTTTGTGCTGCTAAGTGCAAAGTCGGTGGGTTTAGCCAATGGCTTTGTTTTTTGCAATTACCCTTCATATTTATGCACAAAGATAAAAGACATAGCTAGCTCCGAGAGCAAAGTAAATGTTCAGTAAATAATAATTTATTACAAGAAGCATGGAAGTAAGGAAAAATAATTCCAGTTACTGGTCTCCTAAGACTTTATTTATTTATGGTTATCTTTATGATAGGCGTCAAATTCTAAACCTCTGTTGAAGAGACAGGAATTAAACATTTCTATCCCCTAATGAATGCATGAATAAAGGGAGTTAGAGCCAAATGTAATAGACCGAAGACACAGATGAAGCATTTGAAGCTGAGATTTAAATGCAGTGTTTCATGTCTAGTTATTCAGGCTGGGCCTCTGCATCTGGGTGGTGGGACTGTCTTGAGCCACTCCCTGACCTGGGGACACTCCCCTGTTGAAGAGATGCCCGTGATCACCACAGGGCTCCTTAGGCAATATCCCAGGTTTCAGTGGAATGCAGAAAACTTAAAAACCAGAAATACACATAAGTGAAGAAATGCTATGATCTTTCCTGGGCATCTCTAAATAGGAGGAGGGGCTTCCCAGGTGGCTCATTGGTAAAGAATCGCCTGCCACTGCAGGAGACGTGGATTCCATCCCCTGGCTGGGAAGATCCCCGAGAGGAAGAAATGGCAACCCCTTCCAGCATTCTTTCCTAGGAAAACTCATGGACAGAGGAGCCTGGCGGACTACAGCCCATGGGCTCGCAAAAGAGTTGGACAAGACTTGGAGAAGGAAATGGCAACCCACTCCAGTACTACTGCCTGGAAAATCCCATGGATGGAGGAGCCTGGTAGGCTACAGTCCATGGGGTCGCAAAGAGTCGGACACGACTGAGCGACTTCACTTTCACTTTAGCTACTAAACACCACCAAATAGAAGGATACTCTTTTCCTTACAGACTCTTCACCTTCAGGTATTCTTGAATGTCTTTTTCAATGGCTTACCAGTGTCTTGAAGTATTAATACATGATGTTTTTAGGAAAACTACCGACATCTGAGACTCCAAACAGACTTGGTGAGAGCGTGGCAGTTTTTCAGAGCAGGGTTTAGTTCCAGCCATTGCATCGCCATGGAAACAGATGCCAACATCTACCACTGGTTGCATTTTGAAGGGATTTAAAGTAATAGATGAAGGCAGCATTTATGAATGGAAAAATGAGGCAGCAGCTCGCCCAACAAAAAGAAAAACAGAAGTTAAAGAGTAAGGAAGCTACAAACACAAGTTCAAATCACATTACCTTCTCTTCCATCTCACTTCTGGCTCCGGGCAGATTCAGAGGACTTGGAGAACTTGGCGTCTCACTGGACTGGAACGGCAGAGAGAGTGCTCAAGTCAAACGGGAGCACAGGAAGTCCTGGGCAAACGCAGCCAGCGTCTGTGCGGAGGGCCACCCCCTCCCTGAGCAGAGAGCGCTGGCAGGTTCACGGTGGAGACTCTGTCGTGTCGAGATTCCACCAGGGCTCCGGAGGCTCAGAATTCACTCCCCTCTCCCTAGAGTTCAACTCATTCCCCATCTGGGTGGGCTCCAACCTCAGTCCCTGATGTGTTTCCCCACTGCTGAGAGAATCAGGGACTGCCCTGTCGCCAGCCAGGCAGAACTCTGACCTCACAGCTTTCAGCCTGGCTGGCTGCCTTCCACCCCCTTCACCTGCCAGACCTCTTCTCCATGAGAAAGAAAGGGGGCCCTTCCAGTGGCACACACAGAGGCGAGAGGAGGCGAGAAAACTCTGGCGGAAGGGAGGGAGGGAGAGAGGAAAAGAGGAAGAGGAGGAAGAAAAAGGCTAACAATTCACATCCCAGTCACCTTGCAGGTCCTGGGTACATGCATATCACGTCACGTGCGCCAGGTATACCTTCTGCCTCCTGTCACCTGAGTTTACAAAAGGGTCTCATTGCCCCTTCCGGATCCAGAACATCATCTTGCCCTACCTCAGTCCATTTTCTGCACCACACTTAGAAGCATCTTTAGAAAACATAAGTCAGATTGTATCACTGCCCTGCTGAAAACTACTCAGAGGGGAACTTCCCTGGCGGTCCAGTGGTTAAGACTACACACTTTGAATGCGGGGGCGCGAGGGTTCAATCCCTGGTCAGGGAACTAAGATTCTACATGCCTCATGGCACGGTCAAAAAGGAAAATAAGATACTAAGGTAAAAATAATAAAAATAAATTCAAAAATTTCTCAGCAGTTTCCGATCACTTTCCAAACAATTTGCCCCTTCTCCCGTGGTCTAAATGGCCCAGCGTCTACACTGTGATCCACAGCCACCCTTCGCCCTCATCCAACACTAGCCTGCTTTCTGTGCCTCCTTCAGGACACACTGAATTCCGTCTCTGGGTGTCTGTACTTGTTTTTCCTTGCGCCAAGACCACCCTCCACGCCTTCTCAGGGCCATCTGACTTCCTTATCTAAAGAAGCAAAGCCCTCTCCAACCACATTGCTCACTTTTGTGTCACCATTTCATTTTCTAGGCAGCATTTTTATTAATCCGAAATTATGATACCTATTTGCTGAGTTGTTTGTTATGTGACACTCCATTAGAATGTAAACTGCACTAAGGCAGTCCTGTGTTTACACTGTGATCCCTCAGCTGAGCACCTACTGAACAAACGACCCACCTTGTCCCCCAGACCACTGTGCCCTGAGCTCATCAGATCTTCAGTGACAGGGAAGATAGTTGCTCTGGTCCACAGGAATCCCTGAATCAAGGCCAATGGCTAATGTTCCTGCCCAGCACTCAAGAGACTGGAGATGAGGACTGTTGGATCAGCCAAGAGAGAGGGGCCCTCCCTGTGCCTGCTTCACCTACCACCCACAGGCATGGGCACCAGGAGGCATCAGGGATCGGCCCAGGCAGAGACAGCCAACAAAGGAGATTGTCATCTTTTATCTCCTTTTCTTCTTTTGCTCTACAACTTGGAGAGCACTTAGCTTTCTTACTATTCTTACGATGCATTAGCTGATAACAAGTATGACTTTTTCCAGGGGCCCTTTAGTAACACCCAACATCATTTCAGGCACCATGGTAGGCATAGCACAGAGAATGCTTTCTTGTAAGCATGGGAAGACTGAGCCTCAGTAAGAACCGCCTATCTACCTACCAGTAGGACTGTTTCTCCTTTTCCCATAAGAGGCCCGAAGGCACTCCTGCTGCTGCTGCTAAGTCGCTTCAGTCGTGTCCGACTCTGTGCGACCCCATAGACGGCAGCCCACCAGGCTCCCCCATCCCTGGGATTCTCCAGGCAAGAACACTGGAGTGGGCTGCCATTTCCTTCTCCAATGCATGAAAGTGAAGTGACTCAGTCGTGTCCGACTCTTAGCGACCCCATGGACTTCAGCCTACCAGGCTCCTCCATCCATGGGATTTTCCAGGCAAGAGTACTGGAGTGGGGTGCCATTGCCTTGCTGCTAAAGGGACTTTTATTTCAGGATCTGCTCAGAGTGTCTCTTTCAAAGTGTCAAAAGAATGGACTTCTCTGGGGGTACAGTGTATAGGAATCTGCCCACCAATACAGGGGACATGAGTTTGATCCCTGCTCTGGGAAGATCCCATATGCTGTGGGCTAAGCCGGTACACCGCAAACACTGAGTCCGAGCCTTAGAGCCCACAATCCACAACTACTGAGCCTGCGTGCTGCAAGTACTGAAGACTGTGTGCCTAGAGCCCATGCTCCACAACAAGAGAAGCCACCACAGTGAGAGGCCCTCGCACTGCAACGAAGAGTAGCCCTCGCTCGCCACTACTAGAGAAAGCCCATGCACGGCAACAAAGACCTAGCACAACCATAACTAAACTTAAAAAAAGAGAGAGAGAGACAAAATGTAGACAGGATAGTGCTGGATCGATGTGACTTTCCACACTAAGTAAACTTCAAGCTGGTCGGTTTGAATATTCTATGCTTGTGCAGCACCTACTTCATTCTCATTTCAAGTCAGTCCAGTTCCACAAGTAATTATTCAGAGCTCCTAAGTAGGCAGTGATGCTATCCTGGGCGTACAGATTTGTAAGATCCAGTCTGTCCTCAAGGAGCTCAACAGTTTGGAGATGGAGAACAAACAGTTATATGGTCACAGATGCAGAGCAGACACGTAAGAAACACTCAGGATGCACACTGACGGCAGAGAGGGGACGGTGCAGCTCGGGGGTGAGGGCAGCCCGAGTCTCCAAAGAGTTAAGCGGAAGACTCTGGGAAGAGGGGGTGCAAAAGGCGTGTCTCCCTCACCTTCCCCTCTTCCTGGCTGGCCCCCCTGCAGCTCAAGGGGTAACGGAGGTGCTGGGCTACTCATCAGGAAAGCTTCTTCCACCTTACTCCCCACCCTGCAGACCCCGGGGTTACTGATGCCCCCTCCCACTGCCCAGCCTCCTCCCGGCCTTGTGAGCAATCAAGTCATTTCCTGGAGGAGCTTTACTTTGTTCTCGGTGTCTGAGAGGATGAGGTCTTGCTGAGTCACAACTTCCACAGGACTGGTGAGGAATGGGTCCTCTTCGAAGCGAGCCTCGCCACTGTCTGCCTTCTTCATGGGAATGGCGTTGGGTGGTGGCTGCCCAAACTTGATGTTCTTGCCCAACTGTCGCTGGAGAGAAACAAAAGAAGGACGTTCTGAAGCGGTGAAGCGGCTCACAATAACCACGGTCAGGTTCCCCAGCATAGCTAGCAGGCACTGAGGCATATTCTCTATATGACTGGTTTCTAGACTAGACACCAAGCCAGAAAGCCCTGATGCAGTCCTGTAATTACTGAGTCTCCTTCCCAGTATTTCTTTTTTTTTTCCCACCTTCGAGCCATGAGCCTTTTCATCCAGCCACCTCTTTCATGGAGATGCCAACATTTCCAAGGGGGGTAGAGAGATCATATTTCTGATCAAAAAAGTTGGGTATGACAGAAATTTTTTGATTTTTGTCAAAAAATCAAAAGTCTTTCAAAGGCACAAAAGTACTTGAAAGGTACAAAAATTATATAGAAAATAGTTTCATGAGCTGCAAGAACCACTGCGGGAAATCAAGACTGTTGCGGCTGCACAAACAAAGGAACCCTCCAGCCCCTTTTGGACACATTCCCCTTGAATATTTATTTCATCTACCTTCTTCACCAGCCCCTAACTTGAACATCCTATTTGGGTTACAGTGGGTACCACGGCCAGAGGGAAGAAGGCCCAGGTCAATAAGTCTTTCCATGATTGATGCTAAACACACGGAAAAGATGAAAGCAATCTTGTTCTGCCACTAGGATGTCCTCTTTGCCTTGCTGCAGCTACCCGCTGTGACCCACAGGCCAGAAGGAACACAGTGGGTCAGAGAAGGAGGCTGTAGTAAGGGCCAGAGAGAGACTGATCGCTGGTGGGAGGGAGCTGAATGGACAGTGGCAGGAGGGTAAAGACAGAAATTAGGAAGAAAAATAGTATTTAGAATTAAAGAAAAGCTGGATTAAAAAGGGAATTATTTTAAAATATATAAACACAATAGTTTTTAATACAAGGCAAAATATTTAATGGGCTTGATAAATTAGATATAAAATATTTAATAGAAAATGAATGACATTGAGGAAGAAAAAGAGGTAAGCTGTGGTCATCTGAAAGAAGACTGTAATGAATCGAATATATTGTAGAAATTACTGCCTTTATCTACACTGGGGATTCTCAAGCTTGGCACGACTGACATTTGAGGCCTGATAATTCTTTGTTGTGGGGAGCTCTCCTGCGCATCATAGGATGTTTAGCATCACTCCTGCCCTCTGTTTAGCATTACCCCTCACCAGACGATACCAGCAACCCCTGTTCACTTCGGTCTGGACAACCAAAAAAATGCCTCCAGGTGTTGTCCAATGTCCCCTCGTGGGGAAGATCGCCTCTGGCTGAGAACTTCTGCTCTACACCTAGGTCTTTTATGATTCAAAAGAAAAAAAAAAAATAATACATCATCTGATCTTTATCTTTAATGTGGCTAATATTTAATCCCACAAAGCTGCAAAAAGCCTTAGCAATCACATTATCTGAACCCCTCGTTTTACAAAAAAAAGTCAAGGTCCAGTGACTGGCCCAAGCTTATGGAATGAATGAGTGGTACCAAAGGGACCTGAATCCATATCTTCTAAAACATATTCAGTGCTGTTTTCATTGTGTTCCACTGGTTCTCATAAATTTACACTGCACTTCCCTCCTCTTACTGGGATTGAAAGAGAGGATCTGGCATTTTTACCACCTTACTGAAGGTGGCCTCCCTTGAGGAAAATGCCTCTTCTCTCTCTGAACTCAAGAGTATCAAATCCACCTTCACCCAACTCCCCCTCGGCTTTACATGGCGGACGGTGAAATTGCAGAGACATGAAAGAGATGAGCCCCAGGTCCCCTCCCCGCACCCCGGGCACCCCAGCATGCCAAGTCAGGGGCACAGAGAGACAAGGACTCGGATTCGATCTGCTGTATCTCAGCCTGAACCCGGCTCCCCCTGACACCACGGGGAGGGAACACACATCCAAAGCCCAAGTTCAGCCAGTGAAGTACAGCTTGAACAGCCTAAAGGGGTTTCAGGGAGGAGAAGGCTGCAATAGGGTGTCTTCTAAAATGAGTTTAGCAGGAAGCGGCAGTTAGTGTCTACTCTAAGCAGATCAATAAGCAGGCACAGTTAGAACAGCCGATGGTGTTAGACAAGAGGACATGGTGTAACAAAGCCACAGGCCCTGTGGCACTCTTGCTGCCCTGTGGGAGATGCATGGGGGCCTGGGCAGGAGGGGCAGGAAGAGCTCCCGCATCCTAGTCACAGTCTGCGCAGGGGCTCCCCCTGCAACTCCCAGCCCAGCCTTTGGTTGACCAGTTATCTCTTCTCTGAGTGTGCTGGTAAAGAGCTAAAAACTTTTATCCAATCACCCTAGAATGAGGCCTCCTGTGTCAGGGTCTGCCATCTACCAATGTTCTTGAATATCTAAAATGAGGGTATTTCTTCTACTCAGAATGGAAAGAATAGTTCTTTAATGAGTTCCCAAGGAGACTAAGCTTAATACATTAATGCTCTTTCGTTAGGATTTTGGCCACCATCACAAAAAGAATGAACGTGCTGATTTTTCTGTTTGTTTTTGTTAGAGTCCTTTTTAGAACATGGATGTCAAGTTCACATTACTTATATTGAAATAAACTCCAAAGATGGGATGGTTATCGTGGCTACCAAAGGAAAATGAAAGAGAAAATGGGGGAAAAATATTAGATGTGATAAGAACAGGTGAAATAAGGTACGCGGGACAAAGCTGGGGAAATGGAGAGCATGACGTTAAGAAACAAAGTTGAGAGTTAAAGTGGAAAATTGAGAGGAGGGTGAAGGGGGCAGACAGGAGGCCCAGGGAGGAGAATCTGCAGCCCTGATGGCAGGTACAACAGCTGACGGGGGCAGGATGGAGGAGATTGGAAAGGAGGGAGAGGGAGAGGAGGGAATGAGAATGTGTGTGTATCTGAGGGTTGATTTATGCCACGGATACGTTCATCCTGGCAAAAGAAACACAATGCTGTTGCCTTTGAGAATGACAATGAGCATCTCCATAAAGCAGCTGATTTAAAATTCCTCCGGAGAAACCAAATTCAGGCTGCTGGTTAGGGAGCTTGGGAGGAGGGCGAGGGAAGGAGGAGGGGAGGACCCAGGTCATGCAAAAAGTGACAGCCACCATCCAGGGACAGGAAGGCAGCCTCTCTGTCCAGACAAAGGCCTGTCCTCGCAGACACACCCTGCAGTGGTTACAGGCCAGGGCAGGGCTGCAGGGCCAAGGCCATGGTGACTGAGCCCCAGGCTCTCAAGGGCAAGGCTCTTGTACCTGATCTGTGGTTCCCGCTCCAAATCTTTCCCTCAGCTGACTCAGAGGGGACGAGGCTGCTGGATACTTCGTCTGATTTATTGACATCTAAAAGATGACTGTCCAAACCTATCTGCCATCTCAGATGTCAAATGAATTGAATACAGGGATAAATATGGCTTTTTGGTGACTTTTTTTCTGCCCACTACTCAGGCATTGTCCTGGGAAGAACTGTGACACAAGCAGTCACTCAAAACCAGACCGTTAAGATGAGCTTGCCCTTAAGCTTCCAGGGAAATAAACTATTACCACTTCTTCCATCTGTAGACAGATGTATTTTAATAGATATGTATATTTTTACATATCCACGGATTCTTTATATGCACTGAGATAATAACCAGAGGGGAGAGTGGAACCTCTGTGCCTAAACTGAGTCCGTGTTACTTATGGCAATGAATGGAGTTACTGTTAGACTCGAATGTGAGCTAAAGGGGCGATATTTTATTCATTCAAATTTGGCCATTTGGCTGTACAATGGAATGCTGGAGAATGATATTATAGGAATGCACATCTATATTTATGAGGCTCTTTTCCTATGGTGTAGAAATTCCAAGCACATCATATTCTGTAGCTCTCACACTGCCAATTTAGATTTCCCCAGATTTTTCATAGCCATCCTTCATGCTACGACTATAAGAACAAGGCAGAGAGAAAATAAAATTGCTGTCTTCTCGAGCGAACTCCAGATACTCCCACAGTTAAAATGAATTTAAGAGAATGAGCAAAATCAAACACACACAGATTTAAAGACATCTGCTCTGTGCAGAAGTGGTGAAGAGCAGGTATTTATTCTTTGTGTCCTTGACAGCTGCACGAGGTGCTCAAATCCTCAAAGGTAAGACACTGTGGCATTTTAAAGTGAAATCCAGCCTGGCAGGAGACAGCAGCTACTGAAGACAGAGGTTCTTCCTCCTGAGCTAAACAGTCCGTGGACTAATAGACTGAGCCTTTTCTGACAAAGCTCCGGTGTTATTCTAAAAATCACCTGCGGGCTTGGTCCGTGATATTCCTGATTCCTATCATCAGTAGGTGCATACATACTTCACAGCCTGGTTTGCTCTGAAATAAATAGGCACCTCCCTGATATGTGCTCTGGGAACATCAAGGTCACTGTAGTCCAACGCATTGCAGTGCAAAGCTTACAAAGCCACTCCATGCTCTAGCAGATGAACAGTGATTTTCTATAAATGGCAGACTTTAAGAACTGGAGGGGCTCTTCAGATCAGCCATCACACGCATCTTCTTTGTTTTTCAGATGAGGAATATGAGGGTCAGAGAGCTTTAATGATTTGCCCTGAGGCCACAAAGCCAGGTGATGGCAGAGGCCTGTCAGGCATTTTTTTATTTCACTTACTGGCCACAGAACAACTGACTGTTATGTATAGGGTCCTTAAAAAGGATGCTACTGTTATTTCTGTCCTTTATAACTATGTTGTATATTAAAATCAATTCTATGCACATGCATTATCTTTATACTCAGGGAAAAAAAGGTAATTTTTTCTTCTAAAGGTTCAATCGCTTGCTACAGAAATTTTGGCAGGTGGTAGATTCACACTGTTCAGGAAAGAGTAGGCTTATTTATGCTCTATTCAGTCATTCTGTGCTCAGTGGACGGATACTAACCATCACTGGTACAACCTAGGACAGTTCTGGCTGAGATGACTACATGTGGACACTAGGGGGCAACCTTTCCAAATGCAGTCATTACAGGCGCAGCTCTGGTTTCCATGGGCTGGGAAGTTTCTTGAGCCAGAAAAAAAAACAAACACTTTTGTTTTTTGTTTTTTTTAAATGGCATTCCAGTAGAAATCTCATTTCAAAAGAATGTCTTAATAATGGTGGCAAATTAGATTGCTAGGACATTTACTGTCAATAGGTGTTATCCACTACTTCTCTTTTTAAAATAAACATACATACATACATACATACACACACAAAGACAACTCCAGACATAAAAAACATACATGCGCCTGACATAGATAAACACCCTCATTCCATGCTGGAGTCTACGAAGGGGTGGTCTTTTATGCTGCTTACTAAGCATCAATACCAGCATAACGTTTTTATGGAAAAATGCAAAGCATTCATGCAAGTTAATAAGTTAACTACTATTTCTATGACTTACCAGGAACATACTGCTTAGTCGACTGAAAAATAAAGCACAGTCTTTTGGGGGTGATACAGTGATATCTTATGGCACTCTAAAAATCACATTTGCTATGATAAGGGTCCCCATTTCCCTCCTTGAAAAGCAGAAGTCTCTTATTATATTGTTTCAAAACATAGCATTAGAGCTGTAAGGAAGCTTATGCATATCCATGCAGCGGAAGCAAAATTAGGCAGACCTCCTGTGAGTACATGTCATCCAGAGGAGAGCATTCAATTAGACAGCTATTCTGTTTCCCGCACATTTCTCCTCCTGCATTAACAGAACTGTTGCTTCGGAGAAGTTAGTTGTTTGACATTTTATTAATTATGAAATCAGATTCTTTAAACTTAGGCCTTACATCATTAACACAAACAACAGGCATTCACATGTTTCTACTGAGTTTCTACATTTTCAATATTGCAGAATTATCTATTTTTTACAACTCCAAATCCGCTTCATGGAGTGGTGCTGGCATGTGGTGTGGTGTAACACAGGTGCTACCTTTTAAGACAACAGACTATTATCTAATCTTTAAAGAACTCCTTGAAAGCCCTTGTGAAATACAGTTGGTTTGTAGACCGAGACCTGCAGGTCACTCCCCTTAGAAAGGGAATATTATGAGGGTTCATTGCTTCTTAGGAATAATATCCAGGAGCCAGAAACTTCAAGAAGGAAAGGGGGGGGGGTGGTTAAGGTTTTCTTCGGCCATCACTGTCCTTTCCTCTTCTCCAACTGAAGAGAAGCGACTAAGGCTAACTTTCCTTTCTGAGTCCATAAAATCTGTAGCAGTACGGCCAGCAAGAACCAGCAATGGGAGCTAGTCAAGACGTGCTGGAATTTGAAGGAAGTGCCTAGGTTAGTTCTGAGGGCAGGACTATGGCCTTGGGCAGTGAGCTGGTAGGTATAAAGATCTAGGCAAGTCTGGGTGTGGTTCCAGGGTGTTGGCTATTTCCCAGTTGCCATATGCTATATTTAGCTGAGTACATGTGGAATATGTAACCAAACACAGGTCACAAAATACATAGCTTAATATTCAGTAGAAACAAGAATATTTCAAGCAAGTAGAAAACTCTGAGTACCGTGCTTCATCATGTCAATAGCTACTCAAGCCAGCTGTCTCCTTTATTATTTTTTTGCTTGGTTCATTCATTAATTTGTTCATTCACTGTTGCAGACTTACAAACAGATGGAAACCAGCACACCAGAGTCCCCTGTACACAGTCTGGATCGCCTCCAAGCAACCCAAGCTCAGAGAAGTGCTTGCTTAGGCACTTCTGCCGGGTGACTGAGTTCTACTGAGCACTCGGGCAAACCTACGTTGTTGGATCCCAGGGGTCTTCGCTGCCCTTGCTTTTCCTGGATTTCCCATTATTTCAATCTCATTCGGTGAAGAATTATTTTATCTTCATTATTAAAGGAGTTACCACCTGAGTCAGTTTTATGGAGGAAAACTGCCCACCTCTGCAGCGCAAACAGGAGGGAAGCGGAAGAGCTTCACAGATTCCCTCTGGGACAGGGTGGCTCAGGGAAGCCAGGGTCAGAAACACAACAGAACCCGTGACAGCCATTCACTGTCCAAGTACAGAGACTCAGAGAGGGTGAGCCTGCTGTGCATGCCTTCAGCTGACTGTGAACCCTGTGCTCAGGGATTACGGCCAACACTCAGTGGTAAGGAGTGCTCTCCTCCCACCCAACTTCTGCAGCTTCTCTAGGGTATCTGTCTTCATTAAGTCCAGTTAAAAACGAGGGAACAACTTGAGAGAAAAGGAGAGGGGGTGTTCTGAAGGTGGGTACAACATGACAGTGTACCTCTCACGGGTGCACAGAAGCTTCCAGAGAACTAAGCCAGGTTTGAGAAAGCAAACATTCTCACCGGGAGTTACCCCTGGACTTCCCAATCCATGACTCAAGGCCAAGCCAGGGACCTTTCCCACTTCCTTCCATGGCTGCCCCCCTCCCCCTTCCTATGCCTCTGACCTTCAAGCTGTCTTACCTGAAGAGTTTTGACTTTGCCCAGGATGTTGTCCTGTGACATTGCTTGAACTGTCTGCTCACTTTCTGCTCCCCCATCAGGGATAAAAATACTGTCATGGGAAAATGCCCGGGTTCCCATAGAATAGTTGAAGGACCTGGAATGCAAATCATGTGCTTCATTTTATTAGGATGATAAGACTTCTTTTGGCAATTCCATCTCCTGTTCCTCCTGATTCAGGGGACTCCACCCACATCCCCAATCTCACTCAGAAAGTGCTTCCAGCCCGCTGTCCTCTTCTGTGAGGGGTCAGCCAAGTAGCTGGGCAGACAGAAGTGTCCCTCGGGAATAAAAGAGCCTGTCTCCTACACAGCATGTTTTAGAGCCACTCACTGGGAGAACTCCACGTGCTTGCTACCTGTTTGTGGAGGACCCAGGACAGAAAGCACTGCAGAAATTTTAGCTGCAGGAGCCCTCCTCCTGATGAGCTGTCAAATATGTCAAGCAGTCCTTTTTAAGCAACATGAAGATCTCGAAGTATGAGGCAAGAATTCCTCTCTGTCATAATCACATTGGGAAGAAAAATACATACATCTAAAACAAAGACTTGATGAGGACTAGAACTGCTGATGGGCACTATCGGAATAAAGAGTCTCTCTGTCGAGACTCCTCAGGAATTCAGAGGGGTGGGGGCACATGTGCTAAGGAGACTCTAAATGGGCGTCATGCATTGGGCAGCTTGACAGTGGTAGGTTCCTAACAATAAGAACGCTTCAGTTGAAAGGCTGGACTTCAGAGGAATTCTAGACTTCTAACCTGACTGTGAGGTATAGGTTGGGTGAACTGCAGGAAGACGGGGCAGCAGATGCCAACTGATCCTCACTTGATCAGGGAAATTAAGCTATTTCTGGGAAGGAATACGCAGGGACAGAATCACACACTCTCTGTAAGGCTAGACAGGCACACTTCCACGATGCCAGGCACACAGGCAGCTATCCCAGACCTGAGAGCTCTACTTCTCCCTCCCCCCTCCCCCACAGAAAGCGGTCCCATCGGGAGGTTTTATCAGTGATCAAGGGCAGGAAAGAAGAGCCAGTACTAGGGGAAAGGGGTCTCTGGCTGGTACCTCTGAGCTGAATTACAGAAATGCTGCAGGCAGGGTCCCGACCAAGTTTCTTGGGAAGACTGAGTACCAAATTATATCATCAAATTGGCCAAATTACCAGCAGTATGGTAACAAAGCATATGAAGTTTAGAGACAAAAGACTTGGACATAAGCCTCCTGGCTGTGTGATAATAAAAACAATAACTACCAATTGCGACTTTGATGAAAACACTGTGCTGAAAGCTTTACTTTAGTGATCTCATCACCAACTTATCATTGCAAAGAAAACTCAGGGGGTAAATAGCCTTATATCGTAGTGCTAGCGGTAAAGAATCTGGCTGGCACTGCTGGAGACACAAGAGATGCAGGTTCGATCCCTGGGTCAGGAAGATCCCCTGGAGTAGGAAATGGCAACCCACTCTGGTATTTTTACCTGGAGAATCCCAAGGACAGAGGGGCCTGGTGGGCTACAGTTCATGGAGTCACAAAGATTTGGACACGACTGAAGCGACTGAGTACACAAGTAGGCAAAGTCACCTAAATAGAAGCTGTCGCATGAGAAACAGGATTCAGAACAGCTGAACACAATCCCAGGCCAGGCAGCTGAAGTGTTTTAAAGTCGTAGAAGGTCTTTAGTAGTCCTTCCCTTGGGCGGAGCAGTGGGAGAGGAATACACGATGCCAGCGTCATGTGGGCTGGAATATGGGAAGGCTGGAGATACTAAATAGCTGGAATAATCAGTAAGCCTTCAGCTACATGGCACAAAACACTGTGGAGTAGCAACCCACGTTATGAAATATGAGGCACTGTTTTAGCATATGAATATGAGAGGAAATTAAATGTGTCATTATGTCCTCGTTCCTCAGAAACTTTGTGACCTATGCTACAAAATGAACTTCCAAATTCACCCAAAGATGCTAGGAATTAAAATTTCATTCAAAGTTATGGAATCAAACCTTTTAATATCCTGTCTAAATTTTTTTTCTCAGATTCCCTGGCTAGGATTCAGATGAAAGAAGAGGTAACTAACTTCATTTTCTACACAGTGTTTTTACAAATGGCTTATGTATACACATAGGCTCTCAGATATTCTCATAAACACATATATACACAAGTCCAACTTAGATGCTTAATAAATGTTTATAGTGTCTCACAGTTGTATGCACATAATAGGCCGACACTGGAAGGCCAAGTTCTCTTCCAGTTTCCAAGTCAATCGTCTGGCTGAATCATGACTTTTTTTTTTTTAATGTGGACCATTTTTAAAGTCTTTATTGAATTTGTTACAATATTGCTTCTGTTTAATGTTTTGGTTTTTTGGCCTTGAGGCACGTGGGTTCTTAGCCCCTGACCAGGGATGAACACACACTCCCTACATTGGAAGGCAAGTCTTAACCACTGGGCCGCCAGGGAAGTCCTTGAATCATGAAGTTTAACTCTCAGCTCCAATTCCTTTTTTCCAGAAAAACTAAGAACCAACAGTTTCCTGCTCTTCTGTGTTTGTCCCAAATGTTCCTTGCTGCTAGCCAGGATTTAATGTCCCCACACTCCCCACTTCTAGATGATCTTATTGCAAAATAGAGAAAATGAACAGTAATAGGAGTAGCAGTAATAATTATACTAGTGTAGTCAAAGTAGTAATATTAATACTGGCTAAATTTTATTTGGCACTTGCTATGTCCCCTCCATATGTGATAACTTCTTTAATATAACATCTCAATCCTTGTGATATACACTATTTAAAGCTTATGTGATAGGAACTATTATTAAGCCCATTTATAGATGAGGAAACTGAGGCTTGAAGACAGCGACTTGCCATAAATTAAATGACTGTATATGTGTGAACCTGTTTCTGGCCTGTGTTCTACTGGTCTATTTGTCTGTTTTTATAGCAACAATCCCATGCTGTCTTAGTTACTATAAGTTTCCCCCCACCCCAAGATTATTTATTTATTTTTGGTTGCTCTGGGTCTTCATTGCTGTGTGTGGGCTCTCTCTAGTTGTGGTGAGCAGACACTACTCTTCATTGCAGTGTGCAGGCTTCTCACTTCAATGGCTTCTCCCAAGGGCTCCAGGGCACGTGGGTTTCAGTAGCTGTGGCACGAAAGGGCTTAGTTGCTCTACGGCATTTGCAATCTTCCCGGACCAGCGGTTGAACCAGTGTCTCCTGCACTGGCAGGTGGATTCTTACCCACTGTATCACCAGGGAAGTCTTATAGCTGTTTTATGAGTCTTCAGTTCAGTTCAGTTCAGTCGCTCAGTCGTGTCCGACTCTTTGTGACCCCATGAATCGCAGCACGCCAGGCCTCCCTGTCCATCACCATCTCCTGGAGTTCACTCAAACTCACGTCCATTGAGTTGGTGATGCCATCCAGCCATCTCAGCCTCTGTCGTCCCCTTTTCCTCCTGCCCCCAATCCCTCCCAGCATCAGAGTCTTTTCCAATGAGTCAACTCTTCGCATGAGGTGGCCAAAGTACTGGAGTTTCAGCTTTAGCATCATTCCTTCCAAAGAACACTCAGAACTGATCTCCTTTAGGATGGACCAGTTGGATCTCCCTGCAGTCCAAGGGACTCTCAGAAGTCTTCTCCAACACCTCAGATCAAAAGCATCACTTCTTCGGCACTCAGCTTTCTTTATAGTCCAACTCTCACATCCATACATAACCACTGGAGAAACCATAGCCTTGACTAGATGGACCTTTGTTGGCAAAGTAATGTCTCTGCTTTTGAATATGCTATTTAGGTTGGTCATAACTTTTCTTCCAAGGAGTAAGCGTCTTTTAATTTCATGGCTGCAATCACCATCTGCAGTGATTTTGGAGCCCCCCCAAAATAAAGTCTGACACTGATTCCACTGTTTCCCCATCTAACAACCGCACAATTGCACTCATCTCACACGATAGTAAAGAAAAGCTCAAAATTCTCCAAGCCAGGTTTCAGCAATATGTGAACCATGAACTTCCAGATGGTCAAGCTGGTTTTAGAAAAGGCAGAGGAACCACAGATCAAATTGCCAACATCCGCTGGATCATCAAAGAAGCAAGAGAGTTCCAGAAAAAACATCTATTTCTGCTTTATTGACTATGCCAAAGCCTTTGACTGTGTGGATCACAATAAACTATGGAAAATTCTGAAAGAGATGGGAATACCAGACCGCCTGACCTGCCTCTTGAGAAACCTATATGCAGGTCAGGAACCAACAGTTAGAACTGGACATGGAACAACAGACTGGTTCCAAATAGGAAAAGGAGTACGTCAAGGCTGTATATTGTCACCCTGCTTATTTAACTTCTATGCAGAGTACATCATGAGAAACGCTGGGCTGGAAGAAGCACAAACTGGAATCAAGATTGCCAGGAGAAATGTCAATAACCTCAGATATGCAGATGACACCACCTTTACGGCAGAAAATGAAGAGGAACTAAAAGCCTCTTGATGAAAGTGAAAGAGAGTGAAAAAGTTGGCATAAAGCTCAACATTCAGAAAACTAAGATCTTCGTTACTCTCTCAATAAAGTTTTGTAGTTTTCTGTATAGAGGTCTTTTACATATTTTCATAGATTTAGTCCTACATATTTGATGTTTCTGAATCTATTATAAATAGTATAGGTTAAAATGTTTATTTTTCTAATTGTTTATTGGAAGAGTATTAAAGTATCACTTGGTCATTGATTATTGACATAATAATTAGGCTTAACTAAATTTATTTATTAATATAATAATGTGATTGTTGATTCTTTTGGATTTTCTATGTATACAATCATTTTATCTGTGACAAAAGACAGCTTTATTTGTTCATTTTCTTTCTTTCTTTCTTCTCTTTTGGCCGCACTATGGTTTGTGGGAGCCTTGTTCTCTGACTGGGGATTAAACTTGGGCCCCTTACTGCGGAAGCACAGAGTCCACCACTGGACCATCAGGGAAAGTGAAAGTGAAGTCACTCAGTCGTGTCCGACTCTTTGCAACCCCATGGACTGTAGCCTACCAGGCTCCTCTGTCCATGGGATTTTCCAGGCAAGAGTACTGGAGTGGGGTGCCATTTCTTTCTCCACGAGATCTTTCCAACCCAGGGATTGAACCCAGGTCTCCCGCATTGCAGGCAGATGCTTTACCATCTGAGCCACCAGGGAAGACCCTATTTGTTCATTTTTCAATCTCCCTCTCCCTTCCTTCCTTCCATACTGCAATTAGCTAGGATCTTCTCAGGAACTTAAACAGAGGTGGTGATGGTAGACTTTGTCATGTTCCCAAACTGACCAAAAAAGCATTCAATATTTTCCCATAAATTATGATGTTAGCTAGGCTTCTCAGATGGCACCAGTGGTAAGAACCCACCTGCCAATGCAGGAGACATAAGAGACGTGGGTTTGATCCCTGGATTGGGAAGACCCCTTGGAGGAGGGCATGGCAACCCACTCCAGTGTTCTTGCCTGGAGAATTCCGTGGACAGAGAAGCGGTTGTGCTATGGTCCACTGGGTGTCTCTTACAACTGATTTTAAGATTTTCCTTTGTCTTTGGTTTTCTCAGTTATTGTCTATTGTGGCTAGGTGTGAATTTCTTCTGATTTATCTAGCTCAGGGTACATAATACTCCTCAAACCCATTGCTTGGTGTCTTTCATCAGTTTGGGGAAAGTCTCAGCCATTGTTTCTTCAAATACTGCTTCTGCCCCATTTTTCCCCATTCCTCCTCTGATCCTGTAATGTTAGACCTTTACAGTATAAGTCACATCTTTCATGGTCTTTTCTGTATTCATCATTCTTTTTAATTAATATGATTCAGTCTGGATTTTTCTACTGACCTAACTTTCAGCTCATTAATGTTCTCTTTAGCGGTGTCCAGTCTGCTGTTAAAACTACCTACTGAGTTCTTACTATCAGTAGCATTTGCCAGACCTAGAATTTCCATTTGATTCTTTTTAATAGATTCCAGTTGTCTCATGAAATTATCCATCTTGTCAACTATTTTATTGAATATATTAATTACAATTATTTGAAAAGCTCTGTCTGAAAAAGCAATATTTTAGTCCCTTTGGGTCTTTTTTTTTTTTTTTTTTGCTGCACAGCATGCAAGATCTTAGTTACCAGATCAGGAATCAAACCTGGGCCCTCTGAGGTAGAAGCAGTGTCCTAACCATTGGACCACCAAAAAAGTCCCTTTTTAAGAAAAAATATTTATTTTTATTTTTTGGCTTGGGTCTATTTCTATTATCTTATTTTCCTCATAGTCTGTTTCTTAAATGCCTGGTAGTTTTTTATTGAATTCAACATATTTGCATGAAAAATTGTAAATGGCTGGGTCCTCTCCTTCTAGAGAGGATTTGCTGGTTCCTCTAGCAAGCAGTAAAGGAGTAGATCACATCAATCCAATCAGGATGATCACAGTGATTAGCAACCTTTGTAAGGCTCAGGCTACCTCTGCTTTGTCCTTGCTTCTAGCATATAGGCCTCCTGGAGTCTCAAATAAAAACGTGGGTTATTATATGTAAAATAGATGACCAGTGTAAGTTCAATGCATGAAGCAGGGCACTCAAAGCCAGTGCTCTGGGACAACCCAGAGGGATGGGGTGGGAAGGGAGATGGGAGGGGGGTTCAGGATGGGGGAACACATGTACACACATGGCTGATCCATGTTGATGTATGGCAAAAACCACCACAATATTGTAAAGTAATTATCCTTCAATTAAAATAAATTAATTAAAAAAAAAAACCACATGGGTTATTTCCTAAAAGTCCTTCTCCTTGGTAGGTTGGTGAGTCTTGAAATTGTGTACAAACCCCTGTGTCCTTGTCTTTTGAAGTAAAATGCTGATTCAAGAGTTAATGACTGGAGACTTTTCCTGGTGGCACAGTGGACAAGAATCCACTTGCCAATGCAGGAGACAAAGTTTCGACCCCTGGTCCAGGAAGATTCCACACATCACAGAGCAACTAAGCCCTTGGATCACAACTACTGAGCCCAAACTTCAGCACCCGCAAGTGGCAACCACTGAGGCCACGTGCTGCGACTACTGAAGCCCACACCTAGAGCCTGTGCATGGCAGCGAGAAGCCCACGCACCTCAACGAAGAGCAGCCCCCGCTCACTGCAATTAAAGAAAGGCTCCGCAAATCAACAAAGACCCACTGCAGCCAAAAATAAAAATAAATAAGAAAAATTATTTTAAAAAGAAAGAAAAAATTGAGTAAAATTATATTAAAAAAGAGTTAACGACTGGGATGTGTGAAGATGTAGAAACAAAGAACAGCTGTTGGACTAGGAAACTGATAACAATTTAGACTAAAATTCTGCCACATGGCAGAATCATCGAACTTACAGTTCCTTGAAAAATACAGATAAAGGTCTGACACAAACTCCTAAGTTGTTTTTTATGGGAAGCAGACCCCCTCCAGATGAAAACTGCTGACCAGAAGAACACAGACCCTACACTGGTTGAAACCAGAAGGCTGATGAAGCTTGAAACTCCACCTTGATGCCAACCAATCCCAGAATTGTCCAAGAACTGATCATGCCCTGCTCCTTGAACACTATAAAACTCCTCACTACCCCCTGCAGGGTGAGTCACACAGTCTTAAGGGCATTAGCCCACTGTGGCCCCCTCTGCCTGGCAAAGCAATAACAGCTCTTTTCTACATCACCCAAAACTCTGTCTCCACGTTTCTATGTGGCACCAGTGAACAGAGGCTGAGTTTTGGCAACAATCTCAAACTACAATTTTTGTCTTTCCAGCACCAAAGATTGCCAAAAATTCTGCTGTTTTTCAGCCTTCATCCTTGTGCAGCTTTACCAACAAACGCCTCAAAAGGAAAACTGTTACTTCGATTTAGATTTCATTCTGGGCTTCTCTCCTCTTGGGGAATTTAGTCCCTCAAGTCCTGGCTGTCCTGGCAGTCTCAAACTCTAATTTTTGTGTTCCAGCCCCATGAGTTTGCTTACAGCTCTTCGGCCTTCTCCTCCTCTTGGTGGCCACCCTGAACATTTTTGGTCTCTTGGCCTGTACTCAAGAGTCAACTAATGCCCACTGGAAAGAAGCAATATGCAGAAACTATGGCTCAACTCAGTGGATCTCCCTTCTCTCCAGGATCTCACTGCTCAAGTCTGGTGCCCCGGCAGCAATCTGACACCTTCAAACAGACATCCCTGTTAGAATATGTTATTTGTATTTTCAGTTGTTCTTGGTGAGAGGACTGATTTGTTATAAGCTACTTCATCACAGACAAAAGTGAAAGAACTATTTTTTTTAAATATTTATTAAGTTTCTACACACTTCAGAATCTATTTTTTGATATGGCCACTGCTGTTATGAGAATTACTTTACTTTTTCTGTTACACAAATTAGTTTATTTTGCCCTTTAGTATGATAATTCCAAAATTTAACTTGAGGATAAACACAGAAGCAGCTGTGACATAAAAGGAAAGAGTCACTTGGCAATGCCCTGAGTCCTCCAGTGTGGGTATCCAGCCTCCCAGAACACAGGCAGGAAGACAATACCTACTTTTCAAAGTGAAGAAAAACATTCGTACCTTTCTCTCGTATCTGTTTTTGTGCCTTTTTTAAAGCCCCGAGAAGAAACGGCAGAGGAGAACGGCAGAGGTCACTGATTTATTAGTAACATTAATGAACACTCTCTTCTAGATAATTCACTTTACATAACGCGAGTTTAACATTACATCCTTGGCAATTTGTGTAACTTTAGCTCTTTGGTAATCATGGTTACCAATTTTGTCTCCAAACAACTCTACAATGCAGATTATTTTCTTTTCTCTGAAGAGGAAGTTGACACAAAGAGTGGGTAAGAATGTTGTCCAAAGTTCCAGATTTTGAGACAGGGCTGGACTGGAAACTGAATAGCCCACGTGCAGAGATCTCAGCTTGAAACTATGTTCTAATGAACAAAGAGCTTGGTGGGATCTTTGTCCTTAACCAGCTGGGAACTATGAATTACGTGATTAGGAGGTGGAGGGGCAATTTACCACAAATTGCACCTTAGCCAAGTTCATCTGGACTTCTTTATTCTTGACATTTACAGATCTTTCATGACTGATTGCAAAGTAGGCCAGTTCTCCCCCTTCTGTTTATTAAGAGTGAGCCAAGAGGCGAAGGGTCTCTGTGCCTCCGTGCTGCAACTTACCCTCGGAGTATCTGTTCAAATGGAAGAAATGGGACCTGCTGTGGCAATCTTCTCTTGTGATGCTTAGAATACCTAGCATTCTCTTAATCAACTGTGAGATGTATAAAGATGTCTAAAACTCCCCAGATTTTTAACGTCTAACTGAAAGATTATCAATACAGTCATTTAACAGTCATCTTAACTTAAGCAAGATCTGAAGTCAAATGTAAAGCGCATGGGAGAAAAGCAAACTCTAGAAAGACAGGAAGAGGCCCACTTGGGAAATTTAGAACAACACTGGGCCCTGAGGAACCGTTTTCATAAGCTTAGAGAAGAATCACTGAGCCGTGACTTATACAGATGCCACAAAAATGGTCCCTTTGGACTTAGAGGTCCAAAGAGCAGAGAAGTTCCTGGGGCCTTATAGAAAAAGAAAGGGCTCGCAACTCTCATCTCTAGATTTCTGTTCTGGTTTTTTGTTGTTGTCGTTGAGAATATTGTTATTCGCAGAGAGACTGGGATTCCAAACATCTATCAGAAGCTTCTAATCAGCTCATGGAGGCCACTGTTCATCTTTCCC
Organism: Ovis aries; assembly: GCF_016772045.2. Classification (NCBI taxonomy): domain Eukaryota; kingdom Metazoa; phylum Chordata; class Mammalia; order Artiodactyla; family Bovidae; genus Ovis; species Ovis aries. The sequence continues at coordinate 72,427,146 of NC_056059.1, read as the reverse complement.
CTCAACGTCTTACTGACTCCTTTGGTTATCCTTCCAAAGGCAGAGACAGTAGAATGGCCTGGGACTACTCTTTGGGCCTTAACGATCAGCTTTTTTTAAAACTATTTATTTATTTATTTGGCTTTGTCAGGTTAGCTGAATCACGCAGGTTCTTTCCAGCAAATGGACTCTCCAGTTGCAGCGCATGAGGATTTCAGTAGTTGTAGCGTGCAGGCTTAGTTTGTTGGCATGTGGGATCTTAGCTCTCCAACTGGGCATCAAACCCATGTCCCCTGCATTGCAAGGCAAATTTTCATACACTGAAATACCAGGGAAGTCCCAATAATCACTTATAATAACTAACTCCAATACTACACTCTCTTCTACCCACCTGTCTCCAGCTACACCAGTGGACCCCACTGTTGCTGTTTAGTCGTTAAGTTGTGTCTGACTCTTGCAACCCTATGGACTGTAGCCCACCAGGCTCCTCTGTCCCTGGGACTTCCCAGGCAAGAATACTGGAGTGGGTTGTCATTTCCTTCTCCAGGGGGATCTTCTTGACCCAGGGATTGAACTGGTGTTTCTTGCACTGGCAGGCGGATTCTTTACCACTGAGCCACCAGGGAAGCTTACTACTTGGACTGATACTACAGTGGACCCTACCACTTGGCTAGCCCATTGTCTCTACAAATTTGACACAAACGAAAGCAAACTTAGGCGTTTCCCACAAAATTCCAATCTTTCCTATTTCTTTGTTACTATCATCCCTTAGGTTCTGTGCCATAATATTTTGTAAGTGAAGTCAGATCCAGGTTAGGGGCAAGTTATTGTACCGAATAACTTAATGAGTAACATTATCTGCCCTTTCACAGGTAGAAATCCTTCAAAAACAATATTGAAATCAATGAGTAAGACTGCAAATCCTGAGCTCCGGGACCCATTTAAACCTGCACTGGATTCTGCTTGCCACAGTCCTCCACGGCTATGCCTGGAGTCCTGGAGAGCTCCGTGCCCCATCTCCAGTGGGTCCCTAATGGAAACCAGCACCAGGAGAGAGAGCTGCGAACCCAGGGCGGCAGCAGTTCTTGCCAGCCAGCAGTCTCTGCTGACTCTGTGATCACCAAGGCATGATTTGTCCTTTTGGACAAAGAAGCTGAGGCCCCAAAGGTAAACAGAGAGGCTTTATCAAGACAGAACTGAAGGACTTCCCTGGTGGTCCAGTGGCTAGAACTCCGTGCTCCCAACACAGGGGGTCTGGATTTGACTCTGGTCGGGGAAACAGATCCCACGTGCTGCAATTACAAGAACCCAAATGCTGCAAGAAACATCAAAGATCCTATTTGCTGCAACTAAGGTGCATTGCAGCCAAATACATTTCTTTTTTAAAAAGAACTGAAACCAGGAGGGACAGTGACAATAATGCTCACTGGCCCTTCAACTGCCCTTAGCAGATCCTCTGCTTATTTCCTGTAATACGACTGACATCTGTAAATGATCTCCAGCTGAAGTCTCCTCCAATTCCACTTCCTCTTAAACCTGACATTCATCTTTAGGGAGTTAATTTGCCAGCTCAGAAACCTCTAGTGGTTCCTTTTTTGCCAAATTCTACCAGATGAAGCTGCAATGGCTGCCTGGCACTTAAGGCTCTTCATGATTGCATTTAGGGACCCTAAAGCACTCTGGCTTTCTGAAGCAGAGGCCCTGCAATGCAGGGATTTAGTACTCAGACTGAAGCCAGTGTGCCTCTCTATGAAACCTGGTTCTGCCACTTACAGCTGTGAGGCCTTGGGCATGTCACTAAACCTCCAGGGTCATCGGTTTCCTTATCTGTAAATGAAGATGATAATACGACCTACCTCATGCAGCTTAGGGCTTCCCTGGTGGTTTAGATGGTAAAGAATCTGCCTGCAATGCAGGAGACCTAGGTTCAATCCCTGGGTTGGGAAGATCCCCTGGAGAAGGGAAAGGCTACCCACTCCAGTATTCTTGCCTGGAGAATTCCATGGACAGAGAAGTCTGGCGGGCTACAGTCCACGAGTTCACAAAGAGTCAGACATGACTGAGAGACTAAGCACAGCATGCGGAACTTATTTAGGATTAACTGAGCCTCCATTGGTAAAAACCTTGGAGTGATGTGTTTATATAAATATTACCTATTATTGTCAAGTGTTACCCCACTTCAAACATCCAGAAACGCAAAGCCAACCATTCAGTCCCCGAAATACCCTCTCTTGGCTCCATTGCTGCATGGGCTCTTCCTCCCCATGACTGACTGCCCAGTGCCAATCTCTCAGTGCAGGTCCTACTTTATCCTTCAAAGTCCAACTGACACCTTATCAATCCCACACAGCCTTGCCTGTTTTGCTGGAAGAAGGGGATCTTTTCTCCCTCAGAAAGTCCTATGCATGCACTTCTCATTACATACATGTTTATGTTATGATTACTAAAATCATGCCTTAAATGAGAAGGAAAACAAAAGTGCTTTCACATTGTAAAATGCATCATTATATTTTCACTAGAGCACTTGGGAGTTGCATGAGGGCAGGGATCGTAACTGTTATCTTTGTTTCTCCCATGAAAGTGTGAAAGTGTTAGCCGCTTAGTCGTGTCAGAATCTTTGTGACCCCATGGACTATAGGCTGCCAGACTCCTCTATCCATGGAATTCTCCAGGCAAGAATACTAGAGTGGGTAGCCATTCCCTTCTCCAGGGGATCTTCCTGACCCAGGGATCGAACCTGGGTCTCCTGCACTGCAGGCGGACTCTTTACCATCTGACCCACCAGGGAAGCCCATACCAAGGAAGTAGAAGCCCAGTTTCTCCCACAGCACTTTACAAAATAAAAGCTGTGAGTTGTTTTCAGTGGATGAGTAAAGGATTAACAGTGTACTGGAGTTCGTCAGATGGGTTTTCAATGGAGAGGTCACTGAGGGAGTGAAAGTCCTGAGAAGGCAAAAAGTGGGCAAGTTAGGATGATCAGCATTTTCAAAGGTTCCTTCTAGGCCTCCTTCTCAACTCAAACCAGCAAACTGCGTCTGGCTTTGTTTCCCATCTCTCTCTCACCAAGTTTTCCAGGTTTCATTCTGTGTCAGTTTATAGTTCTTAGCTGCAAGTGAGAGAAACCAACTTTGTCTCACTCAACCAAGAGAAAAGCTGCTAGGATTTCCCTCATGGTCCAGTGGTTAGGATCCCACCTGCCAATTCAGGGGACATGGGTTTGATCCCTGGATGGGGAAGATTCTATATGCCATGGGGGCAACTAAGCCCAAGTGCCACAGCTACCAAAGCCTTAGTGCCTAGAGCCTGTACTCTGCAACAAGAGAAGTCACTGCAATGAGAAGCCCATGAACCAAATGAAGAGTAGCCCCCGCCTGCCATAACTAGAGAAAGCCTGTGTGCAGCAATGAAGGTGCAGCCATAGATACATAAATAATTTTAACAAGAAATTTCTGAGATGAAAAGGGGAATATATATTTTAAACAACTTCTATTTTCCTATTTTTTCAATTTTAAAAATATTTAAAGAGCCATTTTTAAACTCATTGTCCAAAGTTCAGAGTTCTAGAGCCCATGCTCCGCAAGAGAGAATAGCCTCTGCCCACAGGAATGAAGACCTAGTGCAGCCAGAAATTAAAATTATAATGATAATAAATAAATTAATTAGGAAAAGAAAAGAAAAGCTTCTAGATGAACAGTGAGAGCTCAAAGGACAATGAAAGTTAGAGTGAAAGCCTGGAGAAAGGCAGGGGTGAAGAGAGCTCTAGAGGTCAAGGCATCAGGAACCACAGCAGCTGTCACACAGCGCTCGAAGAGCCCAGTTACAGCCTGCTCTCCTGGTTGTGTCTTTACTTCCTGGATCCACCTGCCCAGTCAAAGCCCTAGGAGACAAAGGCTGATTGGCCAGGCTGGATCACATGTTCAGCCAGGCTTCAGCAGGAGGGCAAGTAGAAGATCCGGGCCTTTTGGCTTCTGTCCTAGGAAGCAGGCACCAAATTCTGTCAGAAGGGCACAGAGCAAAACTGATTCCCTGAAAGGAAACCTGGGGCCTGTGGAGAAGGAGAACCAGAAGCTAATAGTTGAATGACCCAAACCAGCCACCACACTATGCTTTGGGATCCCCTTTTGATTCTCATCTCCCATTCAGCCCATCCACACAGACCAGTCATTTGAATAGCTAGCTCTCTGGTGTTCGGATTCCACTTGTCCTCCAAGAAGCTGCCTTTCTTCTTGGTGGCCCATGCTGTGACCTGAGAGTAAAGGATGCCACACCCCATGCTCCTGGATGTCCACACCTAGCTCCAGTGCCCTATGCCCATGCCCAACTGCAGAAGTGGCAGAGATCAGATAGAGGGTGCGTGATGGGCCTGTGGCTTAGGCCCTAGAAAGGGACAGTAGAGATAGAAGGTGAGAAGGAAAACAAAGTCATCCCTTAGACATACCATTGCATCCCTCACCCACTGGGCAGTGAGTGCTAAGCAGCACAGGGAGGACTCAAGCAGAGCCATCTCCACTTTAAGTTGTGTTGTCTGGAACTACTGCTTCCAGCGGGGTCTGGCGTGAAAGGAACAATGAAAAGGGAGAGAAAGTTTGCTGGTGGAGGTGTTTGGGGGAAAAGTCTCCTTGTGAATAAAATGTGACACAAGACAGGGATGATCTCTTTTTTTGTTCCTGGTTTGTGTCATCTGCATGTGATAGCTGGAACAGAGGCAGCCATATTGGAGCCATGAGGAAACAAGCCTGGGGATAGCCATACTCCCTGAAAATGCCAGAGAAGAAAAGCAATCAGACTGGATCTTGATTATGTTGCTAGGTTGCTGCATCAATGGGCCTTGGAACATGGAAAGTCGTCTAGACTATCAGGAATCAGAAAATATACTTCATTACCATTGCAGAAAGATACCAGTAGATGTGTTTTCTGTTAACTCATAATGCCTGATACAGTCTTCTAGCCACTACTCTAAACTCTGGGCACATCTAAGACTCACTGACATCATCTAACCTTGGAGTAAGAGCCTACAGAAGGAAATTCTCCCCACCCAAAAAAGGAGAAGGCTCTCTGCAGCTGCACAGTTAACACATGTCTCAGGCCAGCCCTCCTACTCCTTCTCCTTTGTCTTTTTTGGACAAGCATCATGTAATTTGGGACCATAGATATTGGGTAATTACCATGGCAATGATTAGGGATTCACTTCAGGAATAAGGAAATATAATTATAGTCCAATTGCAGCTTGTTTCCATGACAACAGGGGCAATTGTAATTGATCAGCACTTTTCTTCCTAAACAGAGCCGTGAGTCTCATTTAAATGAAATGCTGAAGAGCAATTAACTATCATCATCAAACAAACTAGAGTTGCTGGAAGAGACTGAAGTCAGATTACATTTTGTGTGACATCTTGGAGACTCATCCTGGACTCTGACATTCTATGAAAATACACAGTTCTCAATAGGTTAAAGGGTACCGAATCACCTATAATTATAGGAGCAACAGGGTATGTCATAAAAAATCAAGGAAGAGGAAGAAAGTTTGGAGTCTTAAAACACAGACACAGAACTGGAAGTCAAAGGACCATCTACTCCAGCCTCTAGGCTCAGTCCCCGGTCTACGTAGGACGATCAACCATCCAGCCTGCCTCTAACATTCTGCAGGGACTCCTCAGCCTTCCACGCTACCTGTTCCACTCTTCAGGTGCCCGACCTGGAGTAAGGTCTTTTCATAAACCTCTCTAGCCACAGTGGGAATCAGTTTAGTCTTGGTCTATGCTTTGGAAATAGAAAACTAGTTATCAACATCCTCTTCATCTCAGTAGTAATATTACCCTGCATTTGGAAAGTACTTTTTTTTATAGCAAATAGTGTCAGGTCCCATGAATTTTTACAATAATTTTGATTGATTGATTTTCAGCTGTGCTGAGTCTTCATTGCTGCTTGGGCTTTTCTCTAGTTGCAGTGAGCAAGGGCTACTCTTTGTTGTGGTGCTCAGGCTTCTCACTGCAGTGGCTTCTCCTGTTGTGGAGCACAGGGTCTAGGCACATAGGCTCCAGCAATTGCTGTGCACGGGCTCAGTAGCTGCAGCTCACAGGCTTAGCTGCTCAGTGGCAAGTGTGTTCTTCCCAGACCGGGGATCAAACCCATGTCTCCTGCATTGGCAGGCACATTCTTTACCACTGAGCCACACGGGAAGCCCCCACATGCATTTTTTTGTCCTCATAATTATCCCGGAAGACAGCATATCCATTTAACAGATCAAGAGGCTGGCTTGGTTAAGGTCACACAGCTCTGAAAACACCTGGATTCCAATCTACTGCCCTTCCACATTTTGTATCTCTAATAATTACTGAAACTGATCATCAACCTTCTTTCTCCTAGACTTATTCAGCCCAGGCCTATGAGTTCTCCTGCTTCATCCTAATTTTCATGCATTTAATGCTTTTTGCACCTCTTCTCTACTCTCTGTTCAATTTTAGCACATCCCAGGTTCTCATGGATAGAGGATAAATGATCAAGTAAAATAGTCTTTTCTGACTTCATCTTTTGAAAAGCAGTAAGGCCAAGGAACCGAAGCACACACGGTAATCAGAGAGCCTGAGCTTCACTGTAATTTCATTGGTGACACGCTGTCTCACTACACCAACCGTATAATTTTCCTTTTCCAGCAGGTCAAAGGGACAGAGATCTTCTTCACCATGGTGGGAAACCGAAGGATGAATTACAAGAATACTGACTGGTACAGTGAGTGGGAAGAGTCAGTATGGTAAAAAGGGGAGGATTCATGTATTCATTCATTCAATGAATAATTATTGAATGCCTGATATGTGCTAGGCACAGTGCTAGAGGCTCGAAATCGGATGAAAGGTAAGGTGTGCAGGCCTACCTTTATGGAAAAGTAAAGAAAGTTGTGAGAACAAGGGCAGGGGGTGCTGATCTAGGCTCAGGGGGTCAGAGAAAGCTTGCTCCCTGGAGGAAGATGCATTTGTGCAGAAACTGCAGAATGAAGAGGAATTAGATGAGGAAGGAGGTAGAGGTGGGGGGTGGGGTCTTCCAGACAAAAGAATCACCATGTGCAAAACCAGCTGAGTTGGAGTCATATGGTAAGTCTCTGTTTAACAATTTGGAGGAGCTGTCCAAGTGCTTTCCAAAGTGGCTGCATCATTTTACATTATCAGCAAGTAGGAGGGTTCCATTTTCTCACATCCTTGCCAAAGCTTACTATTCTCTGTCTTTTTTACTACAGTCTTCCTAATGGATGTGAAGTGATCAGGTCAGAACCTGTGCCCCAGGAGAGGACTCAGAAGGAAATGGAGACTATATGGGCAGAGATCCTGCCTAGGCAGTGAGGGGTTCAAGCCACACCCTGGGTACCCCAGTCCTAGGGTCCAATGCAGGGAAGACGAGCCCCGGTGGCTGGTTGGAGGGCCAGTCAGAGGGACTAACAGGAGGGCTTTGGGAAGCCTGGACTTTTTTCTTAGGAGTAGTGGGCACACTGAAATATAACACCCTAATCTTTTTTTCTTCTTTTCCCCAAACTTTAAATGTTTTATTTTGTATTGGGGTTTAGCCAATTGCCAATGTTATGGTAGTTTCAGGTCAACAGTGCAGGGACTCAGCCATTCACGTATACATTCTCCCTCTATACTCCCTCCCATCCAGGCTGGCACACAACACCGAGCAGAGTTCCATGTGCTATACCTAGGTATTTGTTGGTTATCCATTTTAAATATAGCAGTGTGTACATGCCCTTCCCAAACTACCCAACTATCCCTTCCCCCAAGCCCCCTCCAACCCCACCCCCACAACCATAATTTTGTTTTCTAAGTCTGTGAATCTCTTTCTGTTTTGTAAGTAAGTTCATTTGTATCATTTTTTAGATCCCACATATCAGGGATGTCATATGATATTTTTCCTTCTCTATCTAACTTAATTCACTCAGTATGATACTCTCTAGGTCCAAACAGAGAGATGCTGCAAATTGCATGATCTCATTCTTTTGAATGGCTGAGTAATATTCCACTGTATATCTGCACCACATCTTCTGTGTCTATTCCTCTGTCAATGGACATTTAGAAAACCTGAATTTTGTATTCTGCAATCTTGCTCAACTTTATTAGCTGAATGGTTTTCTTGTGGATTCCTTGGGATTTTCTATATATAAGATCATGGCAGCTGCAGATAGATAGCTTTATTTCTTCCTTTCCAAAATTAAAGCTTCTATTTCTTGCCTAACTGTCCTAGTTATAACCTACAATAAGTACAGTGTTAAAAAGCCATTCTTGTCTTTTTCCTGATCTCAAGGGAAACACATTTTTTCACCATTAAGCAAAATATTCAGTTCAGTTCAGTCAGTTCAGTTCAGTCACTCAGTCGTGTCTGACTCTTTGCGACCCCATGAATCGCAGCACGCCAGGCCTCCCCGTCCATCCCCGTCCATCACCAACTCCCGGAGTTCACTCAGACCCACGTTCATTGAGTCAGTGATGCCATCCCGCCATCTCATCCTCTGTCGTCCCCTTCTCCTCCTGCCTCCAATCCCTCCCAGCATCAGAGTCTTTTCCAATGAGTCAACTCTTCGCATGAGGTGGGCAAAGTACTGGAGTTTCACGTTCAGCATCATTCCCTCCAAAGAAATCCCAGGGCTATGGATTTTCATCACTGTCCTTTATCAAGTTGAAGAAATTCCTTTCCACTCCCAATTTTGAGTGTTTTTTATCGTGTAAGGGTACTGGATTTTGTTACTTTTAGCTCCATCAGCTGAGATGTTGTGGTTTGTGTCCTTTATTTTAATATAGTGTATTATATTGATTGATTTGGACCTAAAACTAACTTTGTATTTCTGGCTTAAATTCCATTAGGTCATGCCGTATAATCCTTTCTATATGTTGTTAAGGTTCAGTTTGCTAGTATTTTGTTTTGGATTTTTATGTCTTGATTCCTTAGAGATACTGGTCTGTAATTTTCTTTTTCTGTGATGTCTTTGCCTGGTTTTGGTATTAAGGTAACAGTGGCCTCACAGAATGAGCTAGAAAGTTTCCTCCTATTTGCCACATTTGTTCTCAAGTGGAAGCCTCTGCTTATGCCATCTCTGACTGGAAACATCCGTGCCTTGTCTCTCAGCCACTTCAAGTCCTATCGCTTGTTGGGAGATGACAGCTCAAGGCCTGAGCCCCTTCCTGTCCTGCTCCAGCCCCAGGGTGAGCTCACCCTCCAGGGAGCCCCTTCAGCTCTTAACATGCTTACAGCTGGCATTTACTGTAAAGTGCTGTAGCTGTGTGGGATATAGTCAATGCCAGGTGTTAAGTAGAAACTGAAGTAGGATAAATGCTGTCCCTGTAAGTAGCAGAACCTCCGTCAGGCAGCCGAGGGCCAAAGGATACCCGAGCTTAGTGACCCAGGGCCAGCAGGACAACCTGGGGCCACGTGACTAGCTCCTAGCACAGCTGCAGCAGGACAGAGGCAGAGCAATGGATGGTTCCGCGTGCACTCACTACTGTTTGCACAGTGCCTCAGTGACTTACCAGTGACCAGCAGAGCAATGGATGGTTCTGCATGCACTCACTGCTGTTTGCACAGTGCCTCAGTGATTTACCAGCAAGTCATTCTCTAGCTCTAGTTTTCTCATCTTTGAAATGGGAGGAATAATGTCAATTTCAGAGAGTCATGGTAAATATTACATGAATTCACCTACGTAAAACACATTTGTATTAAGTGTAACACGTGGTAACTTTAATATACGCCAATGGATATTCTCTGAGGGGGAAAAAACTGTGGTTAAAGGAATCTTGGAAATGCTGCAAATGACAGCTCTCTTCTTGGAAATTCCCAGGGCCCAATGGCATAGTAAAAGCTCTGAGTAAAAGCTCCTGGTAAAAGCTTTTTACATACGTAAAAATTCTTTACCTATGTAAAGAATTCTATTTAATTCGTTTCGGTCCAGGATTTCCCAGAGCTGTTTGTCAAAATGACTCTCTCCCTCTTTTGAAATTTAAAATCTATTTAGCACACTTTGGGAAACACCGTATTAGCTGTCTTTAGTTAATAAAGGAAGTCATATTAAACTGTTAAAAACTGATCATGTTTTACTGTTTTGCTTTTCCCACTGGCATGTATAATTTAAAAGTAGCAGCCTAGGAGAAATAAAGGCTTCTAACCTAGAGAAAGAACAGAATGCTTTAAGACCCAAAGGAAATGAGAAATTTCAGGCAGAAGGAGCAGATCAATAATGAGCTATTTTTGGCCATGGAGACATTTCTAGAATTACAGATTCTTGGAGTTTGACAGCATGTTAAAGTTCAGCTCCTTTAAATTCCTACCCGGTGCAGAAATTGCCCTTCATCAGTTCCAATCCCCCTGGCATACACCCAGCCTCTCCATTTTTAAACAGCTCTAGTAATTATGAAGTTCTCCTTCACACTGGGCTGAAGTCTGCCTCCTTGGAGCCTCCACCTGAGATCACGTTCACAGAATTTTGAGCTTTGTATTTTAGTACTAGCCGCCCGTTTTGGAGATTAACAAATAAAATACACTACGTATATATATACTTTTTGAATCCTACACAACGTATCTGTTAATTGAGCAGTAAACTGAAAATAAGAATTGTTAGAAGCAGCATTTTCATCTTCTCCTTCTGTAAATAGGGCAGATAATCAGAAGTTCAGCTATACTGTAAATGATGCATGTAATATTTACTTCATGGGTGGAATTATTTTTCAATTGGAAATTTCTGGGACTTCCCTGGTAGTACAATGGATAAGAATATGCCTCCCAACACAGGGGTGAGGTCAGTCCCTGGTCTGGGAAGATTCTACATGCCCCGGAGCAACTAAGCCCAAGCGCCTACACCTACTGAAGCCCGAGCACCTAGAGCTTGTGCTTTGCAGCAAGAGAAGTCACCGCAATGAGAAACCTGGGCACCGCAACAAAGAGCAGCCCCTGCTGGCCACAGCTAGAAAAAGCCTGCCTGCAGCAATAAAGATCCAAAGCAGCAATAAATATATAAATAATTTAATAATTTTAAAAAAAATTTCTGAGATGAAAACAGGAATATATATATTTTAAGGAACTTCTATTTTCCTTTTTTTTTAATTTTAAAGATATTTAATGAGCCATTTTAAAACTCACTGGCCCAAGTTTATCCTTCTAGCTTCCTGTATTATACAAATGTGTTAAACAATTAAAATACAGCATATGTTTCATAAATATAGATTTATTAATAAGAACAGGTAACATTACATATATTTAATGGAAATGCAGCTGTTAGCTTCAATGTAGATTTCCCCAAGGCTTTGTAAAACTTTAAACCTTAAGGAAAAACCTAAAGGGTAACTGGAATACCAATTAAGTGGGATGAGAACCAGAGTCTAGGGTCTTCTGAGTCTAATTTAGTTCAACAAGAAATCAGAGACTTGACAGAGCTATAAAAAGGATAAGTTGTGCTTTCATAGGACAGTCCTTCTATAGGAGAACTTTCCAGACCTGAGCTCAGATTTTGCATTAAACCGCTAGTCGGTCATATTTTAGCATCTGTACCTCATTCTGATGTGTGAAGCAAAAAGTTTCACAGTCTTTCTTTGCAAAGGAAGAAACTGAAGTAAAATCAAAACTGATTCATGCTGAACAATACTCAGTTCTACATCAGTACTGACATTCCAACAATTGGGTTTAGTTTGGTGCTAGCTGTGTTCTCTTTCAGTGAGATCGTTTCCTTTGGTCAGTAGTTTCCTTACTAAAGACAATGGCAAACAAATACGGGGCCTGTGGAGAAAAGGAGTTGGCATTACTCGGAACTAACAGATGTTGTGGGCTCTGTAAAGCTTACGTGGATGGCTTGCTTGAGGATTCTGTAATCTGGGCTCAACTGCAGTTGACAACACAATACCCACAGACAGACCACTGAGGATATTTTTGTTTTTGTCCTTGAAACACAATAAGAATATCACAGATTACATCATCTATGCCATCAACACGTACTTATGCATTGCCAAGCATTCACAGGAAACACTTTCTGAGAGCCTAAGATGAGGCTGAATAAAACCAAGTCCCTGACTTCACAGAACTGACAGGTGAGTGAGAGAGACAGACAAGCCCATCAATAACATCCAGAGAAAGCGACAAGCTCTTTGCTGGAGCCAGGCTCCCAATGCTGGAGGAATGCTGTCAAGGGCAAACAAACCAGAACTGGTAGTGGGAAAGGGCTTCTCAGAGGAGCTGACTTCAGAGCTGTCAGGAGCAGAGCTTAACCATCTCTGACTCTGACTTCAATTCCCAGCACTCCGGTGAGAAAGTACTGCCTGACCCTGCTTGTCTAGGTTCTTGACACTGTCACAGCCAGACATAGTGCCTGTGCTCTAAGAGGAGGAGAAAGGGAGAGAGAAGGAGGAGAGAGCACAGACAGGGGGAGAGAGAGGAGAGGAGAGATGGGGAGGGAGAGAGAAGGAGGAGAGAGCAGAGACAGGGGGAGAGAGAGGAGAGAGTGAGATGGGGAGGGAGAGAGAAGGAGGAGAGAGCAGAGACAGGGGGAGAGAGAGGAGGAGGAGAGGGAGAAGGGATGGAGGAGAGCAGAGAAGAGGGGAGACAGGTGGAGAGAGAACAAGGAGCAGAAACTGAAAGCTCATGGGAGGCAGGTTCTGGAAGTTGCAAGAGATGGCCATGGGTATGAGGGTGACATCCTGTGCCCCAGCAGTCCGTGTACTCAACATGGGTGTGGAACCTTTCTCCTTGCCAGGCAGTGGGACAGGGGACACAGTCTCCTTCAATCCAAGAAAGCTTGTTGAGCTAAGGCAGTGAGCTGTCACTTTCCTCAGGGTGAGGGCAGCAAGAAGGAGCCTTAGACTCCAGTGCTCTCCCGGCAAGTGAGACTCGAGTGCCAGCTCCCCGAGGCATCTGCGTCTGCGTAGAGCAAGCCCCCCGTGCACCCCGCTCCTCCACCTTCCCAGAGGTGGAACCCAGGCGAGGTGGCCCTGCCTCCCTTGGGACTCCACTCCCCTCCCTGGAACTCCGCGGAAGGTCTGGGGGTAAAAAGTGTGAGTGATTACCTCAGACTGCTCTCCAGGGTCTCCTCGTCGGAAGAGAAGGCTCCATTGCTGACACTTTGGGAAGAGCAACACTTGCGCCCCGCAGACGCCTCCTGGGATACCGACGTGCCTTTCTTTTTCCTTTTGCCGAACAACTTCCTAAAAGGCTGGAATTTGCCTCCTTTCTTCTTGTCTGTGGATTATAAGATAAACACGCTGCAGCTGGACAAGGCTGCACCTCTGAGCCTAGAGCGAATTATGACCGGGGCTGCGAGCCGGGGCAAAGGGCGGCTGTCGGAGCCAACAGCCACCTGGCCTGGCGCCAGCACGGTCCTCAGGCAGCAGGGCCACACAGCTGCCGGGGCAACGTGCCCCTGGGCAGGGTCTTCTGCCCCGCGGGCACCACCAAGGGCTTCCAAGCTTCATGCTGGCCAGCAGGGCATCCCCTGTGTGCTACATGACGCCAGTGCCTGCTTTCTTTAACAAAGCAGATGGCCGGGGCCCCTTTCCATGGGAGATGCTGAGAAAAACACCTAAGTTAGACAGGTGGTTAAAAGGTTTTATATATAGATATAGATAGGTAAGATAGATACACATATAACTTGATATATATATATATATATATATATATATATACACACACACACACACATAAACACATAATCTTCCCTGAGAATCACTCTCTTTCAGCCTTTATTAGGTAATAGAAGATAACTGCTAACTCTTGGCATAAGCTTTGCCCCCAATTCCCTCCATCCCCATATATTTGCAGTTTATTCCTCTTGTCTCCTTTTAAGACATACTATGAAGAGCCCCAGAGGAGCTGTTATGAACATCTTTCCATATATTATGAGATCCAGTCAGGACCCAGTCTTACTGCCAGCACTTTCTACAGATATTTTAGGTAATACCTTTCAGTTCTGCTCCTTCATATACAAATTTCTCTAAATTTCTCCACTCCTACACCCCAGAAGAGCAAGTGTAAATCAACCTCTACTAGCAGAAGCTTCCTCTCAGATCTTTCCTTTCAAAAGCTTAAAGAGTCATTTATCCAGAGGCCAATCTTTTTTTTTTTTTTTTTTTTTTAATTATTTAGCCCTCTCTATGTATGACTGCTGGCTCAGCAGGTAAAGAATCAGCCTGCAATGCAGGAGACACAGGAGATGCAGGTTCGATCTCTGGGTTGGGAAGATCCCCTAGAGAAGTGGCAACCACTCCAGTATTCTTGCCTGGAGAATTCCATGAACAGAGGAGTCTGGTGGGCTATAGTCCACGGGGTCGCAAAGAGTCGGACATGACTGAATGACTGAGCGTGCATGTGTTTGACACACGTATGACTGCTGTAAGGACTTAACAGATATTACCTCAGTTATCCTCAAGGCTACCTGGGAAGTAGATACTGCAAACATCTCTGTTTTCTGGATGAGAAACCTGAGCCCTGAGAGATGAAATTACTTGTCTGTGTCATGGGAAACATATCTTGAAAGCTGGAGTCAGGAGCTTTGAGGGGAAAGGAGAGATGAACGTTCATCATATGTATGGAAAAGTACCTGCACAATGCACACAGGACTGAGCCCTCATCTGGGTGTCAAGTCCCCAGACCTCTGCTGCCCAGAGATCTGTGTCCCAAAACAAGGCTAATGATGTTCAAGATGGTCATCTCATTTCCTCTCGAGATCTGCAGTTCTGGCCTTACTAAGAGTTCACAGGAAGAAGTGAGGAAGAAGTGGTTTAAACTACTTTGCCCTAAGCAGTGGTGAGAGAAAGTGAGGAAGCATAAAGAATAATTACCAATTACAAAAAGATAACAGTCTGGGATCCTTAGTATAGATGCAAACACACCTTCAAACTTCATCGATCCCTGAAATAACATATTGCATCCCCCTTAAAAGGAAAGGAGATTGATAACATAGCAAATAAAGCACTGTTAGGCATGTCGTCCTCAAAAAGAGTTAAACTGTTTAAAAGACAAGGAAATGTGCAATATAACTGAGATAACATTATTTAAAAACGGTAAAAACAACAAAAAAATGGGAGGGTTTAATTTCAAAATGTTTTCAGTGATTATTCAGGCATATAGGTCAAGAGATTTTCACAAACCTACTTTTGGTTTCCATCAGTAAAGTCTCCAATGGCTAATTTAAAAAATTATAATCAGTAGATTTTGAAGACCATCACAGAACATTAGGTAAGTGTTAGAAGAAGTGACTTCATGTGTTTTCCTTGGTGGTTAAGAATCCACCTTCCAATGCAGGGGATTCCGGGGGGGATCCCTTGTTAGGGAACTGAGATCCCACATGCCGCTGGACAACTAAGACCACATACTGCAACTGGAGAGAAACTTGAGACCCAACAAAAGATCCCGTGTGCCACAATTAGGACCCAAGGAAGCCGAAAATAAACTTTTTTTTTTTTTAAAAAAGAATTAACTGTATATAAAATGAGTCAATTTTAAAATTTAAGCTAATAACATTCTGTAAGGTACCACAAGTATTATTACATTACTATATAACTGGTCTTTGGCACTGCCTGATGAAATAAATGAGTACAGTACTTTCTCCATGACTGTCCACAGTTCAAAATATGTAACTGACATCACATCTAATTTCTAGGTCGACTGCATTAGTAAATGGTCAAACAGCAATTTATGCTATATTTCATTTATTTGGGAGGTAAAATTCTCCTTTTATATCAATTGCTTCTCTTCCTACTGTAGAAATACCTAACCTCAAGTTTTCTAATTGGAAATATTCTAAAAGACCATGCTGCTAAGTCGCTTCAGTCGTGTCCGACTCTATGTGACCCCAGAGACAGCAGCCCACCAGGCTCCCCCGTCCCTGGGATTCTCTAGGCAAGAATACTGGAGTAGGCTGCCATTTCTAAAATACCACAGTAGAGTTCTAAAAATATCAGTTATGATGACATTATTACCCCCAGCCTGGGTCCACAAATAAAGCTTTTAAGCTAAGTAGAGAATTTAAGATTGTTAGAATTTACTGATAGGAAAAAAGTCATCCCTTACTCTGAAGTTAAGGTGGATTTGATGGGGTTCAATTGAGCTGGAACCAAGGGAGTTATCTATAATTAAAGGCAAATTAAATGACAGTTTCTTGAATGGTTATTTAATTGGTGGGTGACTTGGCCTACATGGTCAGGCAAGAATGCTGATGAGGGCTTGGTAATGCCTCAGTGTCTTGCATGGTGGCAGCCACCATATAAAATATTGGCTTCATTGGTCATATTGATGGGGAGGACAGAAAGCGATCAGTCTGGGAGAGGACACCAGGCTATGGAAGCCTTAGCTCAGAAAACTCGGTGGGCTTCATGCAAACACAGAAAGGCCCCCTTCGGGTGACTTGTTCTGCAGAGCTGGCTATTTAAGGACTGTTTGTAAACCAATCAGCCTAGCACTTTGTGCTGCATGTTATATGGGTAATCACTTGGCATGAGTCCACACACATCATCGTGAAAGACGTATCAAAGTCCAGATGTCAGATAGCACCCTTCTCCTGAATTACTCAGCAAAGGCTATTTCATCAATGCCTTACTTACTACCAGAAAGGTAAAGGAACAGTAAAACCTACCTGAACTCTGCAACCAATAACCATTCCTCTTACCACGAAAAAAAAAAAAAAAGATTCTAAATCCTAGGAACACCAATCTTTCTTCCGAGGAGGAATCATAATACAGAAGCTTTCATTAGAAGTCTGCTTCAAAGTCTTAGTGTTTAGTGACATCTCAATTAAACAAAATTTCCCCCATCTCCATTTCCACAATTAATTAATGTTCCTGTTAGAAATATCTTTACATTTTAAATAAAATTCAAAAGTTTACTTTTATGATTATTTTATTATTGACTGCGGAAGTTAACTAATTTTCCAAGATTAACTTTAGAAAGAAAACTTAGTAATTGCAACTAGCAGTTAGGCCCACCCAGTATTCAGACAGCAGACTATGACCAAGCAACCATAATGTTGTTGTTCAGTCACTCAGTGGTATCTGACTCTTTGCAACCCCATGGACTGCAGCATGCCAGGCTTCCCTGTCCTTCACCATCTCCTGGAGCTTGCTCAAACTCATGTCCATTGAGTTGGTGATGCCATCCAACCATCTCATCCTCTGTCATCCCCTTCTCCTCCTGCCTTCAACCTTTCCCAGCATCAGGGTCTTTTCTAATGAGTTGGCTCTTTGCATCAGGTGGCCAAAGGATTGGAGCTTCAGTTTCACCATCAGTCCTTCCAATGAATATTCAGGACTGATTTCCTTTAGGATTGACTGATTTGATCTCCTTGCAGGCTGAGGGACTCTCAAGAATCTTCTCTAACACCACAGTTCAAAAGCATCAATTCTTCGGCACTCAGCCTTCTTTATAGTCCAGCTCTCACATCCATACATGAAACTACTAGAAAAACCACAGTTTTGACTATATGGACTTTGTCAGCAAAGTAATGTCTCTGCTTTTTTTTTTTTCATTAGTTTTTTTATTTTTTAAATTTTAAAATCTTTAATTCTTACATGCGTTCCCAAACATGAACCCCCCTCCCACCTCCCTCCCCACAACATCTCTCTGGGTCATCCCCATGCACCAGCCCCAAGCATGCTGCACCCTGCGTCAGACATGGACTGGCGATTCAATTCTTACATGATAGTATACATGTTAGAATTCCCATTCTCCCTTTTAATACGCTGTCTAGGTGTGAACAGTATGAAAAAGCAATCTTAATAGGGAATAAAATTTTATAAATCAGATAAGGAGTTATACTCTTATTTACTTGACTCCCCAGTTTTATTCTCAACGTTCAGGTCTAAGATCTTCCATATCAAAAAGGCAAGTACCTACATTTTATGAAGCATTTGCAATTCTATACCACAACAACCTTCATGAAAACCTGAGCATACGTCTGTACATATCCTTCATTAAACTTTTTTATGATCAAGTTATGATTTGGCAGCTGTATCAACAGTCTGTCTCCACCACAGAATTAATTGGATTAAGTGAGTGGTCATCACTAGCAGCTCTTTTCTTGACAAATAATGCCAATTGTTATTGTGAATATTTTTGTACAGATGGGCCTAAAAAATCAAAGCAGTTTTCACAATGTGGCAAAACAGACAACTTCTGCAATGCTACTATGAAATACTCCCAAAATACGACAGTCACACAGAAGGAGTAGGACATAGCAAAATATTCTCTAACATTAGAATATTTAGGATGCCATTTTATAGCTTTACCACAGAAATTTACTCTTGTTGGGTGGTTAGGGCAGTGGGGAAAGGAGAGAAAGGAGAAGAAATAAGTATCATTTCTACTAAATTTGTTTTTTCTTACTGACTGTGGCTCTAGTTAGGGGTTAAGTGTGTGGGCCCCAGAGATGAGAGTGCATAATAGTTGGCCTGAATCCTGATCCCATGTCTTGCTAGCTATGAAACATCTGCTTACCAGCCTCTGTGGATATCTACCATCTTAAAATGGTAAGACTGAGTTTATAGGAGAAAAACCAGTGGGTTTCACATTTTCTTAATATTTCAGCATTTTTCTGCCATAATTTTTCACATGAAAGAACCTATATCTGCATATACACTGCTTCAGGGATCACAATAATTTTCATTCTTTAAGTACTGAATTGAATTAATTTACTCTCATCATTTAATAATTACTTGAGGGGATTTTTTTTTTCATTCAAAAAAGTACTCACTATCTATTATTTCATGGATATAATTACATACCATTTGATGGCTACATCAGTATAATTACTAGTTTATACAGAAGACTCTAAAAATTAAAAACCACTGGGCAAGTCAAGCAAATCTGATTCATTTTTCCATTTGTCATGAGGATGCAACTCTTACATTTTCATTTCTAAACCTAAAATAATAAAAGCATACAATTTCTCTGCATTAGATTTATATAACACCCTTCCAAATGAGAAACAGTTTCCTCTCCTAGTTCATTTAGAACATTATGTCTTAGTCTGGAGTTTCTCAGACTGTGCTCTGTGGGTCAGTACCAAGTTCTTATTCAAAGACCAGTCCACTTGAGAATCCATGTGAAACAAAGTTAAACTTGTTTCTTCACTATGGGACCTTTCAGGGTTTTTAATATGCTGATACTAAGTATTGTGCTCCAGAAGAGCAGCAAATATGCAGTGCTGCCCAAACTTGACTTTCTGAACATCCATCATGACTGGCGCTCCTCTGAATACACTGGGAAACAATGTCTTCATTCTCTCTAACAAATGTCTTGTAGTTTCTTTAGGTCCTAAAGTCTCATACACTCTAAATTTCTCCCCTAAATTCCAGAGCACACTGCTCAGTAAATAGGAGTTTACTAGAGTGTAGCTCTAGTGGTCTTTTTTTTTTTTTTTTAACTATTATAGCTTCTTCTCTAAAGTATTCTGATGT
Source organism: Ovis aries (assembly GCF_016772045.2). Lineage (NCBI taxonomy): Eukaryota > Metazoa > Chordata > Mammalia > Artiodactyla > Bovidae > Ovis > Ovis aries. The sequence continues at coordinate 72,407,761 of NC_056059.1, read as the reverse complement.
TCCAGAATTAAGAGAAGCACTGCAGGATTCCTTTTAAGTTAGAAAAATTACAGGATTCAGGCAATTGCTGTGTACTGTGTCCTAACACAATGCCTGACACAAAACAACACAATGCCTGACACAAAACAGACACTCGGTATACAGATCAACTGCTCCATTAGAGTCAGATGTGCTTTAGAAATCAGAAGTTTTCAGATTGTATGCTGCTGCTAAGTCACTTTAGTCGTGTCCGACTGTGCGACCCCATAGACAGCAGCCCACTAGGCTCCCCCGTCCCTGAGATTCTCCAGACAAGAACACTGGAGTGGGTTGCCATTTCCTTCTCCAATGCATGAAAGTGAAAAGTGAAAGTGAAGTCGCTCAGTTGTGTCCGACTCCCAGCGACCCCATGGACTGCAGCCTACCAGGCTCCTCAGATTGTATAGAGGCGTGTTAAAACCCTACGGGTGTATGTGACAGTACTTTACAATCAAATGCAGTGTTTCTGGAAAACATTTATATTCATCTTAGTGTTAATAAATGAATTTTGCACCAAACTGATAAAGAACCTTTGGGAGTTTGAAAGTACAGATAGGAGGTGATGATCTCTTTAGGCAGTACAGTCAGTCTCACAATCACACTTGTTTTGAAAATGCAAATTTGTTCCAATGTGACTGACACGTGCTGTCTCATCCATGACCAGCGGCAGGTGAGTGCTTGGAAAATTGCTTGCACTCTGCTGAAATGAGATGTGTAGGAACACACAAAACCTCCACCCACACATACCTCAAACATCTACCAGTTCCCCAGATGGCCACCTGTGCTTTGAGATAAACCATGCACACGTGATGTTGCAGCTTTCTGCCTCCCTTCCACAGCCTCACAGCAACTTCCAAGGTGCAGCCCTCCAACACTCCAATCCACAAGAAAACTCTAGGTCGTTTTCAAGGTAGAATACCATATACATTACAGTATTGGTCTATTTCATGACCATTTAACATGTGTAAAACTGCGCTACCTTTTTTTTTATTAGTGCCTATCCTTTTAAATATGGCACGGATAATTTTTTGTGTTGTGCTGCTCTCCCATTTTCCAGCGGGTCCCTGGTTCTCCCTTTGTGATTCAGCATAGCTCATTGATTTTTAGTAACACATATGTCACATGATAGTAGAACTCACTGTACATACTAAGGAAAACATACTGAAATAGGTTTGTACTGTACTTATTAGATCGACGCAAGGACCAACCAAAGAAAATGTAACTTCTTGGCTGCTTCTTGGGTCCTTTGTTTCTCAAAACCCAATTTTTAATTTTCCCAGTTTTTCCCATTGGACTCTCAGAACCTCCTTTTATAGATTTCACAATAATTCACAAGAGAAACTAAATAATACTGAGAAACAGTTACAGAGGCAGACATCATTTTTAATGCGAAGCCTCAGTGTTTGGCCACATTTCTCCCACATACTAGAAGATGTGTGGGTGGTGGTTCTTTTCACTGCCAATTTCTGTCACTTGAGTTTCAGAGGGTGCTGTGAATCAACACCCAACTCTGAGAGGGAAATACTGGTGAGGGTAGCTGCCTGCTACCTTGCTCTGCAATTTAGGGCAGAAGCAAACTACCTCAGCAAAGGATACCGCTACCCAAGGGCTGAACACCTTAAATTCATTTCAATTCAACACATGTTAACTAAACACCCAGCACCTGTAGGATGTGCATGGGGCCCAGCTGGCAGCACTAATGAGTAAAGAAAGTTTTCGGGACATCTAAGACTGTATCAGTCAGGGTTTAACAGAGAAACAGAACCAGCAGGAGGTGCATTTACACAGGCACTCATGACTGTGTGCATGTGTACGTGTGTGTGCATGTAAGATCCATTAAGAGATTTATTGCAAAAAATTGGCTTATGCCAGGTGAGGGCTGGCTAAGCAAGTTTGAACCCACAGGGCAACTCCTTAGGAAGGGCAGGCTCGAGTCTGCTGCTGGTTCACAGGTGGAATTTCTTTTCTCAGAGAAGCCTCAGCTCTTTTTAAGGTCTTTCAATGTATAGAATCAGGCCCACCCAGATTATACTGAATGATCTCCATTGCTTAAAGTCAACTGATTATGGACTTTAATCCCATACAAAATATCTTCACAGCAACAGTTTAATTAAACAACATTTATGTTTGATTAAATAACTGGGGAGTATACCCTAGCCAAGTTGACACAGCAACAAAATGATCATCAACTCCACCCTCTCAACTTGGCTCTCATGCACACTCACACCACACTTCATTTCCAAATAAAGCCAATAACAAAGTCATACTTTCACTGACATGATACAACTATCCTACGTACATCTGAAAACACCCATTCCGCAGAAGTTCAAAGTCCTTGGGCAATGTTCACACTTTGCCGATAACTTATATACTGAGATATAAAGTGAAAAGTGAAAGTGTCTGTTGCTCAGTTGTGTCTAACTCTTCACAGCCCCATGGACTGCAGCCTGCTAAGCTCCTCCATCTATGGAATTCTCCAGGCAAGAACACTGGGGTGGGTTGCCATTCCCTTCTCCAGGGGATCTTCCTGACCCAGGGATCGAACCTGGGTCTCCTGCATTGCAGGCAGACTCTTTACTGTTTTAGCCAACAGGGAAGCCCCACTGAAATACAAAGTTATTATTAAAACATCTTATGTTCAATGATGAGATAGGAAAACATATTTTTTTTGCTATACAGAGAAACATATTCATAACAAAATAAGGAAGAAGTACCCATTACTAGTATGGGTTGTTTCTGCAAAGTCATGTGGTCTTCAGAGCTATCTTCTTCTTTTTTAATATTTATTTTTAATTGATTGATGATTGGTTTACAATACTGGTTTGATCATAGCTATCTTCTTCCACTACCCATTGCTTTTGCCCTTAGCAAGGACCTCAGCTGGTTGTGGTTCTTTGCCTGGTGAGTTGATTCACACCTGAAACACCTGGTCCATTAGCTGTCCCAAACTGGGCTGTTGTAGTTTTTGATTACCCCACAGGATGTGGGAATACTAATATGGCCTAAGAGATCTCCAGGAGTCCAGACATACTCTTCCTTGCTTCCATTATATAGTAGCAGCAATTTTCCCTTGATAATCAGAGTCAATCACTGCATCCCATTCAGTAACTCTTTTCCTTGCCCATTGAATGAGAAGCAGGAGGAACCCACAGGGATCACGTGAATCTCAACAATTCACTATGTTGTCTCCTGGAATCACTGCTGTGTCTACTGGTGGAAATAATCCTCCTACTGTAACTAAGAACTCTAGACAAACAGAAACTGAGGTCAAGGGAACAGGAAGAAAAATTTTCCTAGTGGATCACAGAAAATGAAGCCACTCCCATTTCCACCCATTGATTCCTAGACCAATGAAGCCTAGCTATGAGACAGACATTACTACATATTGGACACTGACATAGAACATATACCATAACTTAGAAGACACTGTCCCAGTCCCACAAGGTATCTCTATGTCACTGCTGCTGCTGCTGCTAAGTCGCTTTAGTCGTGTCCGACTCTGTGCGACCCCATAGACGGCAGCCCACCAAGCTCCCCTGTCCCTGGGATTCTCCTGGCAAGAATACTGGAGTGGGTTGCCATTTCCTTCTCCAATGCAGCAAAGTGAAAAGTGAAAGGGAAGTCGCTCAGTCGTGTCCAACTCTTCTCGACCCCGTGGACTGCAGCCTACCAGGCTCCTCCATCCATGGGATTTTCCAGGAAAGAGTACTGGAGTGGGGTGCCATTGGCTTCTCTGGCTATGTCACTAGCACTATATAATTGAGTCTTCAAAGGCCACTGCAGTATGATATCAAGCCAACTGCTACAGGATAATGGGGAGCACAGACAAGACCAGTGAATTCCACAAGCCGGGGCCTCTCAAGTTCCTTGATTAAAAATGATGTTGTGGGTTGTAGCCCGCCAGGCTCTTCTGTCCATGGGGATCCTCCAGGCAAGAATACTGCAGTGGGTTGCCATGCCCTCCTCCAGGGGATCTTCCCAACCCAGGGACTGAACTCAGGTCTTCCACATTGCCGGAGGATTCTTTACCATCTGAGCCACCAGAGAAGCCCCAAACTACCATAATAGAAGTTAAGATAGTCTGTAAGTGCATGAATGATAGTTTTGACAGAAGCACCACAGGCAAAGAAGGCAGATCTTTTTCCAGAATGTCTGCTCTAGTAAGAATAAAGTGCTGCTCTTTGCATGATGGAGGCAGGTCCTCTGTGCCTACCTATGGGTAGTGAAAGTGAAAGTCACTCAGTCATGTCTGACTCTTTGCGACCCCATGGAATTCTCCAGGCCAGAATACTGGAGTGGGTCACCTTTCCCTTCTCCAGGGAATCTTCCCAACCCAGGGATTGAACCCATGTCTCTCACATTGCAGGCAGATTCTTTACCAGCTGAGCCACAAGGGAAGCATCTATGGGTAGAACTACTCTGATATCATTTCTGGAAACAGAAAAAAATTCTGTTTTAAAAGATTTTCAAATGGAATTATATAGTCTGTGTCAGTGGTCCAGATTGTGTCAGACAGTCCTGTCAGGCTATTCTTCTTTGATCTGAACCCCTTCCTTTGCACCAATACCACGTTTATTTCTTTTGATTCTATTCTGTTCTCCCTGGAGAGCATTTTGTAGGGATGAGGCGGTCCTTTGAGAATCACTGCCCTCCCAGCAGGTTTCTCATACCTAGACTAAACCTTGGACAATAGCTCAGACAGGTAATAGATTCACTCTGGCAATGTCCTATTCTGGAGAGAGAAAAAAGACACAACCACTATGTTTTATAGAAACTTTCCATTAGTTCGTGCACCAGATACTGGTAGAAAAAACGACAGCCCAATCCTGAGAGTCCAAGGGAAGGTGATTTAAATTTCCTCCAGTGTCTGGGATGTATTATCTCTTTGACTAATAACTCCTCGGTTCATGTGATGCGGAAGCTGGAGAGAATGCAAATGTTTCCCACATAACTCACTGTGCACAGCCTTCCAGGAGAGTCACAGGAGCTCTACTGTGAACACAAAGGTCACTCCTGAACCAAAAACGTTATGGCTTTGATTTTATTACCTAAACACAGCCCTCTGGGCAAATACTGCTGCTTTTTGGTTTGTTTGTTTTAGCATCACCAAGTCTAACAGTGGCTAAACCTGTGATTTTTGTGCCTACTATTTCTCAATAATAAGGAGAAACCTCAAGAGGTTATGTAAATGCAGGGAAACAAGCCCCCCAATCTTGAAGATCTGGGTTTATTTGGTCACCGCTGCCATTTTCTAGCTTCTTGGGACCTCAGTTTCCACATCTGCAAAGTGAAGCACCTAAGCTCTATACGAGGGTCCCTCCCTGTTTTAAAACTCTAACAATCATTTCTTTAAAATGTTAGTGAACTTCAGGGGCTTCCCTGGTGGTCCAGTGGTTAAGACTCTGCCTTTCAATGCAAGGGACAGCCGTTTGATCCCTGGTCTGGAAAGACATTACATGCTGCAGAGCAACTAAGCCCAGGTGCCCTAACTGCTGAGTCCATGCTCCAGAGCCTGCACTCTGCAACAGAAGCTACCACGATGAGAAGCCCATGCACCACAACAAAGAGCAGCCCCCACATGTAACTAGAGAAAGCCCACGTGTAGCAGTGAAGACCTAGCACAGCTGAAAATAAACAAATAAATCTTTAAAAAAAAAATGTTGGTGAAGTTAGAATATATTCTGGCTCATGAAACCTCTCTTTTCGTAAGTTATCTGTTAATTATATTCATTATATTTTCTCCATTCCTGGTTTGTCTCCTAATTACACTGGTTTTGTTACCATCATACTTATTTTGCAAAATTAAGGACCTTCAGGGTTTGGAAGAAGCAATAACATAGTCTGCAAGTCGGCAAAAAGAGAGCCAAGTCATTCCATTTCTTTGTGTCAGAATCCAGGTTCCCATTCCTAGGAATGCCAATGCTGATGGGGAAGAAACAGTGTCACAATCCTGAATCCCCAACCCCATCATCCCACTGCCATCCTGGGTCTGACTTAGTGAGGTTTTCTAAGAAAAGTGACTAATGTGAGCCTCAACTCTGGGCAAAACATGGGGACCTACCTTCAGACACACTTCTGAGATTTCAGGGATTATATTAAGCACTCAGGGTTCCTGTTAAGTTCTGAAGGACAAAGTCAAATGGGTCCCAGACAACCTCAGATTTATGGGCCAAAGATACAAATGGAGACAGCTCTAGTTGCTGACCAATTCTACCCCAGTATATTGGAAAAGACCCTGATGCTGGGAAAGACTGAGAGCAGGAGGAGAAGGAGGCGACAGAGGATGAGAAGGTTGGATGGCATCACCAACTCAATGGACATGAATTTGAGCAAACTCTGGGAGATGGTGAAGGACAGGGAAGCCTGGCATGCTGCAGTCCATGGGGTCACAAAGAGTTGGACACGACTGAGCAACTGAACAACAATATTCAGATTCTGCTAGACTTGCATTTGCCTGTCTGCTTTTCTTAGCTGTATATTAAGGAAAGCATGCCCTATCTGGATTCTTACTGCACTTAATAATACTACAACTTTATGTCCTGTCTACCAACTCAGCCCATCTATAGAGAAGCAGTGTTATTTTGTCTAGCACAGGTCCTTGCTACCTCTGCAAGAGTCCTTTTTCCATGGTGATGAGTGCAGATCTGGGACACTGACTGATCAACCACATTGACTGCAGTCCTACTGGGTACAGAGCACCGAGCTGGCACTGGCATATCACAGGAATTCTTGAGTTCCTGACACCAGCTAATAGGAACTCAAAATTTAGCAGCAGGATAAGTTGTTTTTCAAAACTCAAGAAGTTTTCAAGATTCTGGTCTCCTATGAGAAAAATGGTAGAGACCTGCTAGAAGAAAACATCCTGGTAACGGTTTGTAGGGCTCTCTCTACTGAGCTTCCCTGGTGGCTCAGATGGTAATGAATCTGCCTACAATGCAGGAGACCCAAGGTTGATCCGTGGGTCAGGAAGATCCCTGGAGAAGGGAATGGCAACCCACTCAAGTATTCTTGCCTGGAAAATTCCATGGACAGAGGAACCTGGTGGGCTACTGTCCATGGGGTTGCAAAGAGTCAGAAATGACTGAGCGACTAACACTACCCTACTTGATGGTCCAAAGGTTTTATTGACAGTGGTGATGGTGGTATGTGTGTACCATGGGTCAGCTGAAAAGAAGATACAAAGTCTTCCCTCAGGGGCTGGTGAGGCTAGGGAAATTTGGATGAAGGGAATCCTAAGGCCAGTGTCCTGTACATAGTGAGTGATAGCCCACTTAGTAGTAGACTCCAAATTCAGTTTAGTAGAATTCAGAATCCTTTAAAACTAAGCAGAAAAGAAGAGAAGAAAATGGAATAAAATACAAAACAGGATGAGTATGATTTCAGAAAACTCTTGTCTCTAGTTTATATACATGTGTTTATGTCTGTGGGTATACACAACTTTGTGCACAGATATGTTCTGATATAAGATGTGTTTCTTGCTCCAGATCAAGTCAAAAATACTTGAGAAATGCTAATAAAAAAATTAACACACTTTCCAGTAAACCAGGCATGCATTTCAATGCAAGAGTCAACAACTGTTTATCAACACAAGCCATTGCATATGTGGTAGGCACGCTGGCTAAATGAGAGAAAGTAATACATTCAAAAACAAGCTAAGAGCTGCCAAAGCAATTAAATAAGCTCCCTGACACTGCCAAAGCCAAAGCTGATGTCCATACTACACTCTGCTCTGGCTTTGATCATTCTATAAAATCTTCCACTGCTGAATTAAAAAAGGAAGAGAGCTTCATTAAACTTGCGCCTTTGTGGCTGCTGAGCTCGGTTTTGGAGCATAACTTAAAAACTCCTAATTTGGGAAACAACTTTTAAAAAGGTATTATGTTTCACCTTTTGTACCTTCTTTATCCTCAATATAAAATTTCATGCAGGAAATCCAATCTGCTAGCACAAGATTCATTTCTGCTGAATCACATCACTTTATTTTTCAAATTCCTTTCTCAGAACAATTTCAAGGAGCTGGGAGTGACAATTAAGTCACTACTTGAGAAGTTAGCTGAATAAGGTCAGATGCCAAGTGAGTGAAGAAATCAGGTCTCTTGCCTCTGAGCCTGATGTCCAGCCATCTAGCCAGGGAGGCACTCTGATCAGAAGACGGACCACTGAGGAATATCCTGCTCCTCTCCATCACTTTTCCCAGGATTCCTCTCCTAGACTGATACCCAAAGTATTGATGAAGCACTAGGATATTAGGCAAAAGAATGAAGGAGATCATTCTGGAACTGCTGAACAGAAGAACTGTATTAGACTCCTTCACAAGTCATGTGGGAAATTTCAGAACTTGTCACTAACCCCTAGAATCACACAGGTGCAGATATCAATGGATTCAAGGAATCTTAGATACTCTTAATGCTAAATTCCCAGTGGTTACAGAGGACCCTTAAAAGAATATTTCAAAATATGACTGTAAGGAAATGAAGTTGCTAGCAGAGGGGTAAATGGTATTTTTTTTTTTTTTACCATAAAGAATAAAACTTGTAAACTTTGTTAAACTTTGGCTATGTGCCAGGCTTGAAGTTTTACATGTAATATCTCACAACCACAAAGTAAGTTATTATTTTTCACATTTATAGGTGAGGAAACTGAGGCTCAGAGAGGTGAAATGATTTTTCCAGGGTTACATGGCTAATCAGTGGCAGTGCTGAGATTCAGACCAAGTCTGTCTAATTCCAAATACCATGATCTCAACCATTTTTGCTGCATTCCAAATGTGCGTCTTGGTGATGCTTCTTGACTGAACACTCCCGCTACAGGAGGCAGATGAGCTCTGAAGTAAGATCCTGAGTTTGAGTCTCAATTCACTTACTCACTAGAAATAAGACTCTGGGCAAGTTTCCCAGTCTCCTAAGTTTCTGTTCTCTTGTCTATAAACCACGAATAACAGTAATACTGGAGGCCAGTACATATGTGGCATGTTAGATGAAGCTTACTGATTTTTTAAGAGTTAAATACTGCATATAAATCATTTAGCAGAATGTGAGCATATAGTAAGTATTCAAAAAAATTAGGAATTATAGTATTAAGAAATTCAATGAACTGATGAATGGATATGTTATGACCTTTAAGTACCATTTCTTAGTTGCTACTAAAAAAAGAAAAGAGATGAGGAAGAGAAAGGAGAAGAGTGGGAAATAGGGATGCAAAATGGGAGAAAGAAGAAGATAAAGAGGAAAAGAGAATGTAAGGATATATTTAATGAGAAAAAAGTTTAATTTTAGATATTTTTCAGAGTAATTCAGACTTATTCAGAAGATGTAAATAAGGCTTGTTGATCCTATCTCACTCCAATCCCAGAACATATTTAATCTCACTGGCACATGGCCATGTTCCAGATAGCAAGAAAGTAATGCTAACCCTCTTTCCAGCTGCCTACAGTTCTAGATAAACATATAAACAAGTAATGTTTGTAATATATCAGCAACACAGGCAATAACAGACACATGCACAATTTAAAATTAGAGCTCAAATAACCACGACATGAGGCATTCTCTTTTTTTCAAGGAGGGCTAGAAACCGACCTGCTGCTGCTGCTGCTGCTAAATTGCTTCAGTCGTATCCGACTCTGTGCAACCCCATAGACGGCAGCCCACCAGGGTTCTCTGTCCACAGGATTCTCTAGGCAAGAATACTGGAGTGGGTTGCCATTTCCTCTTCCGAGAAACCAACCTACATCCTAATAATTACACTAACTCCAGGATGTTGCCAGGCTCTGGGGTAAAAGGCAAACAGACACGTTCCAAGAGGAATCCTCCTCCTCCTCCCTCCAACACAATCCAAGAGGACTTTGTGGAAATGGAGGCGTTAGCCGACTCTGAAAGACAACTGTCAAGGTAGGGACCTGGTGCTTTTGACAAAATTTAGTGTCTCTAAATAATGCACTGAGCCTTGACTACATTTTAATTTTAAAAATCCATGCTGTTGTTTTCTCTCCAAACAGACTGCAAGCTTCATGAGAGCAGGGCCCTCTGCTTCCTTGCACCTAATGGTGGTGGAAGAATGAGGCACTTAATAAATATTTCCTGGCTGAGCTGTACTTCTAGCTCCCTGAAACAGAGCAGATGAATTATCCAAAGTTTAAAACAGAGTCTTTCATGTATGAACAACACCAGGTCCCTTAAATGTGCATTTTGCCTAGTAAGGCATCAGCTCTCAGGATGAATTATTTCAATAAATATTTTTCTAATAACCTGAGTGAAAGAAGCTCTCTGAAAACAAATTGCACTGGACTGCCCTCTGCGATGCTTCTGACTTTTGAGTGAGAAACAATCATGTTCCTGGTCTGTATGCAACAAGAGGCTGCATGAGGACCACCAGCTGAGTATTCTCTAATGTGATCCCACAGCCCTGCTGTCACTTGGAAGATTAATTCCACATCTGGGGCTACTGGGATGTTTTATTCATTTACTTAGTTACTTGGAGGGGTACCTACAGAATTAGCCTCACAGAATCCACTCCCCCATTTTATTATCATGAGAAAATACTGTGGGATGCTGTAAGTGTGAGACATCTGATTTGAAATCCCCTCCCGAATTTCACAACAGAACTCTCTGGTGAGTTCCTCTCCCAGTTAGGAACTGGAAGGCTCCCAACTCCGGAGAGAGAGGAGAGAAGCTGAGATCCATTATGTAACTCTGCTGCTGCTGCTGCTAAGTCACTTCAGTCGTGTCCAACTCTGTGCGACCCCATAGATGGCAACCCACCAGGCTTCCCCGTCCCTGGGATTCTCCAGGCAAGAACACTGGAGTGGGTTGCCATTTCCTTCTCCAATGCAGGAAAGTGAACAGTGAAAGTCAAGTTGCTCAGCCTTGTCCGACTCTTAGCGATCCCATGGACTGCAGCCTATCAGGCTCCTCCGTCCATGGGATCTTCCAGGCAAGAGTACTGGAGTGGGGTGCCATTGCCTTCTCCATATGTAACTCTGGAAAACTAAAATGCCCTTTTCTTTAAACGTCTGAGTTACCATCATCTCCCACTCAACACCTACCAGATCACACAGCTGGAAAAGTGGCCGATACATTATTGCTCGCTCGCCAACACAGAAATAAAGCCAGGTGAGCCAAGGCCACGAGGACAGTGCTTCATCATACAGTATGGATCCAGCAAGGGAGACTTGGGAGTGGCAGAAGATACTGACTCCATCTGGGTCTTGACTCTCAGCTACTGAGATGGAAAGAGAGGACTAGGTTGAAAAATGGTGTCGAGTCACAGTGGTTTTCAGCCTTTCCCACAAGCCCCATGGCAGGCGATGGTCACAGAGCACAAAGCCTGGATTACGAGTAACTACCTGACCTAGCGATAATGCACCCTGTTCTCTCACATGCAACAAAGTTTATTAAAATGAAGGCAAGTAGGATGATTTGCAGAGGGCTAACCAGGAATGCACTTGAACTCTTTCGAGAACTCAGGTTCCTTATAAAAATCACAGAGTGCTTAGGGGATACATCACTGTGGAAAACTGCTGCCATGGAGGCCACGCTCTGATGCCAGTCAGGATTGACACTGGTTGCCTATTTTTTTCCCCCATTTCCCAATTTCAGAGGGCAAGTCCAGGGCCTTCTCTTCACATTCCACACACTTACCTTCTGGAATAACTAAAGCCAGCAGTTTCCCAATCAAACAAACGAGACTCTCCCAGCCAGCAAGTTATTCCAGTCAAAGACACTGCAATATGAGGGGCGTGCATGGTGTGTTAGGATAAGACCTTCCACAGCTCGACTCAGGTTAGGTCCAGGTACCTTTGGGGTGGCTTCTGAGATGGTTCTAATTCCAGTAAGGAGAAAACTGCCGATGGAGTATTCAACTCAGGATTCTGCCCCTGACAGTTACTCCAAGAAACCCTGTGTGAAACAGCAGAACTGTCCTCCATGCTACTGTGTCCACGTTAGTTATTTCTACAACAACTAACTTCACTTAGATTCACTCCCACGCATGGCCCCCAAGAAAGGGGTGTGTGTATATATATATATAATCTTTTCATTAAAATAAGGGAGTTGAGGACTTCCCTGGCAGTCCAGCAATAATACTCCGTGCTCCCAAAGCAGGGGGTGCAGGTTTGACCCTTGGTTAGGGAACACAGATCTCACAGTGTGGCCAAAAATAAAATAAATCACATAAAGTAAGGGAGTTGAGAGGGAAGAGATTAGATATTTTGGTTCCATTCAGTATTTCCTGGTGTTAGAAGACAGGAAAGTGGATGTCGAGGAAGTTTCATTTCCCCCGCTGCTGCTGCTGCTGCTAAGTTGCTTCAGTCGTGTCCAACTCTGTGCGACCCCATAGATGGCAGCCCACCAGGCTCCCCCGTCCTTGGGATTCTCCAGGCAAGAACACTGGAGTGGGTTGCCATTTCCTTCTCCAATGCATGACAATGAAAAGGGAAAGTGAAGTCGCTCAGTCGTATCCGACTCTCAGCTACCCCATGGACTGCAGCCTACCAGACTCCTCCGTCCATGGGATTTTCCAGGCAAGAGTACTGGAGTGGGGTGCCATCGCCTTCTCCTCATTTCCCCTATGTCTGGCAAAATAAAGATTTTCTGAGCTCTGCAGACATGAGATGCGGCCAGGCACAGGGGCTGGACATCACAGCCATTATCTACCCGCAGGTCTCTGCCAATCCTCCTCTCCATCACATCTACCTAGAGCAAATACCAGACATGGCCTCTGAGCAAAACAGACTGAGGCGTCATGTGAGAAACACATCAGAGTCTATCTTTTGCCTGAATCTTATTTAAAAGAAGAGAGGGAAAAAAGGAAATTACATGTATGCTAATATACCAATGACCTTAAGTACCCATTACTTGCTACCTCACCCAAACATTGGAAGTTTGACTTTTACTTCACTTCTACACAGGGCAATAGGAGAGTGAGTGAGTGACAGAGATCACAGGTAGCGAGGTACCATTAGTTTTTCTGCTCTTGTATCTGACTTCAGGATACACTTCGTCCCAGCCAAAGCAATGACTCATCTGCCGCTGCCAATGTCACAATAGGAGCCTGATTTGCTGCAGCAGAGCAAACAGAGCAAACACTCCTTAGAAGAAAAGCTCCGCTCTAGCATTTCTGAAAGATTAATTAAATTCAGTGCAGAAAACAGAAAACTACCACCACCCTTTCACATGAAAGTGGGATGACCACAACACAACTTGACAGTTCAGAAAATCAGCAAACATTTCTGCATCTGTTTGTGGTTGTTGCTGTTTTGTCTTATTTTGTTTTTTGGCATGTTATGAAATATAATATTATAGAAATCAGGCCCAAGGAGATCCGGGGAGAAGCTGAAATTATACTATATGAATATTCAAAAGAAATGAGGAAACTGCTAGCCACTATATACCAGTGATAATTGGTAGAGTTCTTAAATTTAGATTCATATCCTAATCCACCCAGCAGTTACTATTGCCTATCCACTATGAAAAATTCTCTACAGCAAGGATTAAAGTATCACCAGCATAAGACAGGAAATGGTATGCTACATGGGAAGGAGATGGTTATTTTAAGGTGGGAATGATCATTTCTAGAGAAGGAAGGTTTTCTGGTAGGGATAATGAACTGATCTTAAAGGCCGAATAAAAATGTGGAATGTTCAGAAATCAGGGAGAAGTTTTTATGAATAATGAGCACAGAGATGAGGTGAGAAAGTGTACGGAGTCCAGCAGCAGTGAATAGTAATTCAGGTAGTCAGAGGCAGAGGAGATGTAGAGAGGAGAGCTACCAGATTTGCAGGGCAGATTCGTGGAAGGTCATGACACAAACTAAACACGTGGATATGTGGGAAATGGGTTCAGTCTTCACAAGCTGTAAGCAGCAGTTAAATAAAAACTTAACAACTAGAGCAGACAGGACAGCTACGGGGCTGGGACAGCCCACTTCTGGGCCCTTTCACTGCTGTGAAGGATTGAATGGATTGATGGGAAGAGTTAGGAAGCTAGTGTGTGGGGAGAAGTGGCACTGGGGGCTGTGAAAGAGGTGACCATTTACCAATGAGTACAGGGTATTTCATAACCTTGGCAACTAATACAACCAGCCCCATGTATGCTAACTGAATTTCAGTTCTAAGGTTCAACAAATAAATAAGAGAGAGGGAAATAAATAAGAGAGAGACGAATAAATAAATACATGCCTCAGGCTTACTGAAGCTTCTGTTTTTCAGATCTGTGGACTGGATCTCTACTTGGGTATCCCATAGATACCTCAAACTCAGCAGGTCTAACACTAACCTCATCGTATTCTTTCCTAAACATGTAACATCTTATGATCACTTAAGAGAATGGCGTCATAAACTCCTCAGGCATTCATGCCACGATGTGGGAATCATTACCAGGCCTAGAACATCATTGTCAGTACATGAACCACCTTCCTAGTTCGGATGAACCATCATTATGTGAATTTTGATGGGAGCCAGGGCTACCCTCTCTCTCACACTGTATGTCTGCCTCCAGGACCTTCTAAAATTTCCAGAACATATCAAACATAAGGTAGTCCTGAATCACAGGCATTTTCCCTGTAGGACTATCTTCCTATCCCCTGACTTTCTGATCACCTTATATAACATTTTAGGGATACAGTTGAAATATAGTCAAACATGTTCTTCAAATACATTAGTTTAATTGTGCCTATATTAAATTAAGTAATATATTAATCTGGAAATACTCTGTTATTCAACTCTGACATTTTATAAATCAATAATAAATTGCTTTTGATAATTTTTCTTTAAGAATTCTCACTATGTCTCTTCCCACTGTTTCTGAAATTCATATTAGTAATATGTTGGTCTTACTGGAATATTCTCCAGTTTTCTTAAATTTTTTTTTTTTCTCACCACCGCTCATCCTTTATCTTTCTGGAAATTTCTGCAGCTTCATCTTCCAAACCTTTTACTGAACGATCTACTTCATAAATGATTAATTTCCAAGAGTTCTTTCTTATTCTCTGAATGAATAGGTTCCTACTCTTTTTTCACATAGGCTGTGTCTTTCTCTTATATCTTTGAGGATTTAACTGTTTTCTTTGAAGTTTTCTTCTGCTCCCTGCATTGCTCTGATGTCTTTGAGTTCTCTTTTCCCGTTTCTTCACTCTGGTCTCCGTCTTTCATGCCAGATACTTTAATCAAAGGTTGAGTGATTCTTAGCTATCTACTTATATTTAATAATGAAGCATGAAAAAGCTATTTTGAAGCTAGCATATGAACTGGTAGACTTCACGATAAAGTATTTCAGCAAAAAGTCAGGTTAACTTTTTTTTTTACTACATAGTGTATTAGTTAGGTTATAAGCTAAGTTGTTTCAACAAAGAGGTCCCCAAATACAGTGGCTCACACAAGTTAAGAGTTCACATCCTTCTCTCTTAACATTTCATAGTTGATGGCTGGTCCGGGCTGCTGCTGCTGCTCTTTCTATTCTATTCTGCTGCTCCGCTGTCTCCCAGGGTTGTCCTTCCCTTATCAGCACCACAACCACATCCCACCCTAGAAGGGACTGAGGGAAAGGGGAGAAAGAAGTCGAGGCTCCTCACAGGGCTCAGAAAAGTTTAGTCAGCGGTCACACCTCACCGCAAGGGCCCCTGGGAAATGTAGCGGCAGCCTAGGCAGCCATGTTCCTTGCCAAAACTTGCAGGTATTCTATTAGTAAAAAGGGTAGAAGGGAAAAGAGACAGGGGCGGGGGCATTAGAGCCTGCTCCAAATTACGAACTCCCAAATGACAGGATCTCACTAGAGGTGGATCGTCCAACCTCCTCCTTGCAATATCCAGCCTGTTGGCATTCTCTCTCAAGTGTTTCTCGTGCCCACCTCCTCTGTGCCTTATGCCTGAGTCTGGCAGTCTTTTGGTTTACTTCTTCCAGGGGATAAACTTCTTGTTTTATGTGAGGAGGGGAAGGAGTGGAGGCCTGGTTTCCTGTCTGAGGGGAATGGGGATGGCGATCTGGGGTGCAATGACCCCTTGGACAGACTTCCTTCTAAATCCCCTACTTCTCAGCCTTCTACCCCACCCCTCTCCTGTGGTCCCCAATGCCTTTATTTTTTCAGGTGTTCTTTGAATGCCGGTATTGCAGGAACTTGTCTGACTTTCCTTACCATTCTTACCATCCCTCTGACACTTTTCAGTCTTTAAAAATTCTAGTTCAAAGTTACATATATCTCTCCTAGTGTCATCAAAAGTGAAGTCTGAATTTCTGTTTCTTGTTCACTTTACTATTTTAGGGAACTGAAAAAGGGGAAAGATGTGAAAATGGCTTTCCTTCTCCATCTTGAAACTGGAAATAGTTTTTTCATTTGTACATGATATTATCACTGGAAATTTTATCCTAAGCCACAAATATCCATTTGCTTAAAATAAGAAGAGTTTTATTTTTCCATTCATCCTGTGGGTGTACACTCATGATCTCCACAAAGTAACCACTAATTGTATTTCATTTTGAAGTGATCTTTAAAAGGCTTATTTGCAATGATATCCAAGACTTGCAGTTGAAAAGTCATTCCCCATCCCTGCCCCCAAATACTTATTAAATCTATATTGAATTTCTTTGCTTCCTTGGTCAAATGACCTCTATAAGCATACAAACCAGCAGTGACATAGGTAGTTCTGGGCTATTGCGTCTTTCCTAAACAGTTCTCTGTGGCTCAAAATAAAGTAATTGACAGAGTGCCCTACGACATAAAAGGTTTTAAAGACTTTAGTATAAGGCAACTCTCTTTATCCTGAAAGATAATTTTGAGGAACAAAATTTTATATAAAAACTTTATAATTTAGCATGTCTTTTACTTTCCTACTTTCGCTATGTTAGATTATGTACACAGTACACCCTCTTCAATTTCTTTCTCTGGCTAACTCGTGCTCATTCTTCGAGACTCATTTCAGGTGTCAGCTCCTACAAGAAGCCTGTCTTGACTGCCTCCCAGAGCTCTTCCAAAGGCTGATCAAGTGCTGCCCCTGTGTTTCTGTATCACTCAGTGCTTCCCTAAATAGCATTTACCATATTGTAATCCCTGGTTTATTTGTCATTTTCCTCCACTAAACTGTGAGCTTCTGGAGGACAAGGTCCATATCTTATTTAATCTTCACATTCCGAGCGCCTATAAACCATGCCTGGAACATAGCACTTGCTGGTTATATATTCACTTATTGAAGGAATAAAAGAAATCCTGGCTTCTAACTGTAATAAAAGTCCCTCAATGAAATGAAGGGCAAAGGAATCAGGAGGGATCATTCA